>NC_090929.1:737688554-738053036 GCF_040938575.1 Ambystoma mexicanum | reverse complement strand
ATCCAGAATCTATTGGGTGCTGTGTAGTGTACTAAGAGTGTGATTTTTCAAGTGCTTTATTTTAGTGAAATGTTTTACAACTGATGTATAAATACATTTATATTCTTTTACTCAGAAACCTTGAGTCAGTGTTTGTTTGAATCATAGTAATTGCTGTCCTTTGTGTAACTATTGATACTGCTCACTTACTATTGAGATAGGTCTGGCTGCTCAGCCATCGCTACCACTTTAACCGTGTAGTACAGGCTTGTTTCAAAGGTGAATTTGTACTGTCACTTGTAGTCTTAATTGTGTGTGGTGTTCCCAAATGGTACTGCATTTAATTCTGCCGAACAACTGTCCTGCGACTGTTACAGTCAAGGCCTACCATGCAAGCACATGTCAGACATGAGGCCCAGAGGAAGGGGATTCAGAAAAAACAGGAATAAGAAGCCAAGGAGATAAAAAAAGGAAGCATAGAAACGGACTGACAAAGAAGGAAGAATATCCAGATAAGGAATCCCTGAACTGAATGTGTTCAATGTTGCCCGGCCCCTCAAAGTATCCCACTGGTCAAGGCAACACTCTGCTGACTCTGAAAGATATTCCTGCATCTCCAAGTAAACCATAATTTTGCCCACATTGGGGGCCATGGTCAGACCATGGCTGGATTATTGAAAAACCATCTTAATTGGTCTCATTTGTTAAGGATTCCAATCGGGCGTCACACACCAGACACGGACACTTGGTCTTATCCTGGGATGTGGTGCTCAATAGGAATGCTTTTCCTTTAATTTCAATTAATTCAAATTGAGCCGATACCCGACCCATCTCACACCCCCTTTTACAAATACCCCGGGTCACAATGGACCATGGACCAGGCCGGTTGGTGAAGATAAATTGTTTATTTTTAACATTCTCAAAAATCACACACATTTTAATATTGGCCAGCAATCAACAATGCAGTGATAATGACAATGGAAATGAAAGCAATGCACTTGGTAAATCTTCTACATGAACACATCCAATGCACAATTGAACGGGAGCACTTTTTGAATTAGGATAGATAGCACCCAAGTTAAGGTTTCCCCCCTCCAATGTTCCCTCAAACCACAAATAAGATAAGAGACAGAAAAGTCGCCCCGCCCTTTTTCCTTATATAATCCTTTAATAGAGAATAATTGCAGGCAGTGGTCTGACCACAGAAGAGGGATAGATTTACAAAATTGGGCAACCCCTACTCTTACTGTCAGGAGGTTCTATCTCTCTCTCTCTCTCTCTCTACTTGTGGTGTTCCCCGGGGGTCTAACCTCTATCCCTGGCTCTTAAACCACTCAGACACCTCTTGCCCACTGCATCGCTACTTTATGCTCCAATTTTCAATGTTATGCAGATGACACTCCCCTCAGCCACCTCTGCTTCTTATCTCATATCAGACTGTCCGGCCCCAATTCAGGAATGGTGTGCCGCCAATGATCTCTGCCTTAATGACAGTAAGACTGAGATCCTCCTCATTATGACATCCACTCCCTCCTTTCCTCTCTTTCTCTGGCTGCCTGCTCTGGGCCCTCTTCCTGCTCCTCCTGTGAGGCTAAGAACCTTGGTGTCATCTTTGACTCCACCCTCTCCTTCTCTCATGACATCTCTGATGTCTCTAAGAAGTCAAACTATCAGCTGCACCCCCTCAGAGGTATTCTTCCTTTTCTCACTTTCCCCCATAAGCTCACTGTCTCCAGAGTTCTGGTCCTCTCTAGGCTGGACTATTGCAACAGCCTCTTTCTAAATATTCCTGCCTCTTCGCTTCGACCTTTACAACGTATCCAGAACAGGACTGTGAGACTTGTCCTTGGCCTGAAGCCCAGGGATCGTATATCTCCAGCTCTGAAATCTCTTCACTGGCTCCCTGTGGTTGCTAGGATCAATTTCCAAGCCCTCTGCATTGTCCTCAAGGCTTTCTGGGGCCTCGGACCGCTCTACCTCCAACTTTCTCTTCCAAAACATCTTCCTTCTCGAGCTCTACGCTCATCCACCTCCAACTCTCTGAAGGTCAGATGCTCCAAGCAGAGAGTTGGGGGCAGATCCATCTCCTCCGCTGGGACCTCCCTCTCGAACAGCCTCCCTGCCCTTTCAAACTTGAGCAGAACCACCTCTGGTTGCGGAAGCAACTCAAGGCCTTCCTTTTTGCTTCCGCTTTCTCTCTTCCTCTCCCCCGCTGATGCACTTGACTGCTCTGCACACTGGTCACCTAGTCACCCTCTGAACTCGGGCCCAGGCTCCTGCATGTCCAGTTGCCCTCACACTGCTTCTGGATTCCTGAGCACTTAAGGGTCTTTATCTGCAAGCCTACAGTCCCTTCTCTCTGCACCTATGAGCCACCCGCTGGCTGCAGTTGTGAGTTAACTGCACTTCCCCTCCCCACCTAGCACTTCTCCCCTTCCCTCTTCCCCGCACTTGCGTGATCTGAATGACACAAGGCCTAGTAATATTGTTATTTTGTCTTCCCTTGTTTCCCCCTCCTTGTCTTGTCGCGCCTAGAAACACTTGTGTACAGGCACGCTATAAATGCCACATCATATCATCTCATATCACAGTTCTCTACTTCTGCAGCGAATTGAGTCAAGTCCTTCCTAGCCAATCGATCGGCCAGAGCAGTGTATTGCATTGGTATGTCAACTTGTCGATGCTTGGTTATGAAATGGCTGAAGCATCAGCTGGGCCTTCACCCTCTCACTCACGTCGGCCGGCCTGCTGCTGTTGCCGGGGAGCTGTGCGCTCTACCGATGAAAGAGCAAAATGACTGCATTTAAGTATATGCCCGTTAGATTTTCATTTGTATTCACCAATGCTTTTTTTTTTTGAGACATGCGATGACCCCCTTAAGGCATGAAAGGGCATACAAGGGCCATATGAGCATGAGCTGTCAAGTTTTATTTTGCCAGCCCCCCAAAAACCAGCACTCGAAAATCCCCTGCCAGCTGGCTCTGTAATCAAAATGCCATCAGGAGGGCCCTCTGCAGGTTTTCGTTCTCTTTCTAAAATTAGGGAAAAAACAGGGGGAAAAAGTGAACAGCAAGTTGCTTTCGAAAGAGACATCTGATTGGGCTTCTTTTGAAAAATCTGACATTTCGCTAATGATAATGTTCAGGCGTCACTGCTCCCCTTTCTTCCTTGTAAGATGGCTGATTCTCACCAAGTAGGGGGGTATTGGGTAAGGGTGCGCACTGTCAATGACCTCGACCGGACCGCAACACGGTAAGGTCGCCCGCCTGAAAGAATATTGTTAACTCAGTGCTGCCTCCATTTCAACAAAAAATAATTATCAACCACATGCTAATCTCCCTGCTCAACAAAGACCTGTGGGGAATACATCAAGCATTTTCAAATGTTAAACATCAAAAAGTATAACACACAGTTGTTCTTTCCCCCTCTTAATATAGCTATCAGAACTGATGTTATTTTTTGTCAATTGCTTTAGCCTGTGTGTTGTGGATGATGGTGGGCAGTCATAATTTCGAAAAAAAATGTCGACAGACAAAAATGTCGACAAAAAAATGCCGAAAAAAAAATGTCGACTTTCGTTTTTTTTAATTATATATTTATTTTAGGGGTTCGGGAGTTAGAAAAAAGGGAAAAATTAAAAAAAAAATTAAAAAAGGGGGCTTGGGGGGAAACCCCCCCATTTAAAAAAAAAATGCATTGAAAAAAAAGTCGACATTTTTTTTTTCGACATTTTTTTTTTCGACATTTTGACTTTCGACATTTTTGTTGTCGAAATTATCACTATAAACCGTGGATGATATTAGTATTCAGGTGTAGTGTGTTTGTGTGGTGCCTGTGAGAGACATTTCCCCTGTGACATCGGTTGCAGTTTATTAGGCAGTTACACTCAACTCCAGGAGTTCCTTTCCCCGCCAAACAAGGTGGCGTGCACCAAAAGCATTTCCACAGATTCGACTTTAGTGAGGCCGTCAACCCGTCTCGCACCAACCACAACGAATACCTTATGTCACCAAATGGACTAGGAACCAGGCCAGTGTATAGTAAGAATATTTATTTATTTAAGGTTTTACAAAATGGACTATCAACCAACATCAACCACCAATGCTGTGGCATTACACCCAATATCACAACTCCAAATTACTTTGTTATTAAAACAACACATGTAAAATTTTGAAATATGCAGTCACAACTTACAACAGATTTAATTGCAAGTTAACCAATAGAAAACATTCACAATACACAAAAGAAACATCATTTTGTAACACACATTCAAAGGACATGCAGTGCTTTTGGATTCTGGCTTGGGAGGCAAGGGAATTAATGGGAAATTTCGTTTTTTAGGCTTTCATTTGAAAAGCACAGTTGGGAAAAAGAACTTAAATGGGGAAATTATTTTTCAACTTTTATCTAAAAGGCAAGGTTCGGAAAAGGAACTCAAAGTGGAAATCGTTTTTCAATTCTTATTTAAAAGGCAAGTGTGGTGTCGACCCCTTTAAGGGCACACACGCAGCGGAGTGACGCAACTCTGCAGCGTGTGCTGGTAATAAATGGGGCGTTTCCACAGCCTCGTCAGAGTGACCATGGAGCCCGTTCAGTGAACTTGTCTCCGTGTGTGCTCTGTCGATGGGGGGGGGGGGGTTTACAGGGGCCAGAGGGGCAATCTGGCGACACAAAACAGTGGCGACAAGTCAGGGGATTGATCTGATGCGGACCCGGGCAAAGGCGGTGAACAAACTTGGAGGCATTTTCTCCAGTTTTCATGCCGCGGAGCCGGTAGAGTCCACGCGGTAGGACGCCATCTTGTCCACGCAGTGGTGAGGGTTGCAGCTCCTGCTAGGACTGATTGTGCACCCCCACATGGAATTTTTTGAATCCCTGTACAGGGGACAGCATTGTGCTGCCCATTCATTATTTCTGGAGTGTTTTGACACGTTTCAAGCGTTGAGTGTGAAGTGAGGAGAAAGGGGAGGCCTACAGTATGTTATTTGTGACACATGGGCCCACCCCACTCAATTTTTGGAACATCTAGTCTTTGGACCAGGAGAATCATTCCATTGTTCCTGGCTGTTTTGACATTGGTGGAGGGGGCTATTAATATCGCAAGCCCTAGGGTGGAGTAGTGGCAAGTGGCTACAAGCCCAATTTTTGGACATTATGAACTGGGTGCCAGGCAAGGCATTTGCTTTCCTGTGTGGTTTGGTGGAGAGCTGTCTTCAGCAGTAGCTGGAAGGGGAGTGTTTGGCCAACATCATCACACTCAATATTTTGGCGCAGTTTGCCTGGAGCAGGACATCTGTGAGTTGTGGCCCCATTGATCTGGTAGGGTGCTTCTGAGATCACCATCATGAATGACCAGGATGGCGGTGCCGGAGCCCAGGACCAGCAGGCTGGGCGAGGGCGCCTGCGCCGAGACAACAGGGGGCGTTCACACCAATGCCCGAGTTTGATATCTCGGGGGCCCCGTCAAGCCTTAGACCAAGGTGGAGGCTCTGGATAGATCGGCTCGACATGTGCTTCTGGGCCATCGGTGAGACTGATGAGGATAGTAAAGTGGCCATACTTCTTTACTCCGCAGGACCAGCAGTGCATGAAGTATTTCAGTCCCTGACACTTGCAAATGCATTGTACATGGAAGCCAATGACGCACTGCACAAGCATTTCATGCCGCTAGCCAATGCGTATTATGAACGCTTTGTGATGTGGAGTGCCAGATAGAAGGACAATGAGTCCCTGGACACTTTCTATGGATGGTTGCGCCGGATGTCCCTGTCATGTGCCTGGGAGAACCCCCATACAATGATCAGGAATCAACTCATTCAAGGCTGTTTGTCTGGAAAAATGCACAGACAGGGGCTTCGGGAACCGGGCCTCATGATACCCAGCATATTGGAGCTCGGCCGTTGCCAGGAGATGTCAGAGGTGCACGCCTCAAAAATGGATACGGCAGTGAGTCCAGGGAAGACGGAGGAGGCATGTGCTGTGGGCCACGGTCAAGGCAGAAGAGGGGCTCAACGTCCAAGTGGTGACCAGTGTGACAGAGGTGCTAGGGCCCTCGAATCCTGCATAAAGTGTGGGTATGATCTTTCACACCCTGCAGCGTGCCTGGCACAGGGGAAAGCTGTGTACGTTTTGGGGCACTCAACCATTATGCCCGTATGCGTAGAGCTCTGTTGCTGGTGGTGGTACCTGGGGGGCCAGTGCTGGCAGTTTTCTTTAGGCCACAGCGCCCGCCCAATGTCTCCCAAGAAGACCAAGGGGAGGATGGTGTACTTCACGAGGATGACGAGGAGGATGAGGAGGATGAGGAGGAGAACATCTTCTTTATCTTGAGTGTCAGTGCGCTACGTGTCACCACCAGAAGACAGCCGTGGTGCCTCATCAAAGTCAATTAGTTGACGATACTGGTGTTGGTGGACACAGGGGTGTCAGTCAATGTAATGGCCAAGGTGCACTATGAAGCCGTGGTGGTGCGGCCCATACTACAGAAGCCTGGGGCACGCATATTCACCTTTGGTGGTGAACAGCCGATCCCATTGGCCAGGGCATTTGTGTCAAACGTTGAGCATGGAATGTCGTCCATCAAGGCCCGATTCTATGTAACGAGCGTCAGCAACAATACACTCCTGAGTTGTGCGGTGGAAGAAGCGCTGGGCATTGTGAGCTCCGCCTACTCGGTATATGTGGAAGACGTGCAGGGGCTGCTTCCAAAGTACAGCCAGCTCTTCGAGGGAATCAGTCGCATGGCCGACAAACCAGTGAGGCTGCATATTGATGATTCAATACAACCTAGTGCACTCAAGTACTGCAGAGTCCCATTCCATCTGTGAGACCTCATCGACAAAGAGCTTGACAGTTTGGTGTCACTAGACATCATTGAGAAGGTGGATGAACTGACTCCGTGGGTGTCCCCAATTGTCATTGCAAAAAAGTCAAAGCAACCGGATTTGGTGAGAATTTGTGTGGACATGAGGCTCCCAAATAAGGCCATCAAGCATTAAAGACACATCACAGCCACAATCGATTACATCATTACAAAATTGCAAGGGGCGTGTTTCTTTTCAAACGTTGACCTACAGGCAGGATACCATCAAGTGGTGTTGCATCCAGACTCAAGGTACATTACCACCTTTACCACGCAACAAGGCCTCTACAGGTACAAGTGCCTAAGCTTCGGGGTGTCCTCTGCAGCAGAGGTGCTCCAGAACATAATTTGTGGGGCCCTGGCTGATTTGGATGGGATCCTCAACATCAGTGACGACATCCTGGTGTTTGCAAAGATGGAAGTGGAACACATGGAGAGGCTAGTGAAAACTGTTGAATTGTTGTAGACACTCAGTCTGGTCTTGTATAAGGAAAAATGTGAATTCCTCAAGAAAAACATTGATTTTTTCGGATTCGTGTTCAAGGAGGGAGGCGTGTCACCTGATCCCTGAAAGGTCAAAGGCATTGTGGAGGCAGGGTCCCCGGAGAATGTGTCTGAGGTCCAAAGCTTCCTGGGAATGGTCACTTATTGTGGCCGGTTCATTAGGAACCTAGCCTCCAGGTCTGAGCCCCTGAGAAGTCTCACCAAGAAAGAGGCAACATGGCAGAGGGGTTTGCTCGAGCAGGCTGTGTTCGAAGATGTGAAGGGAGCGCTGACAGCGGAGGAGACCACGGCATTCTTTGATCCATCCCTGACACCAGAGATCGTGGGGGATGCCAGCCCATTTGGTTTGGGTACAGTTCTCACCCAGACGGACGCTAATGGGGAGATCAGACCGATTGCCTATGCAAGCAAGGCGCTGTCGGAGACAGAGCAGTAATACTCGCAGATTGAGAGGGAGGCCCTGGCAGTCTTGTGGGGGTGTCAGCATTTTCGCCTGTATGTGCTGGGACTGCCGGTGACAGTGGCAACTGACCATAAGCCCCTGCTGCCGATCATGGCTGGCTCGTCTTCCAAACCTCCAGCCCGGATTAAGAGGTAGCTACTGGCACTCCTGGAATGTTAGAATGCTGCAGACTATCTGTCTAGGCACACCAGAGGCGAGGCGGAAGGACGTGGAAACATCAGTGGGGAGGAAGCTGATGGACATGTGAAGCTGATTGTAGAGGCTCCAACTCCAAATTCGGTGCCTCTCCAGGAATTGGAAAAAGGGGCGGCTGAGGACGAGTGCTTTCTAATTCTAAAGGTGGCCTTTCAGTAAGGGTCGTGGAGGTCGGTGGTAGACACACTGGCACAAAGGACCCAGGAGGCGCGGTCGGGCCTTGAACAACTGTGGAGAGTCAAAGATGAACTGGCATTTGTTGAATCTGGGCTATTGCTCCAGGGTGATTGCATGGTAGTACCAATGTGCAAGGTTCCCCAAGTCATCAAGCTAGCACACCAGGGCCATCAAGGAATTGCCAAGACTAAGGCCAGCTACGACAGAAAGTATGGTTCCCGGACCATGAGAAAAGGGTGGAGGACTTTGTGTCGGCCTGTGTGTGGTGTCAGGCGGCGGCCCCGGCATAGAAGGAGCCCCTGATTGAGATGATGCCCTAAGGAACGAGACCCAAGGAAAATGTCCATGCTGACTTTCGCTGCATGTGCCGGGACACTCATTTCCTGGTGGCGGTGGATGTGTGGTTGTGGTAACCTGAGGTCGAGTTCATCGACTCTCTGTCTTTTGAGAAGGTGCCGGTGGCCCTAGAGAAGATCTTTGGCACTCACACCCTGCCTCAGATCCTGTGTTCGGACAATGTGCCGCTGTTCCAAGGAGACAGTTTCGCTCAGCTGATGGGGGACTACAGGATACAACATTGGAAGATTACACCACTCTGGCCCTGTGCGAATGGCGAAGCTGAAAGGTTCATGAGAACTCTGCACAAGGTGTTTTGCACCGCTCACGGCCAAGGGCGCTGTCTGCAGCAGGCTCTTTATCAGTTCCTGAGGGAGTTTAGGGCCACCTCTCATGCATCCACTGGAGTGGCACCAGCAGAGGCAATGTTTCGGCGGTGTCCATGGGGTCTGATCCCTGAGGTGCAGGAACGGGAACCGGCTGTCATTGACGATGCACAGGTGGAGCGTGAAAAAGGAGAATCAGGACGGAGGGAGAGAACATCAGGAGAGGGCTCCGGCCCCAGCAGCTGATTCCAGGGGATGAAGTACTTGTGAAGAACCGCAATCCTCAAGGCAATCTTTCACTAACTTATGAGCCTGGTCCGATGGACGTGGTAGCTGTGCATGGCTCAATTGTGACTGCATCGGATGGGACTGCCACTGTTACCCGTAATGCCAGTTTCTTCAAGAAAGTGGGGGAGACCAGACCGGAGGCGATCCTGAGAAGAGACTGTGGTGAGGTACCTAGGTCGAGGGAACGCAGGTGAGGAGGGCCCAATCCGGGAGGCGGGCAGGAGGTATCCCCAAAGGGTCAGGAGGGCAAGCCTGCCCATCTCAATGACTATGTGTTGGACCCCTGAACTGGTGGGCCCATTCCCACGGGCTGAGTAGTGACTTGTGGGACTGGGAGGGAAGCGAATAAAGGGGTGTTTTACTTTGGGTGCAGTGTACTGTTTTGAAGTGTCTGTACTTACCTTCTTTTGTTGTTTGTTATGAAAAAGGAGGACTGTGGTGTCGTCCCCTTTAAGGGCACACACGCGGCAGAGTGACGCAACTACGCCATGTGTGCTGGTAATAAACGGGGCGTTTCCACAGCCACATCAGAGCGACCATGGACCCTGGACCGTGAGCACATCTCCGAGTGTGCTCGGTGGCTGGAGGGCTCACGGGAGCCAGAGGTGCAAGCTGGCCACACACAACAGCAAGGTTGGGAAAAGGAACTGAAAGGGAAATCGTTTTTCAACACATATTTAAATGAGAAGCAATGATTGGTCATTCTGGTTTAGGATACAAGGGAATAAAGGGGGGAATTTGTTTTGCACCCTCACATTCACTTGAATAGCAGCCTTTTAAGGTTACTTATTTTGGGAATATGGACACCCCTCTTCAGGACAGGAGTCAGGGGTTTCAGAAGGACAGTCACCCAAGTCTTTATGGTCTATACCAGCTCTAACACACGGGCATGAACTTTGTTTATTTTGAATTCTGACAACACTCATCCCATGATTTTCTACATGGGAATTCATTGATTAACTTGGATTCAATGCTCTAAGGATCTACATCGTTTCCCCCCTCCCCACAATTTAATGGAAAGAATTAAGGCAGGCTGTTCCCAACATAATGCAATTTATATGGATAGGGTGTTTTCCTATAGTGGAATTAATATGAATTGGATTTAATACAATGTGCCAAGGGCCTACCCCATTTTACCCCCTCTACCCACTAATGGAAAGGGATAAGACAGGTAGCTCCCCACAAAATTAATGGCTTTTGGATTAGTCGACTTATGGGAGGCCTTGGTCAGGGAAAACAGCAGGGCTCCTCTGATGACAGCATAGATCTGGTCAAGGGCTTCCAGTCAAGGGTTTTTTTCCTCCACCCAGACTCCCTCTGGCTCCTCTGGTTGGGTCCCAGCAAGCCTCTAGATTTCCCTGTCACTGTCTCCAATGCAAGGTTTGAGACCTCTCTGCTAGTTGTTCCTCACAAGAGTCCGGCAGCAGGCTGACTCCAGGAATAAAGTGAAAACCTTGTTCTGATGCAAAATCGACGACCTATAGCACTGATGACACTCCTACATTTTCATAATTCCCACGGTAAGGATTTGATAGCACTCTCCCTTCAACTCCCACCAATACGCCCACTGGCTGCTGAAAGGATCAGAAATTGGGAGATATGTATGATGTGGGCGGAGGGAGGGGAAATATGCATCATCTCAACATGACATGTGGGATTTTCCTTTTTTTGGTTCTGAAAAACTAACAACATGGCAGCTACACAAATTTTTCAGATAACGACATACATCTATATATTTTTGGATTCTACATTTTATTGTGAGTCGGAAAATACTAATTTTATTTCGGCGCGCCCATCCTGTTCAGAGACACCGTTTTTCACGGTTTGCTGCTGCGTCGAAATAGTACAACTCTGACACTAGATACTTCCAACATTAATTTCACTGTCTATTAATCTATCAATATTTCCAATACCTCAGATTTATGAAAATGCTGAATCATAATTTTGATCTTAAGTTATGTACATCACAAAAATGTTGTTTTTACATGGTCCCAACTGACCTTTTATCCCCTTTAAAATGAACCCGTGGTGAGCTCAATGGGACACATGATGCACTATTTATTTGAGAAAATGTATTCAATGCTTAATCAATGGCACTGCATAATAGGTGCTCCCAGTTTCAGATGGCCCCATTCAATTCTTAAGTTTCTATTTCTCCTTAAGCATGTGACCAGCCACCTGCCCGGGCCAATGTTTATCCTGACCTCTCCTACTGAGCTTCAAAGAGTCGTCGTTCAAAGCTAATACACCATTAATGGGGAACCTGACCTTCAAGGTCATTTCTCTAGTTGGTGTCATCTGTAAATCCCCTAATTTCAATCTACTTCTTTGTATATTTCAGCATTTAAATTGACAACCAGATCTTCTTCTCCTGGGGTCCTCAGCCAAAGGTTTTGAGTTCAAAGTTTAGTGGGAAAAACACGAGCTGCACCCATCGACAAGATGTGCTTACATGTAACATGTTAGCATTATATTTAGGCCTCCTGTTCATAAATACAATTTTTCTTTTCTACTACATTAGAATAGAGGTCAATTGACCATTATTATTCTGCACACAGATAGGCTACAGTTACATAAGCACCAGATTTCATTGCTACAAAAAAACAAAATAGGCCTTTCCCTATACATGTTGTCATTTCATTTGCTGAAATTAAGTCTCTATTCTTCTTGAAGGCAATTTGTCATTCGACTTTATTTTTCCAATGTAAGGCATCATTCCTCCTTTTTAGCTTCCAGGTGCACATGATTCAAATGTATTTATTTCCTTCCATGTACACTTTCCATAAAGTCAGCATCTGCTGCAGTTCCAGTACTAACTGTCATTTTTTTCTGGCTGAATGCCTGTCCATTCTAACAAAATGGAGGGAGGCCCATTCTCACTCATTCACTAGTCCTCATGCTGAAATCACATTTTTATACTTGCTTTTATATTTCAATGGAACTCCACACTGATCCAGCTTCACTCTCACAATGGGGACTAGCATGGCCTCTCCCTCTTTGTCGCTCTGTGGTTGTCTTTTTACCCCACACATCCATTTGGTGTGCTGGATAACTAATGTGTTGTCACTTTCGTTAGTGGTTTGGGTGCTTCTTGGGAAGTCAGGGAACTGAGAGTGAGTTGTCACTGTTAGACGCCAAGGGTAACCCAAACAGCAAAAGAAAAATGTTGTTGCCATGTTTTTAAAACAATGCTGTAATTTGTGGCTCCCCAAACATAAATTGTAGAGAACCACTTCTCAGCAGGGCTTGAAGCATCAGGCTCGTGAACCCACTCACATACTAATCTTGTGCTGGCAAGCGACCACAACGTTCAGGACCAGAGTGCTCTCTTAATGCTGTGACCAAAGTGGGAGGGGTAAAGTGGCAAAGCAGCAGGCCACTATTGTATGAATAGCTACATTTTCTGGGCCTTCTGGAAAGGGCAGTTGTGTTGGAATGGAGCAAATCAACAAAGGGGATGGCTCTGCAACTGGGGAGTTCAGAGACAAAGCATGCAGTCCAAAGGTGACCTGTAGATGAACACAACAGCATGGCCAGTAATCCTTTTCAGGTGAAAGGGGCCAGAGCGTCCATGTTGGCAGTCAGCTTTCTTATGACATGGCAATATGTGCCTATCATTCGGGACTTTGAACGTGCTGCTTTGCAGATCGCACGTTACAAGCTGTATTTTCTAGAGCCATTCATGGCGTCACCTGCCTGGTGCCTCTGCAGTAGCAGTTTACTCCAGTTTCCAACATTAGCCCTTGCAGACAAAAGATTAATTGCTTTTATGTGGAAGTTTAATGTTTCAGATCCCTGCTGGCTAGCCGTCTCATAATTGGCAGCTATAGAGGTGAGGGTGAGAAAAGAGCAATGGGATCCATACACAGCAGAAGACGTGAGCAATCTGTTAAGTGGAGGTAATGAGTTGCAGCAATCGGTAACAAAATGGGGGCGGTTGATTGAGAATGGTTAGGCCCGGAGGTTAACCGTGTGTGGCCTGCGTTTGCCGTCACTCCTGCTCTGGGCGGTTTTGCCATGCTGCTCCTCCCCTTTTATCCGATATGGCCGTCGCTTTGAAAACACAGGCAGACGCTTTGAGCACAGAGTTTCATGGTAAGGCTTTTTTGAAACTTGGCTAGGAATTTCAGCCACATTTTATTTATACTTCTAAACTGATTCTATTGCTGCCTAAGACAAATAGACAAGAGCATTCATTATCCGAGACATATTCATATGGAATAATAGTTTCCCAGCAGTACCTCTCATCCTACTGAATGGCAACAAAGCAGGAAGTGCATGGGTTCATTGTATGGCATCCAATAGTTAAATTAGACTCAACGAGAGACTAAATGGGGACCTTCTGGCGGACTTGACATGGAAATCAGGTGCTACAAATGTGCGTCTTCATTGCGCCAGTATGCTAAAGCTATTTCCCTGATTATGTGCGAAACGCCCTAAAGCGATCACACGATTCATAAACGTACATGTTATCTATCTTTCAAGAGGACAGAAGTCATAAGATTGGGGAACCACATTCGGTGGACGCATAGTAACATAAATGCTCTAAACAAGAACATTGCCGCCAACTGTAACATGAATATATGCCCTAGTACAGCACAGGGAAGTTTGGAAGAGATACATAACTGGATTTGCTCTTTGACATCTCATTTTGGCGTAACTGGAACACATACAGTTATACGCCTTTTAATACTTCTTATTTGAAAAAATATGATGCAGTGAGATCCATCAATAAGAGTACACCTAGACCAAATATCAAAAATGCCCTTATGACATTTGGCAAGGACCGTGAAAGTACACGAAATCTCATGCAGAACCATTTAATAATAAGGCTAATGAGACAGCGCCAATCTACACCACGGCTGATTAGCAAACCATGATGTGTGTTCTGGCAATGCACGATAATAGGACATTTTAGAATATTGATGGTAAAAGTCGTTTTGAGATAGAGGTAGACCAAATACATCCAATTGATGAAACGGCTTGGACTTTGTTCCTTCAGCAGTCTTTTTGTAAAGGCTTCTATCACCTCTTCATGTCCCAATAGTCGGTTTTAGCATGGCCTTCCAAAGGGTGAAGGGAGGCGGATTGTGGGCTCAACTAATCAAAGGCGGCCTTCATTTGTGCTTGCTGATGGTAAAGATCGTTTTGGGATGAATTGTAATACTTGTGTTCTGGGGCTATCACTATTCAAAGGAAGCCAGTGACTGGAGGTCTTGCGTTTGATTTATAGTGCCACAGCAATGTGATGAACGAGATTGGCCACTGAGGTGCAGGGGGAGGGGGGAGTGGGTCAGGGGGATGGGGGGAATCGCGCGCGTGTGTGGCGTAATGAATTTCCAAAAATGAAGGTCTTTCTTCCAGTCAGAGAGGCAAGTAACATGTAAGATTCTGTGGTGCGAGAGAGCAGGCGCGAGGAACGATGTTCTTCCTGTACAGCTCTGCAGTTCAGGCACCAGAAACCATTTAAACGTCAACATGTATATTTGCTGTTGTGGGGCCGGTGGTGATCACGCGCCGCGGCCGGCCTCATTGGTGCTGGGTGGCCCAACAAGCATGCTGGTATGCCGGGGTCACCTGGGCTTACAAGGTGTTGCAGGGCAAGGCCCTGAGAGGCTGTTGAGCACAACCTGGGTGCTGGAGCACCCTGGATGCCTGAAGCATCCTGGATGGTGGGAGCCTGGGCTTTATCCAGGCCACCAGGCTGGTCTGGGGGGCCCAGACCAGCAAGGACCTGAAGGGCTGTGGTCACACAGCATGGGGGCCTGCAAGCTAGGGCCGCGGGACTGTGATCACACTGTATAGGCCTGCAGGCCCACAATGAGAGATGGAGACAGGACTTCCATAGTTGGAGTCTGCAGCCGTTCTGCTGCAAGTGCCTGCAGGGGTTCCTTTTTTAGCTTGAGCCAGTCATGGCCCATCTTAAAGGGGCAAAACACGTGGGAGGGACACATCCCCTTAAAGGGGTAATACACATGGGTCACACATTACACTCCTCCTTTTTCATAAGGAACAAAGCAAACGTTGCTGAGACATACATGATCCCCTCCTATAGAACGACACATACTTATCACTTTAGAAATTGTGGGGTAGACAGATAATAGGATATGTCACTGACACAGACATAGCTTCTCAGGTAGTTACAGACATAACACACACTAACCCATTCTAAACATACTCAGCTAGTGTTAGTCGTGGTTAGCAAACTGCCGGTGGAATGTAGGCTGTTCTACCACCATTTACAAAACCCTTTATTAACCTGGGGTTCGGAACTGTAACCGCTGAAAAAACGCCATGGTTGCTTCACATCACTGTTCTTTACTGAGACCACTTTAAGCATGCAGCTAATATGCAGGTTCACAGCATCAAAACACACACGTTTACTGAGTCCTCTTTAAGCAATTGTAGGACTGCAGGAGACCAGTTCACTTTCCATTCGTGTCCGTTCAGGAGTCACTTCCCCGGGTCCAGGTCCATTGATGGTACAGTTCACAGCCAGTAAAGCCTCACCTGGCGGATACCAGGGGCCACATCGGCATAGTCCCATGATGTTCGAGGCAGGTCTGCAAGATGCAGATCGCAGGGTGTCCAGGCTGCTCCATGTGCTGTTGACAGGGCATACCTTGCCTGTTGCACTGCTTCTAGGTGTCCTGGACCTTGGATGGCCTGGCATGCAGGGTGACATTATTTGCAGGCAGTTAGAGTGTCATTAGTGGCAGGCAGGTTGACTGTGGTGGCACAGTGTGCTTACGGTGCAGGCAGGTTGACTGTGGCGGCACAGTGTTGGGGTCACCTACTGCCTAGCTCCCTCCCCTGCAGCAGGGGGGGTGCCCTTCGGGTTACCTAGCGGTGCAGAGCGCCCCATTGTCCAGTGCTTGAGGGTCTTCAAATTTGACCAGTCCTGCGCACGCAGCTTTCCCGGCATGGTGCTGCTTGTGCGATTTGCAGTGCACAGGGTGCAGGAGACTCACATGCCCCAGGCTGGGCATCCTGAGGATCCTGAGGAGCATCAGGCTAGCATGTCCATGTTAGCCCCAGTGTGGCCATTGTTGGTGCTGCTGCAAACTCTGCTGCGTTGATGCATGGCTGTTTCGGTGCGCAGAGTACATCTTATTCAATTCAGCTTCTCTGACATGGAGACATGGAGCACTTTATTATTCGCCCTAGAGGGCTGCAGTTAGAGTGGTAGCAGCTGCTCCCTCTCCTTTGCAAACCTTCTGGGAGTACAGGGGGAGCTGCTTCCCACAGCAAGGGCACTTCATGTCCCGGAACGACAGACTAGGCTGTAGACTCCCCATTCTACTCAGCAAAATGACCAACAATCCTACAACTAAAGTCACTAATAAAAACTCCATTGCAAACACTGTGCCACTGAAAGAAGCCCTACTTAATGTTAGATCCCTTGTGGCCCACCCTACGGAAATTGCTGACATCCGTTCAGCAGGCCTGGATTTCCTCGCCACCACAGAAACTTGGCTTCATGCAGCAGCAGGTCCCTCTCTAACCCTCGCGGTTCCAGACAACTACTCCATCCTCAGGGCAGACAGACCTAATGCCCGTGGAGGAGGTGTAGCACTTATATTCAAATCCTCGCTTGACATTAGATCCGTGACCTCCCCTCCTCTAAATTCTTGTGAACACCTATCCATTAAAATTCAAACCACTCCTAAGAATACTATCACACTGGAACTAATATACAGACCCCCCTGGTCCTATAGTTTCCTTCGAGGAAGATATAACCTCCCTCATAGCTGAAAAATCTAAACCTTTATCATAGAATATATTCTAGGTGACTTTAACCTGGGATACAATGATCCTCACGGCACTCCAGCATCCTCCCTTGTTAATGCACTTTGCGAACACAACTACATTCAACTCAACACCTTACCTACACATCAGAAAGGCAGAACCTTAGACTGGCTCGCTGCCCACAACTGTAACATTACCTGCAAAGACCCCCAACCACTTATATGGACCGGACATTTCCTACTTTCATTTGACATTAGCACTAATAACCCACACCACACACAGTGCCCATCTGCACCAGCATGTCTGACGAGAAACAAGCGGAACATTACCGCTGAAGCCCTCATCCCATTGGTTCTACCCACCCTAAACATAATCCCCAACACATCGGACCTTAACTTACTAGTGGCGACCTACAACAACGCCATGACCGAAGCTATCAACCTTGTTGCCCCTCTAAAACCACGTAAAGGTAAACCCAAAGAACATCTTAACTCCTGGTACACACCGGAACTTAAAATACTAAGAAATAAAAAGTCCAAAATGGAAACCCTTTGGAAAATGAACCCATCAGAGGAACACAAAATCATTCTCACAAATGCATCCTCCCTTTATAAAAAAGAAATAATTTGTACCAAAAAGGAAGCCTACAATACAAGAATAAGTAATGCAAGCTCCAGTACCAAAGAATTATTCACCATCCTGAAGGAGTTCGAAAACCCCAATCCACCTACGGACTTGTCCGTGAAGGACCAACTCTGGTGCACTAGTATCCAAGATGAAAATAAAAGACTACAACTTTCTAATAGTAGCCCCACCCCTAGCCCCCCTATCCCTAGCCCACCCACCACCCCTAACACTAACCATGGCTTCACCTTCAAAAAAGTAACCGTACTAGAAGTGCAAAAAATCATAACCTCCCTCAAACTGTCAAACTGCATAGGGGACAGGCGCCCCGCACAGATTATACAAAATGCAGCAAGAGACCTCGCCCCCTTCATTTCCAAGCTCATAAACGTGTCATTCTCCACCAATTCGGTACCCAACAATTTGAAACAATCATGGGTCCTCCCACTACTAAAAAAAACAGACCTTGGACCCAGCCATCCCCACAAATTACAGGCCTATCACAACTGTTCCCTTCCTGTTAAAAATCCTTGACAGAGTTGCTTACTTGCAAATTCAGCATTACCTAGAGTCCAACCAATTACTTGGATTGCGTCAGTCTGGCTTCCGGCCTCAACATGGAACAGAAACGGCCCTTGTTGATCTTAAAAGTCGGATTGACGAAATTAAAGACAAGGGGAAGGCTGCCATTAGATCTCTCAGCAGCCGTCGACCTGGTCGACCATAAAATACTCTGCAACCACCTCTCCTCTGCCACCCACTTTTCCCCCTCTGCTGTCACGTGGATGCAGTCCTTCCTGTCCAATAGAACTATGAGAGTCTTCTCTCTGGTGGCAGCAGCAGACCCCATCCCTATCACTTGCAGTGTCCCACAAGGCTCATGTGTTTCACCCACTCTATACAATATCTTTACAAAGCCCCTCTTTGATAAACTGGATCGTCTGGGTGTCACCTACACAAACTACGCGGATGACACCCAGATACTCCTCACCATCTCGGGCAACTACAATACTGATGTAGCCAGGATCAAGGAAATCTTCTCTGTCATTCAGGCATGGATGGCCACACATGGCCTCTGCCTGAATGACGAGAAGACTGAACTGCTCATTGTTGGCTCACCTAACAACTTACAAAAACTAAGTCTCAACTACTCCAACATCATAATTGATGGCAATACCATCCCGGTCGCCAAAAACGTGAAAACACTTGGCTTCTACCTCGATGCCAATATTAACCTCACTAAGCAAGTCAACTCGACCGCTTCAGCCACTGCCTACACAGGAAAACTAATTAGAGCTTCTAGAGCATTTCTTTCCCCTAACAGTTGCCTCACGCTAGCTAGAGCTCTTATACAATCTAAGTTAGACTACTATAATAGCCTCTACTTAGGGGCCAACCAAGTGATAATTAGTAAACTCCAAGTCCTTCAAAACAATGCGCTACGGGCAGCGCTAAACATTTCCTGGCGTGAGCACATCCCTTCTACCAGAACTACATGCAAATGGCTCACTATCCAACATAAAATCGATCTAAAAACCCTCTGCCTCACTTACAGAGCTCTCAACCATCTAGCCCCCACCTATCTTACTAACAAATTCACCATGAAATCTTCCATCAGAACCAAGAAATCTTCCAATACCTTATGTCTCACAGTCCCCAGATTTACCTCTAAAAGAGCCGGAGGCTCGAGCTTCACTGTCCTCGCCTCCCACCTCTGGAACGCCCTGCCACTGAATATTAAGTCATCCAAATCCTTCCAGTCGTTCAGGAAACTTGCCATTGGGTGGCTTCTGACAAAAAGTCAACCTTGAAGTTAGACTTAGCTATAAACTGTACATATTGCACATGTCTCATTTTTGTATTTATTGGTTGCTATTACCTCCACTGTCTGTATATTCTGTATATAACTCTGTTCAACTATTACTGCTTACTATCATGTACTGTGCCTTGCAACTTGTACTAAGCGCCCTTTTACTCCCGGGTCTGGAGCGCTATAGAAATAAAATAAACAAACTTCAGATTCCCATATTCCACTTCTCCAGACTGGAACACACTTCCTTCATTTTGCTGGCACCGGGATCATCATGAGGCTCCTGCGGCAGCGTGGCCCCAGTCTGCAAAGTGCTGCTGCCTGCGGGGGCTTTGGCAGCTTGATGCTGACGGGGATGCCGCCTTCCTTGCTCTTTATTGTGCTCTGACCGGAGCTCCGCAGCAATGCTCCCGACCGGAGAACCTCTATTCCATTGCTGCAGGGCCCAGGATCACAGTGGGGGCTCCGGCAGCGGCACAACACAAGACAGTACTTCCGCCTGCAGGGAGATCCACCTCCTGTCATTTGCTCCTGACTGGAGCATGTGATCATCTGCTGCCCAGCAGCACAGGACCTCAATGAGGGTTGACGGCACATCAGACATGCGTTGTCAGCACCTTTCTTCTCCCCAGCGGGAGGTTGTTTGCTTGCGGCCACACCAGGCTGGTTCCCTCACTGTCCGCATGAGCACCCTCATTGCAGATGGCCCTGGCCAGGGAGGATCACAGGCAGGACGCCTCTGCCCCTTGTCTTCTCCGTCTTTTGACGGGGGGCAACGCAGCAGCCGCTCCATCTCCCCGGCGGGAGGTCGCTCATCCCTTGCGGCAGCGGCCACTCCATCACTTCTCGCCTGGGGGGGGCACACACTTCTTTCTCTTGCGGCAGAATGCAGCGGGGTAGGGCTGCACAACTCTCCCCCAGTGGGAGGTGTTGCATTACCCGCGCTGCGGCCGCTCCGTTTCTTCTCCCCTGGGGAGGCAACCTGACTCTAATGTTTTCAGGGGATGCCGCAGCAAGGGGATGTGCAGGCACGCTTCGATCCCGGCCGCACGAGCACCCTCTTTACAGAGGGCCACTGCCAGGGTGAAGTCATGCTGGGGCATCCCTCACTTCTCCACAGCGATGGCCTGCCGCTCCTCCTCCACTCTCCCTCCTCTTCAGCAGTAAATGCCCAAGCTATTTGCATTGCCAATGCTTGTTGTCTTTGTCTGCACGCTGATGACTCCGGCTTTTCGTGTTCTGGCGCTATAGAAACATTAAATAAATAGATAAATGTGCGCACAGTAAAGATCGATGATGAAAAATCGCGGCAGCTGTCATCAGAGCAGGTCTCTATGGACTCTGCCTGCAGTTAAGGAAACAAAAAGGAGGCAGAGTCTGATGGGACCCCTGCCTCACCAACCCTATTAAAATACTGATGTGACAGAAACCGTGTTCGGGTTCCTTGCATGAGGCAGAGAAAACGCAATAAGAAGATGTCTCGCTGTAGTTCCCGCTCCATGGATTGAATCTGATTCAAAATGGTGTAAATGCAGCAAAACCCATGAAACATAGATTCCATGGGTTTCCATGCATCTGCACCATATGGCACCTTCAAAAATACAGGTATAAATGCTACTCCTTTTATCAAAGGATGAAAGGCAGCAGGACTCTGCCAGATGTGAAGCTATGAATCAGGCTCCTCAAACATTCCTGGAGACCTATACTTTGTGAACCTGGCTTCTTTGGTTGAACCTATTACTTGGCCAGTCTTTCCTCAGCTCTCCCTGGTGTAATCGCTCTATATTCACCCTCCTTTTTATACAGCGCGTCACTGCATAGTAGCTAGATATGCACATGTGATCTATCTGGTTTACAATTTTACAATGAAAACACTAGTAAAAATCAATTAAAATAAGACTGCATTGGGTTAGTCAAATTCAAACAGTGCACACTTATATAGGCATGGTATATTTTTTATTTTTTTTTTCCGCTGAGAAAAAGTCAACCTTTAATAAAACACAAAATCATATATTATATCCGTAAGAAATTATAAAATGTATATATAAAAAGGAAAGAGGTCAAATGTAAAAAAGTAAAGAAGAAGAATTTTCAATTACAAAGGTCAACAATTCACAGAAAAATTCTAAGATACACAGTTAATAAATACAGCAATTGAAAAAAGACAGAATTCCTTAGAGTACAATCTATTACATTCTACCATACCACCAAAAAACAAAATGAGGATTACATTTCATGTCTCAATTTCCATAATCAAATCTTTATAGTTTTTTCCAAGAATACCAGACACATGCCTTCAAGTCTCAGATGTCTCATCTAAACAAAGTGCTTGAATAAAGCCAGATATGCTGATGACCCAGCTGCTGTTCGACCCGCTAAGCATGTTTTCCAGAATTCATCTCTGTCCGCTAGTATCAAAGCGCAGATTACTTTGTTTAGATAGAGTTCTCGAACACTCTTCATCTCAGGACAATCTAACACCCAGCGTTTACTGGATTCAGTGATGTCTATATTTTTAACAAAACCTACAGGATTGATCAGTTGCTGGAACCTTTCCATACCTAATTAGGATTTGTTCAGATTTTAACAAATTCCAACGAAAGCAAGTAAAGTTCATTTGTGTCTTTATCGGGATAAATACTTAGAAATTAAGCTAGGATTCCTTACCTTTTATAATCTGCCCTTAAGCGTAAAAGAGAGGGGAACAAGTGAGGTTGATCAGTAGTCAAAATCCAGTCAGACTGATAAAGCAGCTTGTTCACCCTCTCGAGAGAGTCGGTCACGTCTTGGACCGTACAACTTAAATTTCCTAGTATCGTGGAGCATAGAGTCTTTATCACTCTCATATGTGTGCTAACCTGCATAGTGTAAAAATGGTTAAAATCTTCAAAAAGAGAGTTCTCAGTTGGAATGAAGATTTTCTGCAAAGGTGAGAGGATCTTCTAATTGGCACGGGATTGCAGGAAGGAGATACCCAATTCGTATCGCACAACCACTATAGACATGGTATATGCATTTGACAGGCACTGCCATAATGGCACTACCTGGTCATAAGATGGCAACATTTAGAACAGGGAGCTGTGTTGTAATGGTGTGAATACCTTGGCATATGATAGCAGTGCCTGGCAAATGCATATCTAATACTTATACGCAAGCCAAAACTATTGGCTTTGCTTATGCTTGTTTTCAAACCGACTTCAGTGCAAATAACTGATGTGAGGCTGTACATATTGTTCATGTATTAAGTGGCTCAAGGCACATCTGGTTAAGACATTTGTATTACAACAATAGCTCTTTTAAAGCTTCAAAATGAAGCTATTAAATCTAGAAATAATACAACACAAAGTTTCATGCTTAATGCAGCTGGCTGAAAGAGATCCCAGGAGGATGTGTTCTGGGTGGTGAGAGACAGGTATTGGGAGGGAATTGCCATATGGGAATTGGTGAATAAATAACTGGAAGGCAGTGTTGAGAGGCAAACGTCATATGCTGTGGTGACAAATCTTCTTCAATTGTGTGATTTGAGAACCGTCGCCAGTATTACCCAAGTGATTGTGCCTGTCCAATAACGAATGCAAGATTTAAGGATAATATGGGGTTGTGTTACTGCGCTCAGTTCTTTCTATAGGGTGGGTGTGTGGTTCCTAAGAAGGCTCGACAGTGGTTACATTTGTCTAGTTGTGCTTTATTGTCTTCATTTTCTAGTTCCAAGTTATGTACACTTCATATGTTACTCCACATATTTCTTGAGTTCCAACTGATTGGATAGCATCTTCTGTATTTGTATAATTTTTAACATTCGATGCAATGATGCTTGTCTCTGGATTTTTTGTGGTCTGTGTTTGCTTTACTCTCTTGTGATCCCCAACACGTGTTTCAGCACACGTGTGAATGTGCCTCTTGAGGACGATCTTTAGGTTACAACTGTTAGCATCCTAGTTGATACTATTCAATAGGCTTCATGGTGATCATCAGTGTTCAGAGTGTTGTCTACATCATAGCTTTCTGAAGTTTGGATGCTGGGTCTGATAGCCCGCAAACGCTGTTTCGCACTGGTGAGTAAATATCTAAACAAGACCCACAAGCGATGGGTATCTCCTCACATCCTATCTCCCTCCTATCTGTGCTGAAATGCAATCATTTCGACTTACAAGTGGCACTTACTGGCCATCTAATAGCCAGAACTAAAACATATAACAAACCATGATTAGGGTTTGCTATTAATTCCTTTACCTGTTTTAAGATTCTCAGACAATGGTTTCAATGTTTCTTCTTCAGTTTTTCAGAACTTCCAATCATAGGAAGTAATGTCTATTTGCAAAAAAACGTATAATACTCTCAAACCAGCCTTAAATACAAGCATGTTGACACTCAGTGTTTCTGTCATGTGCAGGCTAGTGGATCCAACCGCCTCTCAGTGTCACTATGGGCCTTCATCAGGACAAAATGTACGATTCTAAAGCAGTGCATTTGTCTCCTCGCACGTTCATTGTTAATTTTTACAGTACTGTTGTTTTGACACGTTCCAAAGATTTGGTAAGAAAAACTAAATGAAAAGAAGAGATGTATACCAATTAATAGTTTCCAGAGATACTTTCAAATAAAAAGCACACTTTCTATGTTAAAAGAAAGAAAAACGGATCCAATGGGCCTGATCTACAAACATGTTTTCAAAGGGATTTTCCCGTGTTAAAACATGTTTGTAAGTCAGGCCCAATGGCTCTGAAAGCACATTTGTACTATACGTCATCTTATGTTCTTGCTCCCTCTCAACACCTGCAGAGCCAGACATGGATGACTGTATTTGCTCCAGAGGATGATTAACATTTAGTTTGCAATATGACTGGTCCAACTCACTTGATGTCAAATCACATCAGCTGTCTGTAGCTCACGCCAACCTGAAAAGCTTAGTTCTTATTCTGGCCTAGCTTCACGCTGCCATAGACTGTCTCCTATACATACAAATATTTAATTTCACGAAAAAAATGTAAAGTTAATTTAGTTTAAATTTAGTTTATACCACGTTTCAGGGGTACTTTTAAGTAACCTAAACCCTATAGAGCATGAACCAAAACACTCACTCTGTTAAAGACTCTTATTAAAATAGTTGAAGATATTTCTCCTTTCTCTAGAGGAATGTAGTCACAATGCAGTCATACATGTTTTTCTGGGTGAAAAAATTAAGAGGTTACCATTGATCCTTCTATAGTTTCACCCTCAGCGCTATATTGTCTATAACTTGCACTGTAAAGAGGGTCACAGTGAGTGAAGGAGAGAGGAAGTGTTCTATTTAAGCAGATCCCTGAAGGCCATACTAGGCGTTAATGGCCAACAGCCCAAGATTCTCTCTGGCCTTTAACGCAGGCTTCAACCACCCGTATGGATATTGGCCCTCCGCAGTTGCGCAACACCATTGAGCAGATCAGGATCTAGTCCCCACGACAAAGTTTTTGGCTATGTTGACTAGACCTTGCTGACCTACAGAGTGGTGGCTAGACAGAACAGGACAAAGATGTTAAACGGGGCCTGGGCTACCTTTTAACAAAGCCCCTGAATTACTAAGGTAAAGCATTTCATTGTTAGCACCTGTTTTCATATGGATACATTTTTAGCCAATTGAAATCGTGATATGGGGTTAGTGCTTGCATGCCAAGGGAGTGATCGGAAGGGTAGGGGGAACAGGAAACATCTCAATTACCCAGCAGTCCTTAAGTGTGTGTTTTCAGGCGTGAAGGAGAGTTAACTGGTTGTACCATTGACGCTTCACCAGAATAGCCTCATTAGAATGCGTGAAGTAGTTAGATGCCTGATACAAGTACGTTTGCCCCTCCCCCATAGTCACTGAAGTTAGTGCACTGCCCAACATTTGAAGGGTTGGTCTGTCACCCCCGAAATGTTATCCTAGGTGGCCCCCTGGATCACACACCCGCGCGGATAAGAGTGAGGTAGCAGAAGGAAGACATAAGCCTCAGCAAGCACACGACCCTGGAATTCTGTTTGTGTAGAACAAATGAAACATGGGCACCATGGAAATGGAAGCCGGGGTTCCGAGCAGAGCCACTTTTCCATGGCATTCGTGCAGATGTGCCGGATTGAGGCAGGGAGCTGGCCAATGAAGACAGGGCCTTGGTGCGGAAGCCGCAAGGTTTGAGAACAGGGCTACTATTGGGGTTCCAGGGAATTATGTGCTTGCAAACATCTCCAAACACGGTTTTGTATACTGATGTAAGACTACATTTATGCGAGCGAGGCTGACTAACTATCGCAGGGAACGTACAACACAAGAGGTCTCCTGGCACTTCGCAATTTCACGTCACTGCCCGGGCACCAGCAATATGTTTATGAAGTCTCCACGCATGCTCACAGTGGAGCAACCACCGTTTTCCAAAGTTGGAGGGGACCAATATTGCCAGATCTACATGTAGGATTCCTTTGTTGAAACGCATTACTTTGCCCAATTACTGTGTAGGTGTCGCAGACAGCCTTGAGAAACTCACATGTCCGATAGATGGTCACGTCTCTATTATATTTGTTGCCAGGGGTTTGAGACTGTAGAATCATTTGACAAAGGGCATGTCATGGATGGTCCCTCAACCTCCCATGGGCTCTCTCCCCCTTAGCCCAGGCTTCCCTGTCGCCCACTATCAGTGGGAACACTAGAAATCAGTAACCCCTACTGTTAAAGGCATCCTCTCTGTCATGGGAGGGCCTAGAGGCCGTAGCCTTATTTATCTTACTCCCAGCAAGACTTCCTTAGGGTTCCCTGCTCTAGTGTTCCACCAAATTATGGTTTTAATGTTATTTGAGATGGTGTCTGTTTTTTCAAACACTCATGTTCTCTCTACCTCTCGCCCCCTTTCACTTATCCTCTTCCTGGTCTTTTGCCTGCTTACTTTTTACTAATTTCCTTCCTACTTCCTCTCTCCTCCTCTTCCCTACTGCTCACCCACCTTCTGCTCACCCTTCCTAGCTAGGTACTGTGGTCTTCTCCCTCCTCCAACCCCCTTCTATTCTCACTTCCTACTATCCCTAGTCATATCGCCCCCTGGCGTGTTCTCTCTCTCTCTCTCTCTCTCTCTCTCTCTCTCTCTCTCTCCTCTCTCCTCTCTTTTTCATCCCGCCACTTTCCTCTTCCTTCCTTTTGATAATCTCACACCCTTCTACCTCCTATCTCTAGTACTTCCCCCCTCCACCAACAACTCTCGCCACCCTGCAACATTTCCATTTACAACCTCTGGCATCTCCCTTCTCTCTACCTTTCTCTACCATTCTCTTGTTACAATTCACCCCTCTCTCACTCACACTCACACTCTTCTTTCTACCTCTTACACCCCACTCTACTACCACACTCTGTCATAAACTCTCACCATTACAGCTTCACTCTCGCCACTGGACACCGCTCTCTCTGGCATACAATACCTCACCTGGACTCCTATCAAACTCCTCCACAGATTCATCAGCAATCCGCCCCTCCTTCTGCCCTCCTCCTGGTCTCTCGGTCTTTCATACTTGTGATTCCCTTCTTCTGTCCCCCCAGAACCCCTCTCATTGGTCCCATGTTTCAGCTGGCACTGTGGGCCAATTTAAAGCTGTCTTTTTTCCCCCTCGGGTTGGTTCATCATAGGGCAATGCTACAGAATAACTTCTTAGTCTGGCCCCAATAATCTCTGGATATTTATCACCTGGCTGTTCGATCGGTTTTCTGATCCATTTGGGCTGCAGTGCGTAATGCTTCTCTTCTATGACAGGCGTCGGAACGTCAGAATCTGCATGGAGGTTGTTGATTTTCTCCAGCGCTCTGATCGGTTCACTCAGTGGGAACGTGCATGAGGGTTCGGGTACTTTTCTGAAATAAAGAAAAGAGAACTCTGGCCAGATTTGAGGGTGCATGGCATTGGCTGATTGAATGTGATACTGGTCTAAGCAATCAAAACCCATTCAGGGGGTTCTAGGACCGGACCCATCCCAACTCCCTATCCCCACCTCTAGGGTAGAAAAGTCTCTGATTTAACCCTTGGTAGGCCTCCTACCCCATGTTGGAAGAGGTCCCTATACCCCCTTGATAGGGTGAAGCCCCTGGCCCTGTCACTGTCATCACTCTTGCAAGTTAGCTGTGAACAGTGATAATATGGTTCCAGTCTGCAGGAAGGAATGAAGGACCTGCCATCTGTAGGAAGATTGGATCCAGTGCGGACTGCCATTCACTTCGGAAGAATGTGTTTTTTTGTGATAATCTTTTTGTGGAAAGCATGAGTGAAGGGGATTCATCAAGCCCCATTGATGGACACCTGAAAGATTGTACTCTAGAGGTTTGCCTGTGGAAAGAGAATCTGTCCCCATAGGACTGGGATTTTTTTCAGAGACAAAGGCAACTTTTCCCTTGTAGGAAGTAGGGGTTCTGAGTATTCATCCATGGACAAAGAGCCTGTCAAATATAGGGATGATGTGTTCATGGGATTTGCTGATGGCCAAAGAACCTTTACCTACAGACAGCATGGAATGGGATCAGGGGATGAACACAAGGACAGAACACCTGCCATTAATAAGTGAAACATGCCAGAAAGACCTATACAATCCCAAGTTATTGTGAGCTTGGAAGATGCGTTTCTGGTGTCTAGCAAAGAGAAGGCAAGCCACTTACCTATAAAAGGATTATTTCTCGAGATTGTACTCAGATAATTAGCTAGTTACTTGTGGACGGGATAGCTTTTGGGGATTCGCCAGAGACACAGAGAAAAAGGAATTGGTCGCCTGCAGAAAGGTTCTGGGGATTTGAAAGTGATCACAAACCTGTGCAGAACAACCCCTATTCAACCAGATATGTTTCGAGACTGGGCAAATGCCCCCGCAATGTACCCCTATTTTACACATGGGTAGCACAGACCAAGCTCAAAGTCCCATCCAGATTTGCCATTGGATTAATGACCCACAATTACAATGGTATTAAAAAATTAAAAGACAAGGATAGATTAATGTTATCAACAGGGAATACATTCTGTTACCTGCAGGAAGGATGGATTCTGGTATTCACTCACCCAGGGAAATATACAAAGTCAATAAGATGAATGGCCTGTTCTGTCTTCGACCACGGACAGGCGACATGCCACCTGTAGTAAGGACACGTTCTCGGGGAGCGGGTGGGGTCACGCAAAGATATTGAAATAGAGTGACTATAGAAAAGGTGGGTTGCATGTGTTCACATGGCTGGAAAAACTGTTGCCGGTAGGAAGGATGGGTTCATGCAGGGATGCAGAATCTCCCATCTGCAGAAAAATGAATATCAGCTTTCTCTCCAGAAACTGGGAACTTTGCCTGTAGGAAGGATGATCATCTGGGGATTCACTAAGGGAAGTAGAATATGTCACATGCCTGAAAGGATGGTTTCTGGTTATTAAGCATGTAAGAGAGTTCAGCGTTTTGAAAGCCTGCCGCAGAAATTTGTATTCTGACTTAGAGAACACAGGTTCTACTCCTTGCAAGTCCAACTCAGCTGTTTGCCAGTTTGAGGTCTATAAACTGACTACCATTACAATGGCTCCTAACAACCCCTATTATCGCAAGACTTAGAGGCAGGAGGAAACGGGCCGGATATGCTACACAAAAACATTGTTTTTAATCTAGTAGCAGAGAACCGCTCAAAACAGAAGAACCGCCTGGAATCAGCACATAGGTACATAGCCCGCAATCTCTCAGGCTAGAAGGTCCGAAGGGGATACAAATGCTCCCCTCCAAGTCAGGGTGGGTTGAAGTGGTTAGCCAAGGGATGCAGAGCATTTCACCTGCTGTGCAGGATGGGCACAGTGGATTAGAACAGGTAGACAAAGCTGGTCACTTAAAATAGTGGACAGCTCCACAAATAGTGGAATGAAACAAAGGAAATAGTACTTACTCTCTCTGGGAGTTGATGGGTTTCAGAGCTATGCCCAGGAACATGGAGCCTGTCCCAACACCACCCTTAAAACAGGATGTGTTTATAGGAATTGCACAGGGATGCCTAACTCAACACCCCACCATTTAAAAGCATTAAGAAAGGAAATGACCAGTCTATGGCTTCCTGGTCTCTTTCTGGAGGCCTCCGAGTGGGGTTGCGGACTTTACCTGATCACCCATTCTTTGTCCTCTCTCTAAAGGTGGCCACTCTTTGAGTGATTTCCGATGCAAGGCCAATGCAATACCTGGCCTATTACTCCAAACTCTCCTTTAGAGATAAAGTGTTCTGTATTCTGCACATTATGTTCTTGTCCTCTCTCTGGAGACATCTCATCCAAAGACCAGGTACCCACTCAATGTCCACAAATATCCCCTTTTATCAATCTGCTTCCCATCAGTAGGACACCTCCCACCAAGCCCTCCCTCTCTCTGAGGTTTGTCCTGCTGTACTCCCTGGCCACTTCTCCATGCACTCTCACTCTCCATGCACTTCCCCAGTGCAATCTATTGTAGCGCTTAGGATCTAATATAGGAGCACTTTATTATCCTAACAGCCTTGCTTTATTAGCTGACTGCTCATTGGGGCTGTGAGTTTTTTTTATGGCCAATGTGTTTAGGGGGACACGGGGAGAAACATGTGAAATGAAAATAAGGAAAGCCATACTGAAGAGAAGAGCATGGTCATGTGAGAATCCCCAAAGCATTTGTTTTTCCTCATCATTTTCCTGAACATTTTACAAGTTGGAGGGTTGCTTAGCTCCAGCAGTGCTTTGCAGTGTTCGAAATTTCAGACAATTTTCTTTCAACTCGAGAATGAGTTGATATGGGTGGTCTGTGGCCATGGATTAATATTAATTTTCCCGGTGGTGTGGAGACCCTGAACATTCAGAACTCAATTGATGAAGTGCTAAGTGCACAGGTTAACACGCAGCAAGATCTCATTGTTATAATTTGTGGGGATTTAAATACAAATTGCCTTGTGACAAAAATGAAGTGTTCTGTACCAATGAATGCTATTGCTTTTGCACAGCGATGCCCAGCTCCAAGGAAAGCTAAGATATGAGTAGAATATTTTGAGGACCTCAAATGACTTATGCTTAGCGGTATAGTGGATAGAGATATACCCGCTCCTCCCTCTTGGCGTTGTGGTACTAGATCCTCAACTATTGATTATATGTATTCTAATAGGAATGTTTACAGTTTGTACAAAGGCTGCAGTCGACCTTTGTGGAGGATAGTGACCATGCAATCTTGACCTTGCACTGTGGATTCACAATGAACTGTAAAAGAACTTGTGATAATGTGGGCACTGTGAATATAAATGCTCAAAAGCATAGAATTGGCTGGTTGGATGAAACAATGTGTAAAGATAAAGAAGTTGACAGTTGGTATACAGGATGATTATTGATATTGCAATAGTCCTAATGATATGGTGAAATGAATATCGAATATATCATGTAGCTTTTTACCATTCAGCAATGGTCAGTTCTTCAAGGAGGGGAAAAACTGTGAAAATATTTGATAATAAGATTTGGGCAGCAAAAATAAATATGAGACAAGAGCTACCTCAGATTGGTATATCTGCTCCTCCTGACTCAGGGAAATCACTTTATAAGAGAAATATGAGGAATAGTTACACTAATTGGGATGAAGAGGTATAAGGCGTCCTCACTTAATATGGGGATGAAGAGGTATAAGGCGTCCTCACTTAATATGGTTTGGCAAAGTATGTTGAAGGCTCTTACTTCTGGTGATAATAGAAAAGTATGGTCACTCTATAAGACAACAACTCAAACAAGCTCTCCTGATGTGGTTTATTGTATCGATAAAAATACATGAGTAGAGTTCTTGATGATAACATTTGCTGGTAATGACCAGACAACCATTTGTAAGGAGAAGATTGGCCTCAGGTTTAGACATGGAGAACTTGTTGTTATAATAAAGGGACTCTAAACAGTCATGTGCCCCTGGCATTATGGGCATATATGCTGTCCGTCCTTTTTAGGAACATTATTGATAGTGGGCAAATCCCTGATTCAAATCCCTGGTTCAAAAAAGGGATCAGAGGTAGCCTAGCAAATTATTGGCAGTGTCCCCCAGGGCTCTATCCTATCACCGTGGCTCTTCAATATCTCCCTCACCCCTCTTGCTCACCTGATCTCCTCCTTCTCCCCACATTTCCAATGTTATGCTGAAGACACACAGCTTCCCTTCAAACTTCCCTCTACTACCTTATCTTCCTCCTCTCTCATCCCCAATTGTCTGACCGCCATCAGGCATGGTATGAGGCTAACAATCTCTGTCTTAATGCCAGTAAGACGGAGATCAATCTCATTGGGACACGTGTGCCCTATTTCCCTTCTACCCTCTGGCTGCCCTCCTTAGGCCCTCCACCCTCACCATCCTGTGAGGCCAAAAATCGTGGGGTCATCTTCAATGCCGCTCTCTCCTTTACCCCTCACATCTTGGACCGTGCCAAGAAGGCCCACTTCCAGCTTCACCTCCTTAGAGGCATTCTCCCTTTCCTCACCTTTCCCCAGAAGCTCAATGTTGCCAGAGCTGTGGGCCTCTCTAGGCTAGACTACGGCAACAGCGTCTTCCTCGGTCTCCCTTTTCCTCCGTGAGCCCCGTCAGCTAATCCAGAATAAGGCTGCAAGACTTATCCTTGGCCTCAAGCCCAGGGACCATATCTCTCTAGCCCTACATTCTCTCCACTGGCTCCCGGTAGCCGTGAGTGAGGATCAAATTCAAGACCCTCTGCATCATCCAAAAGGCTTTCTGGGGTTTGGGACCACGCTATCCCCAACTTTCTCTCCCTAAATACTTCCTTGCTAGAGCCCTCCGCTCCTCTAACTCCAACTCTCTGCTTGTCAAACGCTTCTCCAAGCAGAGAGTGGGGGGCAGGTCTCTCTCTTTGGCTGGCGCCTTCCTTTGGAACAGCCTCCCTGTCCCTCTCAAACTTGAGCCGGACCTCCTTGAGATCCGGAAACTTCTCAAAACTCTGCTTTTCTTTCCCTCTTTCTCTTCCCTAGTAACCACCCTGCTGCTGCTGAGACTGGTGGCCTGGTCCTTTATGATGAATCTCACAGGTTACTATGCCTTGGACACAGTCGACACCAGCACCCTCCCCCCACTCAGCACTGCCCTTGTGGGCCCCCTGCATTGGTGGCTTTGCATCTCAACCTTGAGATTCCTATGCCCTAGCTATTAGCCTGTGACCTCATCCCTTGGCTCCACTTGGCACTTCTCTCCCAGGCTCCCACCAGCACTTGTCCATACCTTGCACCCTCCCCCCGTTGTTGCCTATCTCTCGCACTTCTCTTCACTGCACTTGCACATCCGAATGTCACAAGGCATAGTAGGACCACAATTGTATATTACAGTTTTGCCATGCTTATTTATTCCCCTTGTTTCCTCCCCACTTGCCTTGTGGAGCCTGGAAACATCATTCTGTTGTGTAGGCACCTAACAAATGCTATAAATAAAAATAAATAAATTAATCTATGAAGGAAGTAAAGCTTGTGCTAGATTGAATGACTTTGGTGAATTATCTGACCTAATACCTATAAAACGGGGGTCAGACAAGTATGTGTTCTGGCCCCACTATTATTTAATCTGTTTGTCTCAGATTGTGGAAATGCTTTGGACCAAGCCAAGTGTGCTGTCCCTAAATTGGGCACGTTTAAAGTTGGTTGCATGGGTACGCAGAAGACTGGCATTTTTGATAATGCCTACATGGGTGTATGTCGTAGTGCCCAAGCCACCATGGACTATCCTGTACAAAATGGCCTGACTGTAAATGTGAAGAAAACACATGTCGTGGCATTTGGGAATAAATGTGCGAGGCGCTATAGCATCGGATGTAGTATGGGCACTCTGGAGAGAGTAACTCATTCTAGCTATCTTGGCTATGAAATCGAAGCCGCAGGAAGAGCTGACACATTTTTGTTGAGAAAGACACGTTCCAAAGCGTTAACTATAATGACTGCTATTAAGCCATTTTCAAAGTGCGCGGCTGGTTATAGGCTAATGGGAGTTATAAATGTATATACACGGACATTTGTAGCCACAATTTTGCATGCATTTGAGACATCGTATAAAGATAACTCTGATTGGGCTGCCAGAACTGAGGGTGTGGTATGGAGGAAGGTACTTGGCAAACTCCACAGCAGCTGCCGCTACAAGACTTGATTTGGGCCGTATATCACTGTCCACCTTGATTAAGATCAACCGTGGTAAATTGTACGGAAAAATCTACTATGCATTAGAAGGTACCTTATCGGGCATCAAGAAGTCTGCACTAATGAACCAACGGAGCATTGTACTAAAAGAACTCCCAACAATCAACAATGAATTATTTTCTTTGATTGGATGGAACCCTAGGTGGGAGCATGGAGAGGCAGTCCTGTTTACATCATTCAGGAACTGTGCTGAGAAGTGGGACTGGGCTAATAGTCACGAAAAAATGGCAAACATGAAATCGTGTTCTACTTGTATATGAATGTCTTTTCCGTTTATACAAAACACAGCTATATCTAAGATGATGTCCCTCACCTGTTATGAGAAGACAGTTCATGCTGTGTCGATTTAACAAACTTGAAGCATTGGATCTCACTGGAACTTGGCTAGACAATGCATTGAAACTTTAAGACATGTGACTTCTCCCCGTGCAGCTATGAACCGGTCCTATGTGCAATGCTTTTGTAACGGCATGGCAAGCAAAGAATGATGGTCAGGAGGGTTGCCCAGAGCAATGCCAGAGGTTAAGATTTATTTTAAACCTTCCAGCCATCACCTCTTTTGTTTTGCTCTTGTCAACCCATGTGGGACGGGTATGCCCAGACGTGGGTCCCGTGCCTGCTGGGCCTAGAGAGCCAAGCTACTCCTCACTGATGACGCCCAACAAGGCTGAAACATGTCTGGGGATGCTTGTGGTCTTGTGCAGAAGGAATGTGACCTAGCAGTTTGTGCTGGACCACCCCTTTGGGGGTGAGGCCAAGCCTGATTTGCATATGGTCTTTCCTCTTCTGTAATGGCTTGGCAGGTGAAGAACGATGGTCTGGAGGGTTTCCCAGAGCAATGCCAGAGGTTAAGATTTATTCTATGCCTTCCAGCCATCACCTCTTTTGCTTTGCTGTGTTGTTGGCAGGCCAGCACAGGACTCCAGTCAAAATGTAAGTCTGTTTGTCAGTGTCGTAGCACCAAATAATGTAGGGGGTGACATGTAAGACCTGCTGCCGGGTTCCCAGAAGCTCCTCGAAGAATCACATGCTGCACCACAGATTCCCAAACTTCCCAGGGCCATCAAGCAACGCGCAATGCGAATGGTGAGATGATAATGCTGCCAGAGGGCCACTCCATGCCCTGCCCAGGGCCATCAAGCAACGTGCAATGCGAATGGTGAGATGATAATGCTGCCAGAGGGCCACTCCATGCCCTGCCCAGGGCCATCAAGCAACATGCAATGCGAATGGTGAGATGATAATGCTGCCAGAGGGCCTCTGCATGCCTTGCCCTAGGTGACACATACCAGCCCACAGTGTGCACAGCTGTAACATTATTATGCATGTGTCCAATGGATGAGGCAGCTTTTGTTGCTGCGGGCATGGGCGGAACCGGAGTGGGTACTGGTAATATAAACAATTCAAGCTCAGTAGTGACAGGTGAATATTTTTAGTAGCGGGCCAAGAACATATTAAAAATATTTTTTGAGAAAAGGAGAGTAAAAAGCCACACAATTTAAAATGGGTTCTCTATCGTAACACATACAATAATCCTGTAGATGTGATGTTAAGTGGGGCCCTAACTAGGGGTGTGGCTTAAAGGGCGATGGGTGTTGGCAGAAAGGAGGGTCTCATGCCCCAAACAATGAATCACAGGACCTGCAAATATGTACTTTGGGTCATGCAGCACGGCTGCGGTGGTGCATCCTGTCTGCATTTTGAACATATCTCTGGCCCCGTTTGTATTTAAATCACTGCCTTTTAATTAAGCACTCTCAGACTCAGTATATCAAACATTCTGTCAGGTTCTGTTTGCTCAAAGCAGTCATTTCACAAAGGGGACCGCCAACGATAGTGCTCATGTGCTGCTTGTTCCCCTGAATGCAATTTTCCATTTGCACATCGAAAGAGTAAATACAGGCAAAATCACCTTCTCTCTTGCATGTTACTCTCTGTTTTGTGAAAATATGTAAACGATGCAAGCAAATTACATTTAGAATGGCACTTTGTGGGACATCTCACTGCTTCCAGCTGGTGTTAAACGCAGGCAGATTCCATAGGAATCAACCCTTTAGTTTTAGGCCCGCATGAAAATCTCATTCAGGCAAAAATCTAAGCAGTTTTACAAGTGGAGTGGGCATGAGGAGGAGGAACAGTATTTCCCACACCTGCCTCCAACTCTGCCTGCGAAAAAGGTTTTCAAAATGCCCCAGAGTGTAAAACAAGTGTAAAGACTGGCATAAGCCCTGCACACCTTATTTTGACACTTATTTTGCAACAACGCGGCTTTTTAAATTAGCCTCAATACGTAAAGCAATTTCATTCTGTAAATAAATGAACCTTGAGAATGGGCCAAATAGCACATTGCTGCTTTGCATAAAATCAAAGAGCATTTTGGAAACATCAGAATGGCTGCAGGTTGTTTTGGTTGGGCACATGTCTGGGTAAGTGATTTATGCTGAAATTCTTTTGAGCACCCACTCTACACTGGGTTTGGCAAACATTTCAGTTGCCACAACCCTCACCCTAACAGTAACATGTCTGCAAACCTTTGGACGTTTATTCTGTTTTGGATAAGGATGAGTGGCAGGAGAGGTGGGTGAGTGGAGTGAAGGGCCGGTGGATGTTTGGTGTTCGTGGGAAAGTGTCGGTGAAGGTGGATGCGGGGAGTCTGGAATGGAGGAGGAGGGAGGAGGTGATGCTGAATTGGTTGAGGATAGGGCATGTGGGGCTGAATGACTGTCTGTTTCAAGTGGGGAAGCGTGAGTCGAGGGATTGAGCGGTGTGTGGGGTGCCTGAGACTGGGACATTTTCTGCTTAGGTGTGAGAGACATGTTGAGGAGAGAGAATTGATGAGGGTTCGATTGTCTGCGCTGGGTGTGGCTGAGCTGAGTGGGAAGATTTTGCTGAGAGGTGACGGGGAGAGAGGCACGAGGAGGAATAGCGTGATGTTGGATTTTGTGAGGCAGACGGGACGGTGGGAGGAGTTGTGAGTTTATGTAAACCAAGTATTGATTGGTGGGTCTGGTGCACATCATCCTTTAGGATGGGGAAGCACCTGTGTGGGTCCGCCCACGCACCCGATAATTAAGAAGAAGAAGGATAAGCTTTACTCTTGGCAATGAGGGTTGTTGTGCTGTTCTTTCTCCTGAAAGCACTACGGTATTAGAGGGAAGTCTTGGGAGTAATAGTTAGGTCAGATCAAGGCAATGTTCTATATTTTGAAAGGGTCAAGACACCCTTAACCCCCTGGGAGTTGTGATTATGCACTGGTACATGTATGAACAAGAATACTAATCAGTACTCTTGGATCTTTCAAATCTTTGTTGTTTGTGACCAATTTTGTTGGCTAATCCCAAGAAACTGTACTTGCATCCTCTTCAGAGGGGTCTCAACTGGCTGGAAATGAACTAGGTGAAGGAAAGCATCATGTTTAATTCAGTCCTGCGCCCGAACCTTTCCCCTAGAGCATGCAAACGGCCCAGTGGCTAACTATAAGCACCGTCGTATGGCACCCCCTAACACAGCAAGCTTCTTAGTCACCTATATATTATATGATAGGTTATTTATTACGCGCTTGATACCCAGAGGTTTCTAAGCGGACCTGGGGCTCGAACCCATGGTGCTCTGTGTCGTCTTGCTTCCAAGGCGACCACGTTGCCTATGAGCTATCCTCATAAGTAAAGTTAAGTAAACATGTGTGCTACTTTAATAGCAGAGTTCAACCACATCTTTGCGCTACAGTGGGAATAGAAACAGCAAGAAAAACAGAAATCGGCGAACAAACACCATAGTAGTAACAAAACAAATACTTTAATGTAATCTGGTGATCTTCATGACAGCACCTGTGGTCTGGCTGTGGCACAATGCGCCAGCCACCATGCCATAACATGGCGTTGTATCCTTACTCCAATGATGGGCCTTATACTGGTGCCCAATTAGGCAGAACAGAGATCCCTCAGTACACGCTTCAGAAGACTAGAGTAACTGTGTATGTGCACAGGTAGATGTCCCTGTGGTCTTTAAATATGGACTGGGGGAGACTGCTATACATATTGCGCGTTTGGATTGTGTTAAACTGTCAAGGGCATGGTTGCACATAGAGCCAACTGGGATTGTAGGTGTTTTGAATGTCAACCTGTACACTATCACATTTCTTGGTGTGTTTAACAAGTATGTCAATGCCATGGCAACCTCCTGTTAATGAATCTTACAGAGGAACTTCTTACAGGCCACAGATGGTTTGTTAGACATCTTTGAAGAGCTTTTTAAATGAAAGCTCTTGATATGGCCTCATAATGGTGAGGGAATTCAGGATTTACTAACTTGCATTAAGAGGCGCAGAAGGTGTAAACAGGCGCGACAGTGTATTCAAATGCATTCAATACATAAAAGACATAAGGGGTACATTGAAGGGCATGGAAGTCATTAAATGGCAAGCTCATTATTTACAAAACAAGAAGCGACAGTGCTACCTTAGAACTTCTTATTTAATCCCTTCTACTTGGAAGTTCTGCTGGTGTGAGCAGCCAACTATTGCCGGAATCTGTGAAAACGGATGTCCTGCAAACTTCAATCCCTGATGCAGGCGCTCATGTGCCAAACTGCAGGAGTGCTGCAGTTACAGGCCTTCTAAATCGGGTTGGTACTGGGGAGCTCACCTTTCTATCCAGAAATGGATATGTGCAGTCTCTGCAGATTCTGGTGCTTCTCCTTACTTCAGCTATGCGGTATATAGTTCAAGTAGCCGCGAGTCTAAGGTCTTCATCCTGAGACTGTACAGGAAATCAAACTGAAAACAAAAAAATGGGTGGACCTTATGGATACTCGCGCTTACTCTCTTTCGATGTATGTGATAAGAATCACTCAGATACTGGTGTAATTCTCCTCAGCCCTTCTTTATTTGAGGGTATTACTTTGATTTCAGGTCTGATGTTGTCTCATTGAATTATAGGCATCAATTGGTACATCTTAGTTGCTCATTGAATTCTTGACATTCAAATAATACAGTTCTTAATAAGCAAATTAATTGTTCGTTGAATTAATGGCATTCGAAAATTGTTTCATCAAATTCATCTGAGTTGCCTATCCCTTTCCCGAGTTGCCTATCCCTTTCCAGAGTTGCCTATCCCTTTCGCGACACGTGTTTCCCTGTCCCAGTATTGACGGTTCCTCCGAGGTTTGGTGGCTGTATTGATTCTGTATGCAATTTCCATCCTGTCAGCAATGCACTTTGTAATTTCTCAATTTAGTTAGGTCAAATTTAGTAGAACTTTGGTGCTATGGGAGGTAAAAACAGACCGATACACGATTTAGAGTCTTGTTTAAATCAAATCTTAGTTTTCTGTTATGAAATCAACTACGATTACTTACAATCTTGACACTCGCTGTATATTCTGGTTTCATTTGAGATTCCGTCTGCCAGTTTGCGGGTTATGCTATGTATATATCTCTGTCATGGAGATCTTCCGATGATCTGTAGATCGGTTAGGGGCGTAAATGAGGATGTTCTTAGCTAAGCTTATTTCGAGGGGATTGGGTCCTCCGACGTATTCCATATCTATGACATGTAATCACCACAGCTGTGCTGCTTCGGAAACTTTTTTCTGTGTCCTGCGTCGATGACGTCGATGCGCCGTCGTCGAGGGCCTCCTCCGACGTCCGAGGTCATCCGATGTGATAAGTAGGACGCACGACGCCCGTAGCCTCAGTTCCGTTTTTTCCGCGAACGTGTTGCTTCGTGATTCTCGGTTCACGCCTCGACTCTTTAGAGTTCTGTTCTTCTCGGTTCTTCAAACCTGTTCGTTTTGTTGGATTCCTTCGTGTGAAGATGTCTTCTACTTCGTCTTCGACCCCGCGTCCGGGTTTCAAGAAGTGCGGGGAGTGTGGGTCCAAGATGTCGGTGACGGACTCGCACGACGCCTGCCTCTGGTGCCTCGGGGAGGCCCACGACACGGATGACTGTATCGACTGCCAGTCGCTCACGTCCAAAGCCTTACGCGAACGTAAGAAGAAGTTGTCGGTAGGTCGGGTGTCCAAGCCCAGGAAGTCAAAGTCTGCGGGGCTTTCGACGGATGATTCGAGGGGTGACTCTCCGTGTCATCGTCGGAAGTCTCGTGGGCCTCCTTCTAGGAGTCGGTCTCGCCACTCCTCAGCCTCTTCGAGGCATTCTCGGAAGCGCCGACACCGGTCGTCTTCCAGGTCCTCTTCGGAGGACTCTGCCCGGCACGTCGCTTACCCCACCAGCCGTGCGACGCCGGAGGAATGGGCTTCCTTTGGGAAGAAAATGCTGGCGATTCTTGAGTCGCAGGGTACTAAGCCGTCCGCGCCCCCGAGTGGGGTGGGTCGTGAGAGGTCGAGAGACACCGCTCGCAGGAGTGGTCGGCACGAGTCACCGGAGAGGTCCCGTTCGGACAAGGAGACTCGTTCTCACCGTACCCGTTCCAGGTCCCGGTCCTCGACGCGTTTGAGACCGTGTGCACCTGTGAGGACTTCGAGGAAGACATCGACGTCTGAGGCGTCGACAGGCTTTCTCGAGGCTCCGGCTCAGAGGAAGTCGTCGAAGCCGTCGACGCTCAGGTCGTCGAGGGACACGCTCGGGGCTCCGGCCTCGAGGGCTGTGTCGACGCCGCCGATGCTGGAGGCGCTGCATCTGACGTCGACGCCGATTTCCTCGACGTCGACGCCGACCTCTCGGCGCCGATGCCGGTTCTCTCGACGCCGGCGCCGATTCGCTCAACGCCTTTCGTGTCGGAGGTACCCCGTGGCACGGGAGAACCCCCTAGGAAGGCTCTGGTTAAGAGCAAGCACTCTCGGGTGCCTTCTTTTCGCCACCTGGACTATATTTCAGAGGCGGATGAGGATTCTGATGGCCTGGTTCCTAGTCAGGTTCCAGATGAAATTGTCTCGGGCCATAGTCAGTTTGACGATTTGAGACGGTCACTGCATGATGCCAGTGGACTGGACACCTCTCCGGAGGTGGAGTTTTGTAAGCCTGAGCCTGGCTCTCATGCCGATTCCTCGTACCGGCGCCTTATGGCTAGGGTTTCTGAGTACTTGGGATGGTCTGCTCCCCCAGGGGAGTTTGTGCAGGATGATCTGACGGACATCCTTGATGTTGGTCCCCCAAGTGATCCGGTACTGCCGTTCCATATGGCTTTACAGAGAAGGGTGGCGGCGGCTTGGACTACTCCGGAGAGTCTCCCGGCGGTAGGCAGCTCCTTGTCGCGAAAATACCGTCCAGCCAGTAGCGACCCCTGCTACTTGACCAGGCACCCCACTCCGGAGAGTTTGGTGGTGCAGGCGGCCATGGCCCCGGCAAAGCAGGCGTCGTACCCTACCATCCCTCCTGATAGGGACGACAAACGTTTTGATGGCTGGGCGAAGAAAGTGTTTTCTTCTGGTGGTATGGCGCTTCAGGCGGCAAACTCCATTTGTGCCTTGTCTCGTTTCACACACACTCTGTGGAACTGTGTTGCGTTAGCGGGTGAACATATTCCCGAAGGGGACGAACGGGATGGTTTCCTTGCTATGGTCCAGGATGGTAAGGATGCCATGTGTGAGTCCGTTCAGTTGGGTTTGGACTTAGCTGAATGCGTCAGTAGGTCCATGGCGGCGAGCACCGTGATACGCAGGTTTGCGTGGTTGCGGAAGTCGGGTTTGCTCCCGATGTGCAGTCTCGGCTCCTCAACATGCCCTTTGACGGTGAACACCTTTTTGGCAGCAAGGCTGACGGGAGCCTTGAGAGGTTGCAGACCTCGAAAGCTGCAGCGAAGTCGTTGGGCGCTGCAGTTCGCCAGCCTCCGCCTTTTCGTCCTAGGGGACAGCAGTGGAGGGGTGGTTCCTTTCGCTATTACTCGTCCTTCAGTAAAGCGAGAGGAGCTGGCAGTCACAGAGGCCAACGCAGGGGTACCTGAGGTGGACGACAGGGTACCCGTGGTGCCAAGGCCGCTCGGGCAGTTGCCTCTTTGCCCTCAGGTAACACCGCAGCCGCTCCCATTCAGTCATGAGGCCATGTCCCATGGTTCGCCGGTTGGGGGAAGGCTGGCGCAGCATCTTGTAGAGTGGCAAGCCATTACTTCAGATGTGTGGGTTCTGGAGATCATAACCCACGGCTACTGTCTTCCCTTTCGGCACAGGCCTCGTGACAATCCACCGGGGAACCTCTCTTTGCAGAGTCCGGATCCGCTCCTTGCGCAGGAAATTCAAGCCCTGCTGGAGAAAGGCGCCATAGAACTGGTGCCTGTAGCGGAGACGAACAAGGGATGGTATTCCCCTTATTTTTTGATTTCGAAGAAAGACGGGGGATTGAGACCCATCATGGACTTGCACGGTTTGAACAAACTCCTCAGGAAGGACAAGTTCAAGATGGTTACTCTCTCTCAAGTCCTCCAGGCCCTTCAGCTTTAGGACTGGTTGGTGTCACTCGACCTCAAGGATGCTTACTCCCATGTGCCGATCCATCGCAAGCACAAGAAGTACCTGTGTTTCGCGGTTGGCGACGCACACTTTCAGTTTCGGGTCCTGCCGTTCGGATTGACCTCCGCCCCGAGGGTTTTCACCAAGCTCATGGTGGTGGTGGCAGCGCATCTCAGGCAAGGGGGGGATTCACGTCTACACCTACCTGGACGATTGGTTGATCAGGGGGAGCTCTCCCGAGCAAGTCCTGGATCATCTGTCCGTCACCTGCCACTCCCTTCACAGGCTGGGCTTCTCCCTCAATTTAAAGAAGTCCCATTTGACGCCAACACCAGTACATCGGAGCAGTGCTCGACACTTCCCTGGGGCAGTGTTTTCCTCCCCAGGTGAGGGCTCTTTACATTCAGCAGATGGTGCACAAGTTTCAGCATGGCCAGACGCTCCCAGCGTTCGAGTTCTTGAGGTTGCTCGGCCTCATGGCATCCTGCATTCTTCTGGTGCCAGAGGCTCGCCTGCGGATGAGATCTTTGCAGTGGGCGCTCAAGACGCAATGGTCGCAGTCCTCCGGCAGGAAGTCGGACCCGGTTCAGGTGCCGCCCTCGGTCAACCGGGACCTTCTGTGGTGGGCCGTCAAAGGCAACTTGATGAAGGGGGCTCCATTTTGGCTTCCCTGGCCGGAGGTGACGATCCTGATGGATGCATCCCTCACGGGTTGGGGAGCTCATGCCAACGGGCTGACAGTCAGCGGTCGTTGGTCTCCGTCGGAGTCCAGACTCCATATCAATCTGTTGGAGCTGAGGGCCGTCAGGCTAGCCCTGAAGGCTTTTCTGCCGACTGTGCGAGGAAAGAGTGTCCTGATCCTGACGGACAACACAGTGGCCATGCACTACCTCAACAAAAAGGGGGGGGCAGGGTCACTTCCTCTGTGCAGGGAGGCGATGCAGCTCGAGTTCTGGGCCATCCAGCAGGAAGTTTTGATCTTGGCAGTTCATCTGGCCGGAGACAAAAACGTGACGGCGGACGCTCTGTCTGAGCAGGCAGAGCACGATCTCTCACGAGTGGGAGTTGTCTCAGGAGATTCTCCTGGAGATCTTCGCCCTTTGGGGGACCCCTCAAGTGGATCTCTTCGCCTCCAGTGTCAACCGGAAGTGCGAAAGGTTTTGCTCGCGGGAATTTCCTCCAAAAGGAGCCTTAGGAGACGCGTTCGTGGTGGAGTGGTCATTCCCGCTGCTGTACGCGTTTCCTCCAGTCCCCGTCATCCCGCAAGTGCTGCGGAGGTTACGGAAGTTCGGTTCCCGGATGATCCTCATTGCTCCGGCGTGGGCTCGAAGGACGTGGTACCCGGACCTTCTCGACTTGTCCATCTGCCCTCCGCGTCGTCTTCCCTACCGAGACGATCTGCTCTCACGGGAGGGGGGTCAGGTTCTCCATCCAGAGGTCAGATCCCTCAACCTTCACGCTTGGCTTCTGAAAGGTTGAGGTATAGGGATTGGGACCTCCCTGAAGACGTGATGGAGCTGTTGCTTTCGGCTCGAAGGCCAGCAACAAAGTCTCTGTACCGTTGGCGTAAGTTCTGCGACTGGTGCAGAGTTCAGAATGTGGATCCTTTTGCATGTGACATCCCCATGGTTCTGTCCTTTTTACTTTCTTTGGCCCACAGGGGCTTGCAAGTGGGTACCATTAAAGGTTACCTGGCGGCGCTGTCCATCTTTAAGCGCTCGTCTGAAGAGTGTTCTTACTTTAAAATCCCTTTAATTTCACAGTTTCTGAAAGGGCTCACTAATGTGTTCCCTCCGTCACCTTTCCTGGTGCCCGGTTGGGATTTAAACCTTGTTCTTAAGTTTCTTATGGGTGCTCCGTTTGAGCCTTTACATTCTTGCCCTTTGAGGCTGTTAACTCTGAAAACTGTGTTTTTAGTTGCGGTTACTTCCGCTCGCAGAGTGAGTGAGTTACAGGCACTTTCAGTTAAGCCACCCTTCACTGTTTTTCACAAGGACAGGGTTGTCCTTAGAGTTCGTCCTTCTTTTCTTCCGAAGGTAGTGACGGAATTTCATTTGGCCCAGAAGGTTGTTCTTCCGGCATTCTACCCTCCTCCGCATCCTGGTAAGGAAGAAGAGAGGCTCCATAGGCTTGATCCTAGGAGAGCTTTAAGCTTTTATGTTTCACGCATGTCCCGGGTCAGAGTGGATGATCAGCGCTTTATTGGTTACGCTGGAAAGCGTTTGGGGCAAGCTGTGACGAAAAGACTTTGTCTCGCTGGATTATTTTGGCCATCTCGGAGTGCTACCGCTTGGCGGGTAAGGAACCACCGGCTGGCTTGCGGGCCCATTCTACCAGGGGTATGGCTGCGTCTACTGCCCTGCAGAGGGGTGTTCCTATTCGCAACATCTGTGATGCAGCCACCTGGGCTTCAGTACATACATTTGTACGTCACTATTCCCTCGATTCCATCCGAGCACAGGATCTGGCCTTTGGCAAGGCGGTCCTTTGCTCTGCTACTTGATTGGCTATTCTAAATTTTGATTCTAAATTCTTTCCCTCCTCCTTGCTCTGGTACTGCTTTGGGAATCTGTCATAGATATGGAATACGTCGGAGGACCCAATCCCCTCGAAGAACAAGTTACTTTCTTACCTGGTAACGTTCTTTCGATGGGATGGTCCGACGACGTATTCCATATCCCTCCCACCCTGCCTTCCCCGCTGCAGAACTTCTTTTGCGATTGCAGCTTACGTTCTGCAAGGCTTTGTGTCTGACTGGCAGTTGACTAGTGTCTCACGTTCTGGGGGAAAAAAACTACAACTGAGGCTACGGGCGTTGTGCGTCCTACTTATCACATCGGATGACGTCAGACGTCGGAGGAGGCCCTCGACGACGGCGCATCGACGTCATCGACGCAGGACGCAGACGCCGAAAAAAGTTTCCGAAGCAGCACAGCTGTGCTGATTACATGTCATAGATATGGAATACGTCGTCGGACCATCCCATTGAAAGAACGTTCCCAGGTAAGAAAGTAACTTGTTCTTCTTTGTTACGAATTCTCTTATGTTGTTGTACCATATCTAGTTACTTCAAAAAACCTCCTACTTATGAAATTATTCGTTAGTGCTGTCCGATTGCAGACATGTGTGTCATCACGTTTAAGTATAAGTATTTGAGTTTCCCAGATGAATTTGATGAAACAATTTTTGAATGCCATTAATTCAATGAATAATTAATTTGCTTATTAAGCACTGTATTATTTGAATGTCAAGAATTCAATGAGCAACTAAGATGTACCAATTGAATGTCTATAATTCAATGAGACAACATCAGACCTGAAATCAAAGTAATACCCTCAAATAAAGAAGGGCTGAGGAGAATTACATCAGTATCTGAGTTATTCTTATCACATACACCTTTCTATCCAGTAGCCCTAATGTACTGTGCCTTAACAGGTGAAGGTGTGGCGACATGAACAATCGCTTGAGCGGGACTGAGGACCAAGAGAGAGAGCGGCGGACTGCCACAGACTGCCTTTGCCCTTCCTGCGGGCTTTGCTGAGGGCTTCACTGTTCGGCTAGACTGATGGTGCTGGGCAGTGGCGCCCCCAGACATAGAGGTGGCCTGATGAGGTCACTAGAAATGTTGTGGTGGCACACCAAAAAAACACGTAACCGGCAGGCGGGCCAGTGGGGGGCCAGCTATTTTATGAGGGTGGCCGTGGCCCCCCCCCTTTTCCATCCCTTGGTGGCACATCTCGTGCTGGGGGCGGGGCCTCCAAAATTCTGCAGACCATGCACAACGATTCCTTTCCCTCGGTCACCACATTAAAATTGCCTTGAAACCGTGCCCATGCTGAAGGCCCACCAAGACTAATGTCCAATCAACTGTACCCTGTTCCACTTCCTGTCCTGCTGACCAAATTCCCTGTTTAATGGCACTGGCCTGCCCACAGAATCCCGCAGGCCATTCCATCCAGTGGCATGCAGGAAGATTCCCTTGACCATCTCCATATAGAGTCTCACTGGAAGATGTCCACACTCTGTGTTACTTGTGTTTCTCTACTTAGGAGACACAATGTCCCTGACACTTGCAGTCTGTTTCACTGGATCATCTACCACTGGTGTCAACTTGGCAAACAAACATAACTAAATCAAAATGTTCCTTTTTAAAATGCATTATTGTATCCATGGTTGCAAACATTTAAATGTAAGTATGAGCACACCATTGTGTTTAGCAATTGTTGGCTCTGGTGTTTAGGTCAATGATGTAAGCACGTACCTCTCACGTGGGGCCAGCCTATGTGTCATGCCGCCGAGTTCCTGGCGTCTATGGAGCCGCTGGCGACGCAGAACTTAGTACCATTCGCTTTAAGCCACGCCCCCTGTTTCCTGGTTTCTCTTCCTCCGATTCCTATTGGTTGGGCGCTCCGCGGCCTGGTGTTTTAACCGGCCACTTCCGGGTCACGGATGCGTCGCAACGCTTTCGGTTTAGTCTGTAGCCCTGAGTTGCTTGCTGCCTGTTGCTATCTTCCAAGTTCTCGCTTGTCTGCCGGTCGGGTCCTCGTGCCCAGTCCGGCCACTTCTGTTCTTCCTTCGTCCTTCCGCTAGTCCTATCTGCCTCCCTCCCACTCCTTTGGCTTTGCTTTCTCTCGCCCGACTCCCTTGCCCTCCTTCCAACTTGCTTACCCTCCCTCCTTCCCATCTTCACTTACTGTTCCACTTTTTCCGCTCTTCTGTTTCTTCTTCCTCTCGCTCTGCTCCGTCCCTTCCGTGTTCCAGTACCCTGCCTTGTCCTTTTGGACTTCTCTCGCCTACCTTCAGTATTGTTTGCTGTGAACTGCCGTGTACCAGACTCCGGCCTGTTTCCCCTGGACTGCCTTTGCTTGCTGTTTTTGATACTTCCACTTCTAGCCTTGTGTACCAGATCATAGGACCGCTTACTGGACTGCCTGTGTTCTGGGGTACTCACTCCACGTGTTGCCTCCAGACACTTTCCACCAGCTCTCACCCTTCAAGGATTCCTGGTTCCACGCCTCCAAGACACCCAACGTTAACCCAGGGGTTTTTTGTGCTTAAGGGCTTTTTCCCCTCTCGGTCGATCCCAGGGCAGGGGCCCCCTGGACTCCCCTCTTGGGGAGGCACGGTGGCTTCCTTCCGGGTTCGTCCCTATCTACATAAAAAAAAGGAGCAAGTTTGAAGAAAGGAAAAGAAGGGTTCCTGGAAGGAAGAAGAAGGTGAGGAGTCAGGGGAGGGGGAGACCTCAGAATCTACACTGTCGGACGAAGATATCACCGATATCGGTGACAGTTTGCGACGCCAAAAAGAGATGGCCACCCTTCAACAGCGTCTGACAGACAGGGAAAGACCTTTAACCGATTTACCTCCACTTCCCCTAGTATCTGGGAAGTTCGATGGATCCCCAAAGAAGGTTAAGGAGTTCCTGGACGCATGCAATCTTCATTTTTCCTTTCGCCCTCTGACCTTTGCCTCAGACCACGCCAAGGTGGGATTTATGATCACCCACATGACCAGGAATGCCCTGGCTTGGGCTACCCCTCTATTAAACCAGCCAGACCCGGTTTTACAGGACTACAATGCCTTTAAGGCCCTGATTCAACAAACCTTTCTGCGAACAGAGAGTACCTACTTGGCCTCGGAGGACCTCCTTGACATCCGTCAGGGGAATTCTGATCTACTGACATACATCACCACTTTCAAACAAGTGGCAGCTGAGGCAGGTTGGCAGGAACAGGCTCAGTATGCCATATTTCGGCGAGGTTTAAGGGAGGAATTGAAGGACGAACTAGCCCGAATAGAAAGACTGGTGTCTTTTGCCGAACTCCTGACAGCTACCCTCCGAATTGACTTCCGAATGACGGAAAGACGTCAAGAAAAGAAGAAGACCAGGTTAAGTGTACCCCCTCTCTTGGAGACTCACTCACCCGCATCTGTACCCTTCCAACCGACAGCTAAGGAAGAACCCATGCAGATCGGAACCACCAGAGCCCCGCTCACACCAGAAGAAAGGAAACGGCGCAGGGAGGGTTCCCTGTGTATGTACTGCGGATCTTCATCACATTTATTAAGAGATTGTCCGGAAGTACCGCCCAGAAGGTCGGGAAACGCTCGCCCTCGGTAAACATTGGGACGCAATACCGAGGGGCTGCTCTTAGTCCCTACGCGCCTCTTTCTGTATCCTCTACAGAAACGTCTGAGGACTCCCGGTTGATGGTGCTCACAGTTTCTCTCAGAGTAGGCCCCAAGGAAGTAACCACTTTAGCCCTACTCGAATGTGGAGCAGCAGGGAACTTCATGGATACCCATTGGGCAGAACGACACGGAGTCAAAAGGATAGCCAAACGAGAAGATCAAAAGGTGGAAGGGGTTCATGGCGAACCTTTGAGCTCGGGTTTGATCACTCACACCACTGAAGCACTTACTTTGTCCATCCAACAACACACCGAAAGTATCACATTCGATATCATCAGGGCTGCTCACTTCCCCCTTATCCTGGGTATCTGTTGGCTACGCAGACACAACCCCAGTATTGACTGGTCTAGAAACTTACTTAGTTTTCAGTCCTCACTATGCAAATCGGAATGCTTGTCAGAACCAAGGTTCGAGACCGTCAAGACCACAAATAGCTGCGAAGTCAGAACTGTACACTGTCTCCCACACTACCTGAAGTAGTTCAATGAGGTGGCAACCGAAAAGATACCCGTCGAGCTCCCTCCGCACCGGCCTGAAGACTGTTGCATTGATCTCACCCCAGGTGCATTGGTACCCTTCGGTAGGATGTTTCCACTGTCATTAGAAGAGAAACAATACCTCCAAACGTACTTGGACAGCAACATGGAAAACGGGCTCATAAGACCTTCAAAGTCCCCTGCAGGGGCATCCCTGTTCTTCATCTCAAAAAAGGATTCAAAGGAGTTGAGGCCGTGCATAGATTATCGCGATCTAAACAAGGTTACCATAAAAGACCGGTATCCTATGCCATTGATAACTGATATTCTACAAGCTGTACAAGGTGCTACCATCTTTACCAAACTCGACCTGAGGAATGCTTATCACCTACTCCGGGTGCAGAAAGGAGACGAATGGAAGACCGCATTCCGGACTCCTTTCGGACTTTTTGAATACCAGGTAATGCCGTTTGGGTTGGTAAACGCCCCGTCGGTATTCCAACGGTTTATGGGCAGACTTTTCTCCGATCTCCTGTGCCAAACCACATTGGTATATTTGGATGACATTCTGATATGCTCTCGCACTCCTGAAGACCATGTGGAACATGTCCGGGAAGTATTCAGAAGGCTACAGAGAAATCAGTTGTCTATTAAACTCGCCAAATGTGTGTTTTCAGCCTCTTCCATTCCTTATTTAGGATACATTCTGTCAGACCACGGCATCTCCATGGATCCTAACAAGGTGGCTTCCATCATTGAATGGCCCTCACCCACCTCAGTCAAAGAGATACAGAAATTCCTGGGGTTGGCAAACTTCTACCAGAGATTTATCCCTAATTTCTCTCAAAAGATACTAGCCATCACCTCGCTCTTAAAGAAGTCTGCAACTCCATTCAAATGGTCAGCGGAGGCGGAAGACAGCTTTGGCAATCTTAAGGAAGCCTTCTGTTCGGCACCCATTTTACAACAACCAAACCAACATCTACCCTTCGTTCTAGAGACGGACGCTTCATCAGCCGCAATAGGGGCTGTGCTTCTTCAAGAAATCCAGGGTACAGAACATCCGGTGGCTTATTTCTCGAAGACCCTAAACTCCAGTCAAAGGAACTACTCAGTCATTGAGCGAGAGCTTCTAGCCATGAAGGCGGCCTGTGTAGAATGGCGCCATCTGCTTCAAGGAGGAAGGTTCCCGTTCACCATAAGGACCGATCATAAGAACTTGCAGGTTCTCAAACAGTTCGAGTGCTACAACACTCGACAGGCCCGATGGGCTCACTTCTTCGCCCAATTCGAATTCCACATAACCTACATCCCTGGCAAAACGAATGTTGTAGCCGACTCTCTTTCCCACTGGTGTGATTACCTGCCAGAGTCAGATATGCATCTTGAAAAGATGTTTCCCCAGTCCAGGACTATTGGAATTATTTCTAAATTCCTTCAGCAGGTACAAGAGGATTCTGGAGGTCGTTTTGAAGTTGAAAGACATTCTAAAGATCTGGCCTATGAAATCAGGAACTGCCTTTACCTTGTCGGAGGAAAACTCTATCTACCCACACCGGCTTTTCGCAAGACAGCACTTGTCTGGTGTCATGATTCCAAACTAGCAGGGCACAGGGGAGTGGCTGGCACTCTCGACTACCTTCAAAGACATTTCTACTGGCCTACAATGAGAAGGGATGTAGAGCGGTACGTTCAGTCATGTGTCGTCTGTCTGCGGAGTAAGTCATCCCGTAAACGACCAATTGGTCTACTGGAACCAAGTGCTGTACCCAAGGGTCCCTGGAGCACGATATCTACTGATTTTATAGTAGATTTGCCCCCGTCTCAACGATGCACCTGTGTCATGGTAGTAGTGGATTCATTTACCAAATTGGCTCACTTCTCCCCATTGCCTGGCGTTCCTATTGCAGCCAAGATGGCGGAAGTGTTTCTCCAAGACATATTCCGGTTACACGGTCTACCTAACAAGATAATTTCAGACCGGGGTAGTCAGTACACCTCCCGGTTCTGGAAGGCCCTGTGTGCCAGACTAGGTATCCAAAGAGCTCTCACCTCTGGATTCCATCCACAATCCAATGGGCAAACTGAACGCTTGAACGGAACCCTGGAACAGTACTTAAGGTGCTTTATCAACTCCCAACAAGACAACTGGTGCACGCTACTCCCTCTAGCGGAATTCTCTTACAATAACTCCACACATGCCGCTCTGGAGTTCAGTCCTTTTGTTGGTACTTATGGTTTTCACCCTTGCTCCATTCTTCCTGCCTCGGCCCTCTCTACTAGCGTACCATGAGTAGATTCTTCCCTCTCCCTCCTTAGAGAGACACACAAGAAGGTAGGGGAAGGCCTTAAGTCAGCCCAAGCCCAAAATTGCATTCAAGCCGACAAACATCATAGACCTGTACCAGGATGCGATGTGGGTACCAGAGTCATGCTCTCCACTAGATATTTACCTCGCTGGGTACATCCCTCCAAGTTATCTCCTAAGTATCTAGGGCCATACGAGATCATACAGAAAATCAATCCTGTGGCTTTTCGCTTAAGACTACCCAACAACCTCAAAAGGGTCCACCCTGTTTTCCATGCCTCCCAACTCAAGTCATTTCATGCTGACACATGGGCACGACAGGTTAGACAGGCCCCGATTCCTCAGGGTTCCACTCGGGCTGTATATGAGGTCGCCCAACTCTGTGACTCCAGGTATCATAAGGGCAGGCTGGAATATTTGGTTAAATGGAAAGGCTACCCTTCCTCGGAGAACTCTTGGGAACCCATCACACACATTAATGCTCCTGTCCTACTTCGCAAGTACCACTTCTTTCATCCAGGGAAACCAGGGGGAGGAGCTTATAGGAGGGGGCATACTGTCATGCCGCCGAGTTCCTGGCGTCTATGGAGCCGCTGGCGACGCAGAACTTAGTACCATTCGCTTTAAGCCACGCCCCCTGTTTCCTGGTTTCTCTTCCTCCGATTCCTATTGGTTGGGTGCTCCGCGGCCCAGTGTTTTAACCGGCCACTTCCGGGTCACGGATGCGTCGCAACGCTTCCGGTTTCGTCCGTAGCCCTGAGTTGCTTGCTGCCTGTTGCTATCTTCCGAGTTCTCGCTTGTCTGCCGGTCGGGTCCTCGTGCCCAGTCCAGCCACTTCTGTTATTCCTTCGTCCTTCCGCTAGTCCTATCTGCCTCCCTCTCACTCCTTTGGCTTTGCTTTCTCTCGCCCACCTCCCTTGCCCTCCTTCCAACTTGCTTACCCTCCCTCCTTCCCATCTTCACTTACTGTTCCGCTTTTTCCGCTCTTCTGTTTCCTTCTTCCTCTCGCTCTGCTCCGTCCCTTCCGTATTCCAGTACCCTGCCTTGTCCTTTTGGACTTCTCTCGCCTACCTTCAGTATTTTTTGCTGTGAACTGCCGTGTACCAGACTCCGGCCTGTTTCCCCTGGACTGCCTTTGCTTGCTGTTTTTGATACTTCCACTTCTAGCCTTGTGTACCAGATCATCGGACCGCTTACTGGACTGCCTGTGTTCTGGGGTACTCACTCCACGTGTTGCCTCCAGACACTTTCCACCAGTTCTCACCCTTCAAGGATTCCTGGTTCCATGCCTCCAAGACACCCAACGTTAACCCAGGGTTTTTTTGTGCCTAAGGGCTTTTTCCCCTCTCGGTCGATCCCGGGGGAGGGGCCCCCTGGACTCCCCTCTTGGAGGGGGAACGGTGGCTTCCTTCCGGGGTCGTCCCTATCTACATAAAAAAAAGGAGCAAGTTCGAAGAAAGGAAAAGAAGGGTTCCTGGAAGGAAGAAGAAGGTGAGGAGTCGGGGGAGGGGGAGACCTCAGAATCTACACTGTCGGACGAAGATATCACCGATCCCGGTGACACTATGATTCACAAGTTTGAATGTCAGCAGGCCTTACTCAGTCCTGCTCCCTTCAAAGGTCTATACATTGAGTACCATTAAACTGGGTGATAGTTACAGCTAATATTACAGTATTTGGGCCTCAGGGGAATCCAGCAAGAAGTGCTATATTAAAACTTGATAACATTACGTTTTCTATGTGAAGTCATGCAGATCTATTGTAGTTGAAACTCAATAGTATACAAGGGTTCTGACAGGACAAAATGCAGTGATAGTATGTCAGCTGGAGATGCACCAGTTGTCATGGGTTGGTCAGTGTGTTTCCATCCAAGACAGAGCCCCTATAACAAGGTGAAAGGAAGAAGGAAGCCAAGCATTCCACTCTTCAGGAGCAGGCCAACTCATCCTCTCTTTTCTGGAGGAGTCAGCTATTCAGCAGCAATCCCAACCCTCCCCTAAACCCGTCCCTTAGTCCTCAACCAATGGAAGTGTGCATAGGTGGGCTTATGGGTATGACTGGTCCGGCTGCAGAGGTCACGGTTTCATCTGCAATTCATCATCTTTCCCTTTGAGGCAGGTGAATTATGGGACATGTAGTCATGGAAAACAAGTCTGCTGGCTGATTGGCAGAGTAGATTCTGGGATAATTCGGCATTGGGATCTGTGGCTATGTCTGAGAGAGGGTAGAATTACTAGCCAGTTAACCCAAAATGTGTGTAGTCTAAATAGTTTCTCGCAAGAAGCCTTCATCAATGAGCTATGTTATTTGACATGCTCACGAGAAATATACATTACCCAGAATGCACTACACGGGTCTAGTGCAAGTCCAGGAATTAAAATATGCACTTTCCTCCACTTGAACCTCTACAATGCTGTGCTTTGGTCCAATAGAAGTAGGAATGTGCACTTTTCAGCATTGCATTTTCCTCAATGCAGCGTGTTGGTCTATTGGATGTCTTAAAAGAGGAGTATGCACTTTAGAAATGTCCTGAGGCAGTGATACTGGAATCCATGCATCAAACAACTACATATGCCAGTGTGTGTGTGTGTGCCAGTGTGTGTGTGTGTGGATGATGGCAACACTTACCATAAACCACCTGCCTGCTAAAATTCCTGGCACTTGTAGCCTTGGTCGTTCTATGAAGATTCATGAATGTGTCTACTAGACTTTTATTTCTGCACATGACATGAATGCATACAGATTTATTTGTCTCTATCAAGACAAACAATCCTGCATTTAATAACTGGACCTCACTATATCTGGGTGCACCTTAAAATGGATGGCACCTCGTGTGCATGTCCCTGGGCATTTGCTGGATCCTGCAAATACGTGTACCTTTATAATGCCATTAAGCTCATATCCTGCCTCGTGTCTTGTGTCTCTTCGTCTGAGGGTAGCACACAGCCACATAGATTATGACACCATCCACATTAGTGCGCTGAATCGAACACAACACGTAGCGTGTGTTTAGGAGAGGTGTGGAAGTGGGATTTCTAAGCCTTTAAAATAGTGTTATTTAAATGAATGTGTAGTAAACAAAGCTCAAAAGGCAAGCCCCTGTTCAAAAGAAAGGTGGGGATTCCATCACGCAGCTGTACCCTTCATGAACCCATCACGGAACATTTCAGTGAGATGGGCATTCCATCACGCATCTGTACCCTTCATGAACCCATCACGGAGCATTTCAGTGAGATGGGCATTCCATCACGCAGCTGTACCCTTCATGAACCCATCACGGAGCATTTAAGTGAGATGGGCATTCCAAAAGGCAGCTGTACGATTCATGAGCAAAGGGAGAGGCAACATTTCAGTGAGATATTTAGTAGCACGGTATCAAGACAAGGAGAATCACAAGCATCCACCTGAGGCTGGAGTATCCAGCTAGAGTGTGGCGTCTCGGGAGGATAGCTCAGCGGCAACGTGCTCGCCTTGGAAGCAAGACGACACGGAGCACCACAGGTTCGATCTCCAGGTCCGCGCTTAGAAACCTCTGGGTATTAAGCGCATTATACATAACCTATCACATCATCCAACAATGGCTATGGAATATAATCCAGGACAAGCATTCCTGAATCCAGTGTACGAGGGTGGGCACTACTGTGTGCAAGTGTTCCTGAATCCAGTGTATGAGGGTGGGCCTTCTGTCCTACTGTGTGCAAGTGTTCCTGAATCCAGTGTATGAGGGTGGGCACTACTGTGTGCAAGTGTTCCTGATTCCAGTGTATGGGGGTGGGCCTTCTGTCCTACTGTGTGCAAGTGTTCCTGAATCCAGTGTATGAGGGTGGGCACTACTGTGTGCAAGTGTTCCTGATTCCAGTGTATGGGGGTGGGCACTACTGTGTGCAAGTGTTCCTGATTCCAGTGTATGGGGGTGGGCCTTCTGTCCTACTGTGTGCAAGTGTTCCTGATTCCAGTGTATGGGGTGGGCCTTCTGTCCTACTGTGTGCAAGTGTTCCTGAATCCAGTGTATGAGGGTGGGTACTACTGTGTGCAAGTGTTCCTGATTCCAGTGTATGAGGGTGGGCACTACTGTGTGCAAGGGTTCCGGATTCCAGTGTATGGGGGTGGGCCTTCTGTCCTACTGTGTGCAAGTGTTCCTGATTCCAGTGTATGAGGGTGGGCACTACTGTGTGCAAGTGTTCCTGAATCCAGTGTATGAGGGTGGGCACTACTGTGTGCAAGTGTTCCTGAATCCAGTGTATGGGGGTGGGCCTTCTGTCCTACTGTGTGCAAGTGTTCCTGATTCCAGTGTATGAGGGTGGGCACTACTGTGTGCAAGTGTTCCTGATTCCAGTGTATGAGGGTGGGCACTACTGTGTGCAAGTGTTCCGGATTCCAGTGTATGGGGGTGGGCCTGCTGTCCTACTGTGTGCAAGTGTTCCTGAATCCAGTGTATGGGGGTGGGCACTACTGTGTGCAAGTGTTCCGGATTCCAGTGTATGGGGGTGGGCCTTCTGTCCTACTGTGTGCAAGTGTTCCTGATTCCAGTGTATGAGGGTGGGCATTCTGTCCTACTGTGTGCTATGTTTTACTACATAAAGAGGGGATGGGAGCCCATCTCAGTATGGGAAGACAGGCCTACCATGGACAGTCCTACCGCAACGCAAAGGGGGGCGGTGATAGGAGGGAGGCCCCCAATTAATGCCCCCTCTCCATGTGCCAACTTGTATCCGTTCTGTACCAAATTGCGTCACCCCATGACTGTGACCCATAATTCCGGTAGAGTTTTCTCTTCCCATTGACGAAGCATAGTAAAGCTCGAAGGTGAACACCCACCTGGAGAAGAATCGTCAGCACCCCACACAGAGACTTGTGAGTCCCTGAGAGAGAGAGAGACACACACAAATAGAGAGAGAGAGAGAGAGAGAGAGAACGAGAGAAAGACTGTTTCCACCAACACTGAAGTATGTCAGCGCCAGGCGGCCAGCACCATGGGAAGGAGAATAGCAAAGACAGTAGTGGGAGCTCCGATGCGGCAGTCCTCTGAGCCACACCCCAGCCCGGGACGCCCAAGGAGGATTCCTGGATGGGGTCTCTAGACCAGCAGGGATTTGGAATAGAGTGGGGATCGCTCACGCAGACTGTACTTATCTCGGGGATGGGGTGGAGGAATGCTTCTGGGTCCCCAACATGGAAATAGACACTGAGCAGAACAACAACAATATAGCGGCCTGACGTGGAAAAAAGGGACAGGGCTTAATCCGTCATTTAAAACATTCTGTAATGCTGGTCCCTCCCAGGCGTGGAAGACAGGGCAGATTGACCAGAGCAAGTGGACCAACCAGAGGGTAAGGAGGGGCTTAAAAGGAATCCAGGAAGCAGAAAGTGGTGGGCTATTCGGGTCAGTTGTAGAAGGTGTCAGATCAAGAGACCAGCAGGAGAAAGGATGGGGGAGTGCTATGTTCGGGGTGGTTTTTGTATCAGGTGAGGCTTTGGTTATTGAGTGCAAGTGGTACTGCTTTGTGGGTGTGCGTGAAAGAGTCGCCAGTGAGTTTGGAAGAGGAAGTGTAGCGAGTGAATGTGAAGTGATTGTGTGAGTGAAAGGGGGTGTTTGAGTAGAAAGGTGGGTGGAATAATAATTGTAGTGTGGAGGAGGGAGTTGTAGTGTTGAGGAGGGTGTTATAGAGCAGACGATGGAATGATAGTGTGTAGGACAGAGTTGTAGTATGTAGACAAAGGTTGCAGTGAGAAGGAGGAAGTTATAGTGTGGAGGGGGGAGTGATAGTGTGGGTAAGGTTATCATATTTTAATCATTTGAATCTGCGATGCCCCCAACCTTTTGGTCAATGAGTAGTGAGCGAGCAAAACAGTTTGGATGGGGTGGGGGTTGAGGAGAGGATGATCCTTGCTGGTTATCCTACACTCCAAGTTACAGATCTATGTTACTTCCTCCTTGTGTGATATTTTGAGTACCATTTTCATTGAGTGCATTTTCCCCAAGTTGCTATGCATTACATTTATTAAAGAATTTCCCTGAAAATGATTTAATCTTTGGGACCACTACCCCTCACCCCCAAAAAGGTGAATGTTTTTTCTAACCCATAGTGCCATAATCTCTCATCCCCAATCCTTCACTTCCAGATCCTCACCTACTACCCATGACCGCTGTTCACCTTACCATTCACCCCTAACCACTTACACCAATCTCTTTGCCATACTCTTACACCTTACGCTCTTCTCACCTGCCTATCATCCTTGTACTATTTGTAAAAAGAATCCTATGAAAATACTTCTAGTTCTAAAAGTTTCATAAGTAAAGAACTCAGTGTGTAAGCTACTGAAGGAAGGTGGGCTAAAATAACTGTGCTTCCCTTAGCTTACATTGTTAGAACCAGCCTCATAGCATATAGCATCAAATCACATGTTCCCCAGGGTTCTAGGTCATTTTGAGGTGATAAGCCTTGAGGTGGGGGGCCGACCCTGTAGGTAACAGCCCACGGCCCAAGTTAACAAGGGTAGTAGTGCCGTTATCAGAAGGGCCGGCGGCACTCCACCGAGGGGCGTATGGCCATTAGCATCTGTGTAGTTCCCTACATGGGAGCTATGATGTATTTTTATTTTTAATTAAAAAGAAAATAAACTTACCATTCTGGCATGACCAAGTGCCGCGTAGTGCTGCTGTCAGGGAAGTCCGGTTTCCATGTTGATGACTGTGATGTCACCAGGAAAACGGACTTCCCTGAGGAGCAGCTCTGTGCGTGCCAGGCTGCAAAACAAAGGTACGGGTGGAAACTACACAGGTGCTAAGTGGTGAAGGGGGAGCCGGGAAGTGAAGCACCCTAAACCAACGAACATGCCCAGAGCGCTGGCTTTCCTTGGTTACTACAGCCCGCGTTATGAGCGTTTTCATTGATTTAAGGCGCGGCCCCCGATGCTAATGATGGAAATAGAACTCTGCTGGTGAAGAGCCAGAGGCAGCATGCCTGTCCTTTTTATAACAGAGGGTTTCCATTGTATCCCCTAATCCATCCTAATCTTTGCCCTTACCTCACCTGTAAATCCTAAAGAAGGAATGTTCTCACAGCATTTCCCTCAATATGACCTAACAGAGCTCCCAGACAATGAACTCATTAGCAATAATGTCAGCCTCCATTGTCTGCCTAAAACCCATAGGGCCTCATTACGACTCTTACCGGACCGGCAGAGTACAAGTCTGCGAGCCGGATGCCTTTCCGCCCACCAGGTCTGACCTGGCGGGAGGAATGGCACCCTCTCGCAGACTTTGACGGAAGTACCGGCACTGTTGCACACAGTTCCGGCCCTTCCATCCTCCCCATTCCCAATGGGAATGGAGAGTTACTTTTTCCGGCGCCTGGCTTCCGGGACCGGCACCATTTCTACCGGCACGGCTACTGCTGGGGTCGTAATGAGGCCCATAGTTCTTTAATTTCACTCACACTCACTTGTCATTGTTCCTGGAATATGCGTCTCTTCCTTCTCCAAACACTAATTTGAATGGGCCTCATTAAGATTTTGGCGGTAGCCATGCCGCTATTGGTGGCATGGCTTCCGCCAAAATCGGGTCCGGGTTCCCAGAATGAGGAATTACCAGGCCATTCCTAGTTCGCCGGGCCCGGTAATTCCTCCCTCTGGGAACCAGGACCCAGCCTTCCCCATTCCCATTTCAGCCCCCATAGGGCTGAATGGGAATGGGAGAGGGAGCTAACAATGGGCCGATTACGAGAGGCCCGTTATTTGCTCCCTCTTTCCCCTCGCGGGACCCGCTCTGCACGTCTGGTGAAACCAGACGTGCAGACCGGGTCCCGCGAGTAGGCCTCGGAATCAGGCGGCATGGGGTTGACGGCGCCGGCACCTTTACCGGCGCCGTTAACCCCTTGCCGCCTGACTTGCAATGAGGCACCATGTCTTTTCTTCATTACAAAGTACAATCCCTCGCCTCGCCACAGAAGCTCACCCTCTCACAAAGTGCTCACTCAAAGTGAATGGCCATTTCCCGCAGATAGTGTGGCATCTCTCCATGTGGCCTTTAGTGAGCGGATGCCTTCTTTCTTCCAACATCATCAATTCTGCATCTGACACCAGTGCAGGATCTCTTCACCACCAATTGTGCACCATGTTAGAAGGAAACCTTTCATAGCCAAATGAGAGGAGCGCAAGTTAAACTACTTCAGAATGGTGGCGATTGTGTGCCCTGCTTTGTATACGTGCAAGTGCAACTGACCTTACCTCAAGATGTTAGCCATGTTTAAATGGCAAGAAGACCTCAGTAAGTGAAATTGTACTCTCCTCTCAAAGAACATTTGCATCTCTCGTAAATACATTATTACATCAGAGTACATTGAAATGAAATGCCCAGGTTTATGTTGGAAGAAAAGCAAGGAAGTGGTTCTGACGAAGCGTTGGCAAATATATTTTCCTGCCGTTGAAAATAATGAAGCACAACATCGAGGCTTTGCTGTAAGAAAGCCCTCATGGTTTTGCTTATCAGTCGTCATATATTTCATCTGTAGCAATGAAGAGAACAAACGACCATACACCAATTTCAAACTACAATTACCATCCAACATTATCTTTTTTAGAACCTTATATATTATATGCCTTATACCAAAACATACTAGCAGCCATGTTCTTCATCCTATCACAGGCTGCTTTAATGACTCCCCATCACAACTGAGCTCCCAGAACAGACACCCAGTCACGGAAATGTAATATTGTCTTTAATAAATAATGCATACTTCAAAGGAACACAATGTGCAAGGATACCTATAAACTCAACAAAACAAAGGGTCAGGAAAATACCTCTGAAGGTCCCAATATACTTAGATGCAGAGGTAAGTAGGGTGCTCAAATGTCCAAAAGAACAGGGATTCCCATATTGCTTTAAAGGCGTTCTTCATCAGTTTCCTAGTGTTCCAAAGTTCAATGCAGATCAGACCTGTAACCTACTAACACAAATGTTCCCACAAATGTTCTTGCATCTGAGGTGCAAAAAGGTGTGTTTATGAAAGTCTGTCCACCTCCAGGAGGATGCCTGTTCCCCTCCTTGGGCTATGAGTTTCCCTTGGACCCAAATTCACAGCTTCTGGGTGGACAGATGTCTGGAAGGTCCACCAAATCGCTACCCCCCAGGACTTCTCCTCAGAGTCCTCTCCTGGCAGGGCAGTGGTCATGGCACAGGGCCACCGTTTGTGAGATGGTTTGGAGCACTTTGCTGGGTTTTGATATAGAAGTGTAGTCCTCCTTTTGCCAGGCGGGTCATGCAGTCAATGCTAGCTGGCTTGAAGTGTTCTGCTGGGGTGTGACAGTGATGCATGGCCTACTCTCGGCTTCCATCCACCTCCCATGTTTGTGCTCTTCCTGGGTGTCATCTTCTTCCCGCCTCAGCCTATTCTGGCTTTCCTTCTCACTAGCATCCCTCCACCAGCCTGTAGGAACGCCTCTGGAATAATGTGGTGCTCTGGAATCTGTCTCGACTTGCAAAACATGTAGATATGTAGATATAGCAATATGGACAAGTGGTATACCAGACTCTCTTACTCCCAATAAAACAAGAAAGGGAGTAAAACTACTGTGATCAAAAAATAGGAAGCAATGGACACAGCCAATGCTGCCCCCTGCTTCCAGACACAAAGCTCCACGGATATGTTCGGCTCAAGGGTACCAGCAGAGGGGTGCAACTGGGAGGATATCTAAGATTAATTACTTTTAATTTGCATGAAAATCGAGATGCAAGTAAATCTTGTTTCCAAAAAGATACCTTTTTTTTAGAACAAACTTTACCTTGCATGGAAAATACCCACATTGGACCTGGGAATGATCGTTTTACTGCTAAAAACAATTTTACTCCAAAATGCAAAAAATTAGGAGTAAAATACTTCACCTTTCAAATCTTATTGGAAACCCTGGGTAGATTATCTCTCCTCCCTTTTCCCACCTGAGGTGGCCTAGCCATATCCCCCTGGCTAGCTGCCCAGCCTCTTCTGCTTGTTTCAGATGGTGTCTCTCTCTTGTTCGCCACAACTCTATCCCACATCCAGGGTCAACCTCGAATCCACTCTCCTGATCCTCAGTCCATTTGCCAAAATCCTCTGGTCTGGCTACCTTTTGAAACTTGTTCCCTCCTCCACTGGGTGGTGTTTGGAAACATGTTTTTCACTTGTCGGAAAGGGGTTGGGATGTGTCCTGATGCCTCCATGTGCTCAGGGCCATGTGGTCTTCAGTGGGACTGTGAAACCATTTTGGATTCCTTCCTGGTCCTGGACATACAGGTGTTCTCCTACTTTCTCCCGGAAAGTTCTGCTGAGAGGGTCATGTCTAAATAGAGCCCCCCATGTACTCTCAGTTTGTTTAATTAAATTCAGGAAATGCTCTGTTAAGCCATGGAGGAGTTATTTCATATTTAGAGTGCCACCGTCCTGTACAAACCTACACACTGGGGCAGGCTCTCATAAAGTGGTGCAAATACAAAAAGCACAGAGGATGTGCCTTATGTTTCTTGTGCTTCTTTGAGAAATGTACTGATCACCTTAATCACAAATTTGACCTGCACATTTCATGGGTTTATGTGGCAACGCAAAAGATGTGGTGGCGTCCCCTAGAATTCTTTAGTGCTGGAAACATGCTCCTGACACTAATGTATGACAAGCTCCCAGCAACATGGGGGCTAGGGGTGCATTGCGTAACGTAAACAAAAATGTTAAACGCATTTCTATCCCTATTTGGTGGATAGAAATGCATGACAGGGTTAGAAATTAACCTGACATTCTTTGCACGTGCCCCGAAGCGGTCCCCACAGGTGTAGGGTAATGTGCCACATTTCTGTAAATTTCAAAGTGCACCCAGTTTGTGAATTTGGGATGCGCATTGTAATATGCAGAATAGCTCCCCCTTATTTGAGCAAATGCGCAAAGTGGGTGAGAAAGGCCATAGGACTGTGTGCATCTTAGATGTACACTTTCTCACATGACCTTTGGCAGAAGTGATCATGCTTGTGCATCTCATAGCTTAAGCTAAAAATGCTTTGCCTACCTGCCCCCATTCTATTTTCCACAATGGTTGCTGGAGTAGGAGAACACTGCTTGTTTAGTTTTACCTTTGTATGAGGGATGCTACTTTGCTATTCTTTATTTAATCCCATCTATGGTCAAAATAATGTATTTGCAGGAAGACAGTGCATTGCTCCTGACCCGTGAACTGTAACAAACAATTCCTCCCGTAACACGTGTAACAATCCCATTGCCCCTATTATCGCAAAGGTGCAACTTCATCCCCTTAAAGGGAACATGTTTATTTCCACGGCACTGTTTTGGGTCTGTCTGGAGTGAGTTTAGAGCTCTCTCTAGCCTAGGTTTTTTTGGTCTCGCTCCTCTCAACTCCAGAAGTTCTTGGGGTCCCCAAGATCTGTCGGGAATAAGGGGCGCAGGCTTGTGCTGGAGTTACAGGGTTAGATGTTAGAAAGACAATGTTTAGACCAACCAGAGGTTGACTTTGTAACCTTGAAGCGCTTACAATTTGGCTTTCTAGTAGCTGATGATAAGAGTAGGCAGCTTGACCTGGACCCGCTCTTTAAACTGCTCTTAAAACTTCTAAGTGCTAAGTGTCCGCTCTATAAACTGCTCTTTAAACTTCTAAGTGCTAAGTGTCCGCTCTATAAATTGCTCTTTAAACTTCTAAGTGTCCGCTCTATAAACTGCTCTTTAAACTTCTAAGTGCTAAGTGTCCGCTCTATAAACTGCTCTTTAAACTTCTAAGTGTTGAGAGGAGACAGGTGCCCTCCCCTGCAGCTGCCCATGTACCTGAATGCAGTGCCAGCTCCTAATGCCCGCCATTGTGTTGTCTACGACCAATGGCAGGCTGTCGTTTGATTCTATCCTATTCTAATGTACCTTACTGTTTATTTTTTAAGCACACATACCCCACAGTGTGATTCCTTGGAGCTGGAAGAGGTGATAGTTGACATTGAAATGAGTGCGTAAAAATCCATGTTTTAAGATAGTTTCTGTCATAAAAGGTAGGACAAACAAAGACATAGATTATTGGAGTGGGTGTGTTTCCAAAGTGAAGGGGCGAGAATCAAAAAAATAATGCCCACCTTCAGGGCTGTAGGTACAATGGAGAGCAGCCAGATGCCTGAGACAGGGTGAGTGGAGGCTTCTAGCTAAGGAGTAAACTTTGATCCCTTTAGAAATAATGGGAGGGGCAATATTAGACAAGATGGGAGGGGCAGCATTGAAGTACAGCCCCTGCTTAATCAGCAGTCTGTGAAGATCAATAAAAAAAAGCTGATGGTTTGAGCAAGTGATAAATACAAGATGGGTAGAACTTTGAAGAATTTGGAAAGAAAAGGCAGAATCTGTCAGATGAAGAGATCAACAGGAAGATGAGATTTAACAGAGATAATGGAGAAAAGTAAGTGACACATCGAATTTGAAAGCAAGGTTTTTCATTATGGGGACATGTGAAGGACATGTATGAAAGCACCACCGATTAGTAAAGAACCAAAGAAAGTCACCTCCTCCTTAGATGGGTTTTACAGAGGCAGGCATAAGAGTCTTAATACATAACTCACTCTTCGACTCTTACACCTAACCAATCGGAGCCAATGTCCCCAAAAATCGGGGATAATTAGAAAATATCAGCAAGAATCTGCAAAATATTTAGGGACACAGGTCAGGCAGGGACAAAGGGGTGAAGTCCGGGACCTTCCAGGAAATCAGGGATGTATGGTAACCCTAAGTGTGGGGGAGAGAATTGTAGAGTGGAGGAGGTAGTGGTAGTATCAGGGAGGAAAAAGTAAAATTCAAGGGTGGAGACAAAGCTTAGAAGGAGTGAAATACATCGGAGGGACAGAGGAGGAGGGAAGGAGGGTGGAATTGGAAGGAAGAGAGTGGCAAGAGGAAAACACCAGGAAGTGCGTGGAGGAGGAGTGTAAGTGAGCAATACAATAAGACACTGAATCAGGCACAGTGTCTGTAAAGCACACTCCAATACCCATATTAGAACACTCTCCTCTGGATAGTGTAAGGACAGCCCAAAGGAATTCAGGCTTTAGGTCTTCACTTCTAGAATTAGTAGGAACTTAGACAATAGAGTGGAACCTGAGCTGTATTCACTAACCCGTGCGTGAGGACGCCTGGCTCAGAGAAGATAGGTGCTTTTAGATGAGAGAGAAAGAGACTGACCTAGGGCCCAGGAAATTATAATAAAAACCCTTGAACCATCTCGATGAGTATTTCATGAGCCACCTGTGACATTTTTCATGTTCTCACTTGTTTCATGAAGTCTATGTTTGCAGAGGCCTTTGAGGGCGAGGGCAGCAGCACAGAGGGCAGTGTCAGATAGTCCTTGAGCAGGACATGTCCTCTGTCCGGGTGAGATAGGAGCAGGGCCTGTGCGGTGGATCTCAATCTGGCAAGGACTTGGTTTTCTGGGATAGTTGGTACAATTCTGTCTGAGTTTTCTCTGCTATGTGTGTTCTGAAGAAGAAGAATACAAAGGACTCCTTACTACAATATTGTTTTATATTGTATTGTAGAGCCAATCTTAAATTGGCTTCTCGTGTGGGTAGGACACATCTCATCAAACTCAAAGGTGGCAAGTTGCCAGCCCCACCTATGGCACAGCGGCCACCTTCTCTGCAGTACCCTATCTCTCTAGACCATGCTCCTCACCCTCCAAACCCCAGCTGCCATTCTGTATTGGGCAGTATCTGTATACATCAAGTCATAACTAAGCCAGAACCACAACCACACATGCACTTAAATTAAGACCACACTCCACCACTGGACACTAGGCCATACCCAAAAACCAACTGTGGCTATCAAAATCCCGGCACCTGAAAACTGTTACAAGGACACACCTGCAATAATGAAGTGTGCCACCCAGGATGTGTTCCCACCCCACCAACCCAATAGAACACTTACCGTCATCACACCACTGCCAGCCAATGTGTGGCTGGCTCCACCATGCCGCCCCTGCGAACATTCAGGGAGCGTCGCAAGGAAGTGCAGATAGAATTAATGGTACAGCTTGCAGAGGAACTAGTGGGCAGTGTTTGCACCGGGCAGAAGGCAGTCACACGCTGAGGGTACCACTAGCATAGACATCTGGCACACTACACTCACTGCCACAGCATACACAGAGGTTTATTTATTTATTTATTTGACTTTTGAAGAATAAGCGCTTTCTACAAAACTAAAAGCACCCGAAAAAGGAGAACATCCCACTTAACAAGGGACGGCGACATGCCAAGTCAGCAGAGGTGACATGGATCCCTGCATCACACCATGTTGTTATGAGTAGCAGGACACTATATGGCCATCAGCGCTTATTTCCCCACGTGTGACTGCAGAGAACAATGGGAGTCCTGACTAGACACCAGGCTAGTTCTCTGGATAGCTCACTGGCTATCTCTGGTAGACACAGCTTCATGCCTGTGTGTACCAGCAAATGTCTTCAATTGTGCAGACGCCACCAGCTCAACAGATGTGTCTACCCTCACATCACTGGGGATATTCAGGCGGGTGGTCTGGGCAACATCCAGCTGTATCCCTGACAACATCTACCACCTGCTACACTTCCTCACATTCCTGACCTGCCCCAGTAAAGTGAGAAAGGCTGACAGCATCAGCTCTATGACATGGGCAATGTGAACGACCACTTGGAGTAACATCTGCAACACATCAGGCGCTGGGCTCCCATGCTACAGATGTCTGACTCTTCTCATCGCTGATCACTTAATATGAAGGTCATGTAAGGACCCCATATCTTGCAACCCTAATGCACCTGAACAGAAGGTGGTGTGTTCTGTGCACACAACAAGTTCCTCACACCATGCAACACAGACAAATTCCCTCTGCACTGTGTCGTTCCAACAAAACAAATGGTAGTTATGTTTCTAGCTTTATTTTGGTCATAAGTAGGAGTTGATTGGCATAGATTCTTAAAGAAATGAGAGGACTTCCTACAACTAAACAGACTGCTCCCCCTGGCATAGGTTCTAAGCAAAAGGTAAACAGATGTGTCAAACTTTAAGAAGCCATGGGTCTCTAGTAGGGCATATCTGTGCAATTACATCATACCCCTTTGCGAGAAGTGCTGATTTTCTGATTATACTGCTTGCGGCGCAAAGCTAACTAGGCAACAGCACACTTTTTACAATGGGAGGCTGCAGGCATTGGGCTTGGAGTTTTATACAGTAGTGATGAGCTGTTGATGCGGGGGGAAGAGGGAGTGTTTTTCTCTGGCTTTTCATGGGCAATAAGGGAAGGGGTGGGGAGGAATGCCTTCATCCTAACAGGGTGTTCCACTCCGGGATTGATCCAAGCAAATGTGTCAGTGTTGGTAAATCTATTGTGTCAGGGATCTCCCTTTAGTGGGGACACTGGTCTCTGCCAGTTTCTCTAAATCGCAACACAGTCTCAGGGATATAGCGCCAGGCTGCTTCTTGGCTCAGTTCACATTAACGGGCATAAAACCAATTATTTACCACAATTCACTTTTACTGTACCCAGCCCACCATTAGTAATCCAGCTCAAAGGATTGTGCCTGGAGCACATCTTCCTGTTCTGGTCATATAGTCGCCACGGTACGACGTCCTTTCATCGCGGGATGTCTTTTTGCTGTTTTTTTACCGCACATTTTTTTTTGAGGGTTTAGAAACATATATAAATTGGGTGTGGGTATTCGGGAATATATAAAAAATTAAAGGGTATGGGGAATTGGGGGGGAAATCCCCCAAAAATAAAAACCAAAAAATCTGATTTGTTTTTTCCTAAAGAAATCTGCTGTAAAAAAACCCACGAAAAAACATCCCGTGATGAAATGACATGTAACCGTCCTCACCTTCACTCAAAATAATATATTAGCCCTAACTCTTAAGAGATGTTGTGCACACCTCATTCTTAAGGGGTATAATCCCCTTCCCAGTCATAAGGGATATCAAGCCTGTCTCCTTTAAAGCAACATAGTGTCCGTCCCATTAACAAGGGATATCATGTCCTTCTTACTAATTAGGGGTGCCATTCTATAGGAAAAGAGGTTTACTTCCTTCGGGACTCGTGGGGGCTACAGCTCCTTGGACCCTTCACCTATCTCAGCATGAAGAGTTTGCCCAACCATTCAAGTTTTTCCAGTACTTCCAAGAAATCGTTATCCGTGGGTCTGTATACCCGTGTCAGGCTCACCTAGGTGAAGTACTGAAACCTGAGGAACTGTTTCTCCCTTTGGCTTGCCTCATGTTGGCCTTTTATAGGCCCTGCCTTCAGAATCACGTCCCACCCTCCTTTTTGTCTGGATATTACTATTTTACAGTTGGACGAGACTCTTTGACTGGCTATGTTCTCTAATGGTGTTATTGTTCCTAACTACTGTGGGTCTGCAGCTATACACGCGTACATAAGACCCTCTTGGAATTGCAGTTCAGTGGGAAGTATGGTCACTGCTTCTGCTCCGTTGTCTATCTCAGATCTCAGCAACTCTGCTACTTTTAAGGAGCACACTTTGTGTGCAGGTTATTATTTAACAATCTGCCATTGCTATCCCTTTATAAGCAGTTCTATTGTACCAGTGGACGCCCACCACAAGACCCTCTTGGTCTGTCCCTTTGGCTATATTTTAGGTCTGCGACCCTGGTCTTGGTGATTTTTCCCTGGCGGTCTTCTGTAGAGAGACTGCATCAGCCTGCGTTCTGTTGTCAGACCTGTCTGAGGACTGTCCTCCTGCTGCTGAAGAACTATCCACTGGGCAGGCCCTGAGTGTCCCTGAGTGCCCCTGAGTGCTGCTTTGCTGCATCCCATCCTGCCATTGTAGGGACCTCTACAGGTGTTGTGGTCCTGCTCCATTTGGATGTGACTCCCAGCTTCCATGTATCTATACTTGTGAGCATTCTTCAGGGCATGGGCAGATTCCCCGCCTTTGCCACATATACATTGTCTGCTGCTCTGCCCAGTCTTCCCCCTTAATTTCCTACTTTCTTCACATACAAATGCCTCTGCTTTGGTGTGTGTGCTTTACTTAACCTTGGTGCAGCAGCCTCTGCCCGTTAATAGGTGGCTCTGTGCTAATTCTTAAATAGACTTCGGTTTTGTGATCAGTTTCTGTGATTGAGCTCAGATGCAGTACCTCTAACCACATCTAGAGGTCTCTCCTTTTTAGTTAATGAGTTTCTTTTCAGCCCTGTGTTTCCTTTGTACTGAGCACTGGTATGGACATTTTAGGCCATCTGCTTGGGTTTTGGAGCTGTGTTGTCTACAGTTTAACATTTTGCGACCTTTTTATGGTGTGGAATATACTGTCAATATATAGCAAACGAGTTTACTTTGCCAGTAAAAGTGTGTGCTTGAAGATCACTTCACTGAAAAGAAAGTCCTTAATATTATTCTCTACTCCTGCACAACATCCCCAGTGGTTATGGGAGATTAGAGATGGAAGGCTAGAGCAGAGATTGCAAACAGAGTGTCATTTTGGTGGGCAAATCCTGTTTTGCCCTAAAAAGGAATGATAGGATAAAAGTCACCCTGGTTTGTAATGACCACATCTGCTTTGTACACTGAATTGCTGATGCCACCCTTGCTGAGTCAGGTACAATCTACTGGGTGAATGTTTATATACAGCATCGCATGTCCTCAATTTGTTTCGCATAGTGTTTAATTTGTGAAAGATGTAAGTGCCAAGGCCCAAATATTTTCTAGCACAACAGTGACACATCGGGCAGGCACACCCGGACCACTTTTGACACAACCCATGACTTCTACCTACAATGTTAACACATACGGGGTTAAAGCTGCAACTTCCGCTGGCTCGTTGAATGGGATTGATGCACTCATTATGGTAGCTGTGCGACTTGTCAGTCAAACACTGCAGCAAGATGTTCTTGTATAGGTTGCCACCGTGGCAGGCACTCCTCTTCAATAGTGGCCTGTTCCCTGACCGTGCCCTTGTGTTGAGGTTACTAACCAGTGACGGTAACCAACCCTGCAGTCTTAGTTCTGCCAGTTATTACAGTAGAAAGGTTGCACCAATGTTATACAGGCGGACTGCGGCATTGTGTGGCCGTGACAGCATGAGTGCCGAGCATTGTCACCTTCCAACTCATTGTTATCCATGAAAATGAATAAGTAGCGCGGGCCACCTGGGTCAGTAGGTTAATGAATACCAATTAGCCGGCACAGGATGCAGAGATCCCGGCTAGTGCACGCTGTTGTTGCTTGTTGTGTGGCTATGTATGTTTGGCAGTTAACATAATAAAGTCGGCAAACACTGCAACATAATCAAATTGAGGTTGGCACAATAAGTGCTGAGACTCAGAAATAAGTGTCTGGGATGACCCGTGGCAAACACCCCCCCAAATTAAGCTCTGTTCACAGCATTCCTACCACTAGCCAGCCAGCCCGTGGCACTCGCCACATAATAACCTTTACCGGCTACATCATGGCAGCTATTCTAGCTTATGATACTGAAAGAGCTATTTCTTCGGTTGTTAAAACCCGCAGGCCAGAAACTCATATAATGGCACATCATTCTACCTATATTTAGCGGTCACATTCAAGAAAACTAATATTTAGTCTGTGATTCGAAAAGTATGATAGTAATGATCTAGATCATGAAATACACTGGAGATAGTGTTTGCGGCTCTTGAAGTGGGAAATTTTGGGACAAGCAGAGACCCAGCTGCTTGGTAAACTGCATGATCCTAGTTTCATGATTCTATCGTCTAATGCAGGGTTCGGCAACCTTTGGCTTTCCAGGTTTTTTGACTAAAACTCCCATCAGCCATATCCAGCAAAGTCAATGTTGAGGGATCATGGGAATTGTGGTCCAAAACATTTGGAGAGCCACATGTTGCAGACCCCTGGTCTAATGCTTGGAGTTAAACAATTGTAAACTTTGTGTGCACCAAGAGACATCTGGATGGGAACACCCTGACGATTAAACAAGCACAAATATCAATTTTCAGTTCATTTTTTAAGACTCTCTCTATATTTAAGCCCCATAGTGTAACTGGCTGGGAATAGAAATACAAGAAACTTAAGAATGTGAAGGACACTTTGATTAAACATAAAGAAATATCTACAATTAAGACTCTGCTATAGTAGGTAGACATTTTCTCCAGCGAAGCTACACATGCTGAATGAGAGTGTATCCGCACCCCGCCATTTCTTCTCACCCGGCAGATATTTGCCACAGCCGTCCAGCTTGGGCGCGCCTCGTTGATCCTAGAAACAATATGCTTTGTATTCTTACAGATTCAACGAGTGAGAAATGATTCAATTATCTACATAAAAAGGCTCTGTTCGTACACCTCAACCATGCACACAACTCTTCAATACTGAAAAGTGGGATTTCAATTTTATTGGAAGACTCCCAGGGCCTGATTGATGGAAGGGTTTTAGAATGGCGCAATCCCATAGGAAAACGTTCAATGAATCAGGCCCTCAGTGTTTTCTAATTCAATGCGTCACTGTATTTATTCCCAGAGCTAAACACCAAAGAGGATCTTTGAGGAAACTAATCGAAGCAAAGCCTCATTTTAGCCAGTATATCCGTTGACTGCACAATGTTTTCTAAAATCCCCCTTCCTCACAACTATGTATTTGCAGAGCCTCTTGACAAATATGGCTCTACACGCCCGTCCATCAAAGAGCTTGGGCACAGCAAACCTGTGAACAAAAAGAAAAAAAAGAAATGTGAGAAATGGTGAGGCGGCATGGATGCTATTTAAATCCATAGAAAAGCAAAGTATGTATGTTTTCCATACTTCCCGTTTACAGTGGGGTCATTTGGATGTGGCAGAGGTAGGTACCCCATACCTATACATTATGCAAATCAGGCAGCATCCATAGGGAGTGTTACCAGGGGTGGACTGGCCCTTAGGGAACTCTTGAGATTTCCCAGAAGGCCTCTGCATCCTGGGCCTCTTTTGTGTGGTATTTCCAAATATTCCAATAGGAAAAGCGTTGGGCTTGCTCAAAATGTGTAATATAGGGCAACTTGGAACATTATTTCCAGGGCCTCTTTTGGTTCACAGTCCACCCCTGAGTGTAACTAATTTTGACTAGTTACCCTCGATATTCAAAGCTATCATTTCTAACTCGTGGTAGATCGGGGTTTCAGATCAAGCTACATGGAATTTATCAATTGCACCCAACAGTCTGTTTATTGACAGTTTGAGAACAGCGCAATCATTTACAGTCAGACTTTTTTTTTAACTTCACTTTAATAGTTAATTACATTTTTATAGATTTAGTTTTGTAGAATAAAACAGTTGTGCAATGGCAAACTCATAAATACATACATTCACACGACAATCTTGGGCGGAAATGGTACTTTTCATCCAAGTGAAGTTCTCTGTGGGCAAGCCTAGAGGCCCACAGTCCAGCCATGTCCATATGTTCACGCACTGCATACAACCAGAGAAAAGAAGCACAGGGATTATGGAGGACGATGTGCAGAAACCATCTCACCTCAGCGTGGGGCTGCAGTGAATGAGAGAGGAAACCTAAACTGTATGTGGAATGGTTCAGATGTCTTCTGCCATGAGTGTGGGGATGGAGACCAGGTAAGAGCAGAGACCCCTGTTGCTGTTCACAATCCCACCAATGAACAACATCCGTGCGGTATATATCTGTCGTGAGCTTTTAATAATTTGTCGGCATTAGGTAAAAAGAGAGAGGAGAGGCATAAGACCCCAACTGTGCAGGTGATCAATCAACAGACATATTGGCCTACTTTAGTCGTCTGATATACATCCATATAAAGTGCCAATTCTGCCCTAGATGTTAAGTGCCTTCATCTGAATAAAGTGCCAATTCTGCCCTAGTTGTATGCAGATATGGCTGTATTTCCCATGGATGTTGCATAGCAGGCGCACTGTCTCAGGAGGATAGCTCAGGGGCAACGTGCTTGCCTTGGAAGCAAGATGACACGGAGCATCACAGGTACGATCCCCTGGTCCGCGCTTAGAAACCTCTAGATATTGAGCGTGTTATGAATAACCTATTATATCATACAGTGAGCGAGCCTGCGGCACTACTTATTTGCTTTCACTCTGACAATCCATCTAAAGACCATTAAGCTATCTCGTAGAACAAGCCAGCTTTCACGCCAGCCTATGCTATCGTTACGTACTCATAGCACCAGTTCCCCACCCAGCCCCTTCCCTAGATCACGCCTTTCGCATTCTGTCCGTATTCAGTGTTCTATTAGATCTGTAACCTAGCCTACACCTTTCATCCTTTTGCCAGGCTCATTTTTTCATCCACTTTTTTTAGCTTTTCCTTTCTTTTTTTTCTCTCATGTTCTCATCCAACCACCTCCCCAGGACACATCTGTTACCTTTTTGTACTATCCACCTTGTCCTTCCTTCTATGCTTACACTGCGAGGGCTCCTTCCCACTGTATCCATCTCCACTGCCCAGTTTTCATCCCGTTTCTCCTCACAGCCTAACTTCCCTTCACTCTTTCCCCTTCCCCGTGATGTGGTCCCCCCTCCCTTTCTCTCCCAGCATGCGTTATGGCGGCTGCATCCCTGGATGCCTTTAATTCTCACACCAGCAACAGGAGGCGGGGGCCTCTGCTCTTATCTGGTCTCCAGCACCTCTGCCACACCCACACCCAAGGCAGGAGACATCTGTACTACACCACATACAGTTTAGATTCTGCTCTTCATTTCACTGCAGCCGCCTGCTGAGGAAAGGCCTTTTCTGCACACTTTCCTCCATAATGTCCCAGTTTTTTTAATGGGGGTATGCCGTGCATGTGGCTGGGCTGTGGACAGGTGGCAGAGTTGCCACGCGGGGCCACAGAGAACTTCATCTGGATAGAGCGCAAGTTCTGCCCTAGATTCCTGTATGCATCTAGATCCAGTCGCATTCCAAACAACACCTTAGCAGCAACGATAACGTTTCATGCCAATGCAATACTTATGCATTGCCTCCTGGTTGGATGCTTGGCTTTCATAGAAATTGCCAAGATGTTGCTCTCCTCTTGGTGTACATTTGACAAAGCCAGCCCTACAGATCTCACGCCACGAGGATGTGATCTGGGTGTCTAATACCATTGGCTCTTCCTAAATGTCGTGGTATGGCCCTCCACCACCGTCTTTGTTGTTGTTCTCTCCGCCTCCGTACTAGAGCATCAAAAGGGCTAAAGCAGGGGGTATAGGCTTTCCTCACCTAGCTCCCAAACTCTGCAATGCCCTGCCCAACGCCCTCCGAGCCGAAACCTCCCTCACTACTTTCTGCAAAGCCCTCAAGGCTACAATATTCAACTGACACTCCTTTGTTACCTACCGATCTCTGCTCCCCCCTTTGTATTGACTGTAACTAAGTATGTACAACCAAACAGACCGTCCTGTAATCAAGCTTGCTTTTTGCCTGATCCTGTAATCAGTTTTGCTCCTCTGTAACCAGATTTGTTCGCTGTAACAGCGCCACAATGCCTCAGGGATGCTGTCGCTATATAAATGCTAATAAATAAAAATAAATAAATAGCTACTCTTACCCTCCTCTGCCTCAGCTCCACACCTCTTACCCGTCACTGCCTCCTTCTCCTTCTCTATCACCTCCCTAGTGCCTCTAGTCTTCTTGCCACACTGGAACGTGCTCTGCTGTTCAGAAACACCCCACACTCCTGGTTCCAGCACCAACCCCTAATTCATGGCTCTTTTTCTACCTACCCTAGCACAGAGATCTGCGCCCTGCAACTCCCCCAATGTTTAGTACAACAGCTCCTATGCTCCCTCACAACTGACTACGCTGGGTAGGGTTGGTGGGAGTGGTCATGCAAAACATCTGGAGATGCAAAGACTGCAGACCCCTGCCCTAGTACGGCCACAGGCTCACCTGATGATTGATCATTTCATTGTAGCTGGCGTTTTGTCACGTGCAAGATTTTTTGATTCTGTGGCATTCTGAAAGGCATACTGCCAGCCTACAAAACCCCAAGCTGATTCCACTTTTTGTACATATGGTCGGAGGCGTCTAGATGTAGGGCTGCCATCTTGGATTCATTCATTGATTGTTCCCGGCCTACGCAGCTCCATTCTTGCTCACTCTCTAAGCATCATGTTGGGAGCAAGCATTCTTGTGCCACTGCACACCTTTCCCACAGGAGCTCCTGGGGCCCCAGCTTGCTGGCCACCACTCAAGTAAGCGTGCAGTGCATCTATTGTCTCTGTCACACCAGGTTCTGGATCTTGCAAAGCCCGTCTCACAGGGGCCCGCTGAAGCTGCCCCGCAAATCAGAGCAAGCTGGAAATATCTGGCTTCTCCACACATACGTTTCTTCTTGTTGCTGCCATTCTGAGGTAACACGTCAAGCTGAAAGGCAGCTCGTCGTTCACAAGCACCTTCTTATTTCTAAAAACTATTCTCCCTCTGAGGTAAAAGGTTGTTTGGCAAATTAGCGAAAGCTGGCCTTTTATGGGGACAACAAAGAGTTTCTATCAGTATGGTAGGTTTTCCTAGTCATGCTTATGGGTTTTCCTGTGCTCACAGTACCGTCCAATCACAACAGACTAGGGGATCTAACAGTTGCTACCACTAGGCCTACTTCAGAGAGCGTGTTGTGGGCCCCGGCTGCATCGTTCCTCAAGTCCCATGCTCTAGCATGAAACATGGGGCTTTATCATAGGGTTTTGTCTATGGCTATTATGCGGAACTGTTTACAAGCATGTTAATCAGAGCAAGTTGTTTTTGGTCTTGGTTCATCTTTGTATGGACATACGTCACACAGTACCTGACATCGACATTTGAAATACTGCTTTCCCTGCTACAAAACCCTCTATCTCAGCGAGTAACCTCTGATTGAGTTATTTGTTTTTTTTTTATCATTGCCGCTAGGCCTAAAGAGAAACTCTCCATTGTCTCCACAGTGTGGCTCTAGCTGGAAACCACACTCTCTATGCACAAGGCTTTGTCAAGTTGCGTGTATGGTGGCGTTTAATGCTGTGTTACTTCTACAGGATTCATGTTTACAAAATTAGTTGTTAAGCAGTTAGGGTGCTTGTCTCCAAAAAGCCAGGAACCATGCGAGCTGGGTTTGAATCTCACCTCCCCATTGCCTTGTTTAATTATTTTGTTTTGTAGCTTTTGCTTTCACCTCTGCAAACAGTAAAAAAAAGGATTTTAAACATTGACGTTGTGCTGCACTTTGGACAGGGATTTGCTTCCCAGCTTGGTGGCCAAGACGAACTACCACAACCTTTGCAACAACGCTTGAATTGGAAGTAGTCCGTCCATGGATGAAACAGCACGGGTTCTGTGCACCTTGACATGCAACCACATTTTTCAAAAACGAAATGCTAACATTAGGTGAATTTGACATTATGGGCCTCATTACACGGTAGGCGGTAGGGATTTAACGTTACCGGTAATGGAATACCGGTAATGTTAAATCCCCATGCTAATTACGACCTGGCTCACCGCTATTAACGGCACCGCTAAGTACGGTGCCACTAATAGCGGGCAGTCCGCGGGTGCGCGACCCTCCATCCCGTAAATAACGCCATGCCGCTAATAGCACACCATCACAAGGCGAGCGGACATGCCAATAGCGGCATGGTAAATTCCCTACAACCCCTTACCGGCATGGCGCTAATACCGCCATCGCGAATCACCCGTTAAAATAACTGTGCAGTGTTACCACCAGCCACAGGTGGCCACAATCTGCACAGGTGGAGGCAATGGAGACTGTGGCTGCTCAAAAGGAGCACACCACACCCCTTCCCACACCAAGATGGTTCCAATACTAGCAGCATTACATGGCCTGGAGGACCTGATTGCAGCGTAGCTGCAACAACAACAGGCAGCACAGAGGAGACGCAGGAGGAGGAGGAGGGCAAGACAGGCACAGCAAGCACCACCACGGCACCTAATCATACCACAGAGGCACCCACCAATTCCCAGGATCAGAGCCAGTCCATTTAACCTAACACCTGAGCAGATACACACCCTGTACCATCTGGACCGGGATACCATCACCAGCATCGTGGACATGATACACCATGACATTGTGAGCCTCATAGACATCAGAACTGCCATCCCCCCTCTACTGAAGGTGGTGACTGTGCTCCACTTCCTGGCCACAGGCACCTACCAGCATACAGTGGGGCAGATGCATGGCATCTCCCAACCTGTATTCTCACGCACACTGAACCAGGTACTCGATGCCCTCCTGAAGCATGCACCCGAACACATATACATGCCACGGACTGCCCAGGAGATTGCAAACACCAAAGTCGGTTTCTATTCACTGGCAGGCATCCCAAGTTGCATCGGGGCCATCGACTGTACACATGTGGAATTGGTTGTCCCACATCACAATGAAGTAGTGTACCGAAACAGGAAGCAATTCCACTCCATCAATGTCCAAATGGTATCTGACGCCAACAAGATAATCACACATTGCTGTGCCCGATTTCCCGGATCTACCCATGATTCCATGGTCCTGCGGAAATCAACTATCCCCCGCTACATGGAGCGACAAACGGGACAGCGTTCGTGGCTACTTGGTGAGTAGCAGGCCAAGCACATGGCAGTGTGCTTGGGGGGGAGAGAAAGATACTCCAACTGGGTGTGCGTGGGGGGGGAGAGATAGATACTCCAACTGGGTGTAGCCTGTAGTCCATCGTCCAAATGCACATACAGATGTAAGCCAATGAAATGAACAGGCCACACTTAAGGTGAACAGTAACAGCACCCCGTTCCTTCCCCCATATAGGTGATGCCGGCTATTCCCTGAAGAGGTGGCTCCTCACACCTCTACGGAACCCACAGAACAGGCACGAAGAGGAATACAATCGTGCACATACCCGTACCCGCATCGTGATCGAGCAGACTTTTGGCCTATTGAAGTCACGGTTTAGGTGCATTTAGCAGGTCTGGTAGCGCTCTCCTGTATGGCCATGAGAAGGTGGCCAAGATCACCATGGCATGTGTCATGCTGCACAATATGTGTATCAGACGGAATGTGCCACTGCCCCTTGACGTTGAAATATAATCACCTGATGAGGATGATGATGGTGATAAGGATGGAGGTGAAGGGGGTGCAGGTCATGCAAGAGGGGATGGCTAGGAGGTACGTGCTGTGAGGCAGCATCTGATCAACCAAATATTCTGAGTAACAAGTTCTCATACTGTCACCTGGATATGGCTAGTGGTGCACTGGTGTCTGTTTGTTAGCTCACAATGGACCCTGGCGTCAATAAATTACACATACACAATGAAGAAGTCCAGGCCTGTGTTTTGCTCTAACAGCAGTGTATTTATGAACTCAAACAGGAAAATGTGCATGTACCCAAACATCCCACCACCCTACCCCCCACCCCCCACAACAGTCCCATCACACCCTTCCCCCCACCCTCCACAACAGTCCCATTGTCAATCTGGAAAAGCGAATACCCTTCATTTGAATGACAGACGTAACTTGATGGCCGTAGGTCAACCGTCTTATGCACCGAATTATAGAAATATAGACTGCTATGCTTGACCAACAAGCGGCCATTTTTAACGTAGCAAGAATCGTCATTTTGCTTGTTAACCATTGCTCATTGCTTTCTGTCTAAAACTGCTTTGCAGCTTGCAATTCTTGCAGATTCTGCTTACTCTGCTCAACTGTTAACATTGTTGTCTGAATATGAAAGGGCAAGGTCGCGGGACTGAGGCGTTCGTTGAAAACTCCTCATGAGTAGCCCAGAAAGGAATGCCCACGCTCCCTCTCTGTAGCCTTGAGGGAGAGCTGCAGGGCATTTAATCACTTCACTGCTGCCAGCCAGTCTCGTGCGATGGTAGAATATGTTAGAATAAAACAGCTAAAGGCTTGAATTATGCTCTTCCTACGGCCCCCCTTCGCAAAACCCTGTAGAGCGTGTCGGCTCCCAGGACACGAATAGCACCTCATAGATAGCAAAGCATGGAATGTGGCTCTTCCCTCGTGTGCAGTTTGCTTCCAAGAACAGAACCACCGTGTTCTGTTCAACAACTAAAAGATGCCTCCGCACTTTCTAAATTGCACATTGTTACTAGAATAGACATCGAAAGTGTCATAATTGTCATACCCGTCGGAAATGTCCATCGTCATCCCGAGTTCAAAGAAACTTAATAAAGGAGGGTGTTAAACATGACATAGCTGATTGTATGATATGCATTTTGTATATATGTAACTGATGTATGTAATTCGCTCTCTTGCGTCCCTCGAGGTCTAGGAAACTCACGTCGCGGGGCGTGAGACCAGAATTGGCCATTTGGGACTATTTTTGCTTGCAATAAACCCTAGCATTGGGAATTTGAACCTCGTGTCTGGCGCATCTTTTCGTGTATGGTTATTGCCTTGTTTCCATATCACGAGGGACCCCTACGGGCCCCTTTCAAGATGGCGCCCGAATAGGGACCCTCCCCCACTTGCCCCATCGTATACGTTGTAACGGAGTAAAGGCGGAAGAACGGCGAGGACGGGACGATCGAGCCGGGATCAAGAGGTGTACGGGACGCCCTGTAGATGTGAGGAGAGATTCCTTCGCAGATCTGCACACATCTGATCCCTGATCGACGTACCGGGCCAGAGGAAAAAGGAGACGAGGGTCCCGAGACGAGGCAGAAGCCAGAGAAGCGCAGACACGACGTTGGGAGAGGTTGCGTTAAGACATGCAACTTGTTTTATCAGGTGAGTCATTCCCCGATTCAAATAAAAACCTGATTTTTTGGTAGAGTGTTGATTTTGCAAATTCAAAAGTCCAGGTAAAGGTTAGCTAACCAAAGGGGAAGGTTAAAAAACATGCCTGGAGTACTGTCCACTTTAGCGGGGCTTTTCAGCTGCAGTAGACAGTCCTTGGAATATGGCCAAAGTGCACAGCCTGGGGGAACGCCGGCTTATGACATGTATGCAAAATATGGTGTGGGTGCGATAATATTTTGTGAAATTTGGCATAGGCAAACTAGAAAGCAACCCGACCATCAGTGGCCGATTAATGGTAGCTTTGAGATTGCGAGGATAGATAACCTAGAAAGGGTGCTGATTAGGAAAAAAGCGCGACCCGCAGCTTTTGAGACTGTCAAAGAATGGAGAAGGGAAGCAATGCTCCGACTTAGGAGTAGAGAGAAGCATGCGCGTAGGCACAAATCGAAGCTTGAGGTAGCAGAAGAAAAGGAGGAGGAGGAGTGGACGGCAAGTCTAAGACGAGAAGGGAGACGTGAGCAAATGAACATAGAAGGAGTATACCCGCAGCGGGAACTACACATAGCAGACGAATTAATTGAACATTTGTTAACTAATACGGGTCGAGGCCCAAAACCAGAATCAAAACCAAACACGCCAGTAGTGACTGCACAGGCCCAACCAGTACCCCCTCCCGTAGCCCAAGCACTTCCCCTCACGCAAGCATTAACCCAAGCTCCACCCACAGCTCGAGCCCTCCCACAAGCGCAGACCGCGGACACACAATTTCCCAGCATCCAGGAAGACCCTTCACAGATGCCACCTGTGTCACTTGTCCCATCCGCACCTCCCGCTCCAGAGACAGATTCAGCACCATCCGCCCCTCCCGAAGTCGAAATTGAGACCGGGGAGGCGAAAGGCGGGGCTGAAGGAACAGGATTTGGACGGGTAACTCGAAGCGCGATCAGTAAAGAAAGAAAGATTGAATTACGGCAAGAGGCAGAAATGTACATAGAAGGAAACAATGGGACGGCAGCATTGGCCTCATTGTATGGGTACCGAAGAAGCAACGAGAGACAGGTAGTGTTGGAATGCATGGGGGAAATTTTGGTGGGAGAATGGAAAAAGTTACATGACAAATTACCGCCACAACGATTGTTAATTTGGACCAATTAGCATGTTGTAGAATAAAAGATGAAGAAGTAAAGGAACATGTGAATGGACTTTTTGATCTTAAAAATGAGTTGGATAATGAGTATGTCGAAATGTTTGCTGCACCTGGATACAGGGTTGGGATATTAGAAGAGATGGGAGAGGGACGGTAGAATCATACATACAGCAGAGACATTCAATGTCATCTGTACAGAGGGGCGACAAGCTGAAAGTGTGTATACGAGAAGCGATAAAGTGGGTGCCGAATCCTAGTATCCCAACAATGGTCATACATGACATATTTGACGAATATTCCATGCCAATGAAAAGAAAGGCACTACAATCGATGGCTGAACATTTGATAGAGAAGGATATAAAAAATAATAAGGCCAGCCCACCTGAGATACTAGCGGTATACAAGAGAGCATTCGAGCGAAGTACAGGCGAAATGGGCCTATCACTGGACTTAGGAATACTATTGAACCTAAGAGAAGGGGGAGGGATCGTGAGTGGGGCATTTCCAATGAGAGAGGTTCCGCCCACGTTTGTACCAAAAGTAGAGATCCCTGCGACGGGTTCAGTAGGAGCGCAGGTAACGCCAGCCCATTTCACCGCCCAGTATGTGCATGTCCCCTTTTCCAGGCAAGAGGTGAATACTATAAAACAGACGATTCCCGACATAAGAAAGAATCCAGCAGGTTTCTACAAGGAAGTAGAGTCAACCCTGAGATCAGCAGTGCTTACTATGAGCGATATAGATTTGATTTTCCCAGTCATTTTGCCAGCAGATATATGGAAACAGATGAGGACGGTAGATGACGTGGGGGCTTTTGGCGCCACATGGGCGGAGTTGCTATGGGAGGACAAAAATAGAAAAGTAGGGGAAAATCCAGGAACCTGCATGGCAGATCTACCAGAACAGATAATGCGGAGATTGAGGGAAATAATTCCAGAAAAAAGGATTCAGTGGGACAAATTAACTACATGTGTACAGGGCAAGGATGAGCCAGTAACGGATTATTTCAATAGATTTGAAGGAGTATTCACAGACTTCAGTGGGCAGGATGTGAGCACAGAGTCGGGGAAAAGGCTATTTGTTGATAAATATGTGAGGGGACTAATATCACCAATTCAAGATATGTTCATGACATCGGAAAGTTCCTGGGCAGCAAAACCGGTGAGTGAGAAATTACACATAGCCCTATATTACGAGAACAGGGTAAATGTGGGGAAAGAAAGAGAGATGAAGGATAGAGTGAATTTAACAATGAGGGTGTTACTTCAGCAGGTAATTGGATACAATAGAGGTAGAGGAAATGCACGAGGCAGGGGAAATTTGAATAATATGCACGGGGGTGTCATTGGGAGTAAATCAATGTGCGTACTGTAAGGAGGAAGGACACTGGCGAGCGCAATGCCCGCACCTACAGAATAGAGGCGGGTTTGGTCAGAGAAGGCCTCATAGAGGACATCAGGGGTCAAATGGCCCAAGCAGAAATAGTATGCAGCAGCAGCAGCAGCAGGGATATACCAATGGAGGTACTCAAAACCAATCCTATAGTCAAAACCAAGCGCAACAGAACCAGGCATTGAACCAAAGTGTTTCAAACCAAAATCAGGGCGGGCAGGGCCAACAGAGAAATGATCAGAGTGGAGGACACCGAGGGGGAAATGGGAATATTTTTGATACACAGCCAAACACGTATTATAGCAGCAGCTGTGACTACACATCGGACGATAGGACAGCCCACGGCAGGGGTCGGAACCAGTGTCTATTCCCGTGAATCAGAGAGGACCCTACGTAGAAATGAGAGTCCGGAATAAGGAGCACTGTTTCCTTGTAGATACAGGGGCACAGAAGTGTTCGATAGACCATCACTTGGTTCCGGAGATCCCACTGTTGGGGCAAAAGAATGTTTCTGTAGGGTTCGCAGGTACACCAGTTATTAACCCCATGTCCGAAGCTGTCCCAATTACAATAGGACCATTTACGGAACAATTTCTGTCTTCTGACAGAAAATTGTGGGGAGAACTTGCTAGGATTAAATTTGTTGAGAAAATTGGGGGCAGTTATACATTGTACGGCAGATGGGGTGTTCCTCACGATGTGGCCTCACGATGCACCAGTGACGGAATTTATATCAAAAGCGTTACCAGAAGAGCTAAGTAGAGTACCAACCTGTCTGTGGGCAATGCATGATAACGATGTAGGATGCTTGAAAATAGAGCCAGCAAAAATAACTTTGAAAGAAGGTGTTACATTACCACGAATTCCCCAGTATAAAATTTCTGTTGAAGGTGAGAAGGGATTAAAAAGTATTGTTACAGACCTGGTGAGATTGGGGGTGGTTGAAGAAATTGCAGGTAGCACGTACAACAGCCCGATTCTTCCAGTTTACAAGAAAGGAGGCAATGAAGTACCCTATCGTTTCATAATTGATCTGCGCGCATTGAACAAAGTGGTGGACCCACAATTCCCTTTGGTCCCAGATGTCACAACAATACTAACAATGATACCAGCCACTGCAGAATACTTTAGTGTAGTTGATCTGAAGAACGCGTTCTTTAGCATTCCAGTGGATAAAAGCAGTAGATATCTGTTCACGTTCACTGTAGGAGGTCGATCATTCACATTCACACGCATTCCACAAGGATACACAGAAAGCCCGAGCATTTACAGCAGAGCGCTAAAAGAGCAGCTAGATAAGCTAGAATTACCCGAAGGTTGCGTACTTTTGCAGTATATAGATGACTTGTTATTAGCTGCTGACACAAAAAGAGATCTGCAAAGAAAGTACTATATTACTATTGACACACTTAGCGACCCATGGACACGAGGCAAGTTTGAAGAAATTCCAGTATAATCAGAAGGAGGTGTCTTATTTGGGTTACCTACTTTCGAAAGAAGGGAGAAGATTAACACCAGAATGCATAGAAAGTTTTTCTAGTATGCCTATTCCAAAAACTCAAAAAGGAGTGAGAGCTGTAATAGGCAGGGCCTCTTATTGTCGGCAGTGGATCAGTAATTTTGCGTTGATTGTGAAGCCGATGATAAAGTTAGCTAAAAAGGATGCAGTGATGCCTTTACAGTGGGATGAGGAATGTCAGAAAGCGTTTGAGCAATTGAAAGCTGCATTGTGTGCTGCGCCAGTTTTAGGCACTCCTAACTATAAAAAGATCTTTACACTATTTGTGAGTGAGAGTGAAGGATGTGTATTGGTGGTTTTGACACAGGAACAAGGTGGAAGAAATAGGCCGTGCGGCTATTATTCTTCCGCGCTGGACCCTGTAGCGCGCGCACTACCACGATGTTTGCGATCCGTCGCAGCGGCTGCTGCGTCAGTGAAACAAACGGAAGGAATGGTATTGGGGCACACTTTAATTCTGATGGTGCCACATGCTATAGACTTTCTATTAAATAGGACACAGACGCAACAACTCACCTCAGCTAGAATAACACGATATGAGCTCATCTTTTTTGCACACCACATCCAAATTATGAGGTGTAGCGCATTGAATCCTGCAGAATTAATGCCACTGCCCATAGCAGAAATTGGTGACAGCGAATCACCACCCCATGATTGTTTAATGGTCACTGAAGAATAAACAAAGGGAAGAATTGACTTGAGCGACATCCCACAGAAAGAGCCAGATGGGGAGTTATTTTGTGACGGCTCTTGTTTTAAATTACCTGATGGCACATCAACGGCCGCATATGCAATTACTACCCTAGAGAGTGTTGTAGAAAGCAGAAGAATCCCCTACAATTCGGCACAAGCCGCAGAAATAATAGCACTGACCCGAACCTGTGAACTCTCTGAGAATTTGAACGTGAATATTTATACTGACAGCCAGTACGCCTTTGGCGTGGTTCATAACTTTGGCCGACTCTGGACTGAGAGGGGTTTCTTGACATCACATGGGGCCAGGATTCAGCATGGCCCTTTGATTGTGCGATTGTTGTCTGCACTCACGTTTCCAAAGCGCCTAGCTATAGTGAAATGCGAGGCACATAAAAAAGTAACATGTAAAGTGGGAGAGGGAAACGCATTTGCAGACAGGATTGCGAAGCAAACAGCCACAGATATGGGAAATAAAATGATGACAGTACACACTGAGGAAGTATCTTGTATGATAGAGAATGGAGTTGCCACAGTCAAAGAAATGCAGGCTGAGGCCACGACCAAAGAGATTCAGGGGTGGGCTGAGGGCTCTGCTGAGTTAGATTTGGAGGGATGTTGGGTGGACAAAGAGACCAAGAACTGGATGTTGCCAAATTGTTACGTAACCGCACTGGTTACAATGGTGCATAGCCCTACCCACATTTGCGTGAAGAAGATGGTACAGCATTTATCCACAGTATGGAAAAATGAGCACATAAAAAAGAATGCAGAAAGGCTAGTGCGTAATTGTATTACGTGCCTCCAACACAATGTAAGGAAAGGAACCGTGACTCCAGTAGGTAGTTTTGGCCCACCCTCTATGCCATTTGAGGTGATCCATTTTGATTTCATAGAAATGGAAAGGTGCCAGAACTACAAATATGTGTTAATGGTGATTTGTGCATTCAGCAAGTGGGTGGAGGCATATCCTTTAAAAGACTGTACTGCCATGTCAACGGCAAAAGTAATGTTGAAGGAGTATTTCTCCCGGTTGGGGTTGCCCCGTGTCCTGTGGTCAGACAATGGCCCACACTTTGTGGGCGCAGTAGTACTACAGATCTGTGCAGGTCTGCAGATAGAGAAACGATTTCACAGTTCCAGGCATCCCAGTTCTGCCGGGCTTGTTGGGAGACATAACGGTATCTTAAAGTCAAAGATAGCTAAAATCTGTGCTGGGAGCAAGTTGAGTTGGGTGGATGCATTACCCCTAGCACTATTGTGCATGCGCACGTCTGTGCAGGCTAAAACTGGGCTCTCCCCCTATGAAATTATAATGGGGAGACCGGCAAATGTATGGTGCGCACCGCAGCCCAAAAGATTATGTGAGGTCGAGCATCCTATGTTAAGCACGTACTGTGGCCTTTTAATGCAGAAGTTGCATTTGATTCATCAGCAGGTGCAGGAGGCGTTACCAGTGCGATACACCGGACCGGGGCATTCGCTGGAGCCTGGAAGCTGGGTCTTAATAAAGAACTTTGAGCGGAAGACAGCATTAGCACCCAGGTGGCGCGGCCCCAACCAAGTACTTTTGGCGATGCAAACGGCCATTCGAGGGGACGGACGGAAGGCATGGATCCATGCGACACATGCCAAAAGATTCCCAGGACTGCTGACAACTTCCAACGACCAGAGAAAGGAAACGGTCTCGGAAACGAAAGAAACTGTTGCCAGTCCACTATCACAGCATCAGCCTGAGCGAGACGTGAAAGTTGAAACAAAGTCCAAGCGAGAAGTGAAACTCGAAACAGAGCCTGAGGAGGCTGCCAGTAAGGGGAAAGGGCGAAAAGTGCCTCAACGTTGCTCAGCAGAAACAACATCACTGCCGAGCGACACAAACCCTGCATTGCAAACACAAGCAGAAACAATGCGTGTGCCCCTTTGGCGCCCACCAGTTTCTGAAAACGCACCAAAGCCAAAGAAAGAAACTACATCATTGCCACGGCGCTCATCGCTACCCATCATTGTGCCGCAGGCTGACACTGAGCCTTATACTGGAAGTACAACGGCACTATTCACAGATCATACAATACCAGGAGTGAAACGGTATAATTTGCGGCCTCGACAGGCAAAGTAATCCACAGATCTTTGGTGCTTTTCTTTTGCCTTTGGTTCCACTCACGGACGGAGTAGGAGCCAGGGGCGTAGAGGAGAGAAGTGTGAGAGTTGTGCAAGTCGGACAATTCAAGACTCACGGCTCCTCGGTGCGGCGCTTATAAAAGTACATGTGTCAGGAGCCAGAGCAGGACAAGCTGGACGCACATAAGTACTAAGGCTGATAGAGTGCATGTGTCCTAAGCCAGAGCAGGACAAGCTGGATGCACATAGTACTCTATCAATAAAGAACTGTTCAGAAATCGTGTGAGCAGTGGGAGAAAAAGAAAACACAACTAATCTTGCTCGGAGTGGATAGGTGATCTAGGCTGTGAAAGGGCTGGCAGAATTGAACTGTGACATTTTCGTTGAACTTTTCTGGCATCAAGAACGAGAGACATTTTTGTGACAAACTTTGCCAGCAAGAAGAAGGGCGATGAAGAACAAATCAAGACCGGTTTCAGCCTCCTCCTGCACCCCTGCTGAAAAGATGATAGATTTAGAGACTGTAAATTTAGGGGAAAAGCATGGTAAAAGGAATAAGGTACTGATTTGGACATTAGTCCTGTGTTTCTTAAGTATGGTAGTACCAACAATAACAGCTATTACACTATGGTTCCTGGAGTCCGTGCACCCATTAGAAACGCTTTTGTCAAAAGCAGCTACTGAAAGCCCGGTTCATGTAATCACTGGTACTTTGCCCCCAATGGAAGAAAGACATAGAGAAGGATACGGCAACAATACATTGTTGCTCATCATGAACATGACCCATGCGGTTTTAAAGAAAAAAGATTGCTGGGTTTGTGCCCATTTACCACAGCACGGTGGGAAAGGGATAGGCTGGTATGTACAACCGTTACCATTGGATTATTCATGTGAAGTATCATTGAGTGCAATGTTCTTTGGGAAATGGAACAAGAGTAATACGGGTCAGCTAGATGAGACCAATATGAATGAATTTGAGGAAGTGATCATGAGACCTGTGGGTTGTTCCATATTCCACAAAGCTTGCGTGTTTTCACCAGATCCCATGAGGAAGAATACACGAAAGACAACAAGACTAGATAGATTACATGGGCAGAATAGACCAACCCCGCCAGCAGAAGAAACATCAGTAATGACATTTCGAATGAGGGATGAGTGGAATAAAGATGCTGCGCCCCCTGCCTATACAGTGGATCACAGTCCGAAGCTGCTCCCCTATGTTTAGAGAAAAAGGGTTTCTATAAAGTAGGAACGTTTAGCAACTGCCTGAACACAGTGGTTTTAAAGCACGAAATAGAACCCGTGTACATAGGGGACCCTGTTTATTTTATATGTGGAAAAAAAGCATATCCATGGTTACCTAGGTACTGGGGAGGTACATGCTACCTAGGTCTACTGTTTCCAGGAGTGTTCCTCTTGGAGACGGCAGAAGTAGCCAGACGAACAAAAGGTAGAACTCAAAGGAGTAGCGACGATGGAATGATAGCAATAGATATAGCCAAATCATTTATACCATTCTTGTCCCAAATAGAAAATTCCTACAATATAAGAAAACTGTCTAGAATATTAAAAAATACAATAGATTCAACAACGGTTAGAAGAAAAAGGAATAAGACTAATGGCACTCCAAAACAGGATTGCTCTCGATATAATAATAGTTGATCGTGGGGGAGTTTGCAAACTCGTAAAAACTGCATGCTGTGTGTATATAGATGATTACTCCCCTACGATATTTAAAGCAATCTGGAAATTACATGTCCTAAGTTCCACACTCTCTACTGAAGAAGGGGGTTGGGGGATAGGATCCTGGTTTTGGGGATTATTGCGGTCTTGGGGATGGAAGTTAATTTGGATACTAATGGTGGTACTTGGTATATTCAAAACATGTTGCTGTTGCATACAATGCTTACCAATAGTTTGCACTGAAATAACTGATGGATGTACTAAGGGATGTATGCACATGGTGTCGAGAGGAAAACAAACAGATGGCCAGAATAACAGAGACACTGATGAAACAAATACAGTAAAACAATTCATGGCTATAGACATTAATGATGAAGATGATGCTCATGATATCATGAAAGGTTCAGACATAGATACCCTAGACTTATCCTTATCGGAGGAGGATACAATGAATGAATAAGACGTTTGGCATACGGCCAAAAGGAGGGTTTGCCAATCTGGAAAAGTGAATATCCTTCATTTGAATGACAGACGTAACTTGATGGCCGTAGGTCAACCGTCTTATGCACCGAATTATAGAAATATAGACTGCTATGCTTGACCAACAAGCGGCCATTTTAAACGTAACAAGAATCGCCATTTTGCTTGTTAACCATTGCTCATTACTTTCTGTCTAAAACTGCTTTACAGCTTGCAATTCTTGCGGATTCTGCTTACTCTGCTCAACTGTTAACATTGTTGTCTGAATATGAAAGGGCAAGGTTGCGGGACTGAGGAGTTCGTTGAAAACTCCTCATGAGTAGCCCAGAAAGGAATGCCCACGCTCCCTCTCTGTAGCCTTGAGGGAGAGCTGCAGGGCATTTAATCACTTCACAGCTGCCAGCCAGTCTCGTGCGATGGTAGAATATGTTAGAATGAAACAGCTAAAGGCTTGAATTATGCTCTTCCTACGGCCCCCCTTCGCAAAACCCTGTAGAGCGTGTCGGCTGCCAGGACACGAATAGCACCTCATAGATAGCAAAGCATGGAATGTGGCTCTTCCCCCGTGTGCAGTTTGCTTCCAAGAACAGAACCACTGTGTTCTGTTCAACAACTAAAAGATGCCTCCGCACTTTCTAAATTGCACATTGTTACTAGAATAGACATCGAAAGTGTTATAATTGTCATACCCATCGGAAATGTCCATCGTCATCCGAGTTCAAAGAAACTTAATAAAAGAGGGTGTTAAACATGACAGAGCTGATTGTATGATATGCATTTTGTATATATGTAACTGATGTACGTAATTCGCTCTCTTACGTCCCTCGAGGTCTAGGAAACTCACGTCGCGGGGCGTGAGACCAGAGTTGGCCAATTGGGACTATTTTTGCTTGCAATAAACCCTAGCATTGGGAATTTGAACCTCGTGTCTGGTGCATCTTTTCGTGTATGGTTATTGCCTTGTTTCCATATCACGAGGGACCCCTAGGGGCCCCTTTCACCATCACACCCTTCCCCCACCCCCACAACAGTCCCATAACACCCTTCCCCCACCCCCCACAACAGTCCCATCACACCCTTCCCCCCACCGCCCACAACAGTCCCATCACACCCTTCCCCCCACCCCCCACAACAGTCCCTCATTTGTCTTCCACAATGTATGCGTCCAGGCATGCACGCGGAGGCATGAACATTAACTCCCTATTGGTCATTGCCAAAACCAGCATTGGGAGGCTGCCTGGAGGTGCGCCTGGTGGTGCGTGCGGAGTGTCGGGGTAGGCTTGACTGCCACGAACTTGCGGACGAAGAAGGGACAGACTGTCCAGGTGGTGGTGGGAATTGGCGGTCCATAGCATCCGCAATGCGTGTGAGGACCTCGCGAACTCGGATGAGCTCCCCACACAGCCTGTCGATCCATGCCTCCATCCCCTCCCTGGACTGCCTGGATGTCTCCGCTATCTCCTCCCTGAGACGGGCAGCCTCCTCCAAGTGCTGCCCAACCAGCACAGTGAGACCCTGTTGCCGCTGGCTGATGCTGGCCAGGTCAAGGGCAGTGTCGGGCTCTGGTGGTGTGGCTGGTGTGCATTGTGATGCAGGCAGGTGAACAGATGGAGGCACTGGGGGGCTACTGAAAGCTGCCATGGTCTCATCACCAGTAATGTTGGAGCCAGGTGTGTGTGGTGGTGATGGCTGGGGGGTTACAGGAGGGCTTGGAGTGTGCATGCCCAGGTCGAATTCTGTTGGTTCCTCCACATCCGATAATGGAGCAGTGGCTGCCGCCTCTCCTGCCGAACTGGCTGCAGCTGATGGTGGTCCCTCGGTGGCTGTGATCGGTGGTGGTGAGTGGACCTCTTTAGGTGGGGCAGTTGGCTTTGGTGTGGCCTTGGCAGTGGCGCTCGACCAATCTTTCAGACTCTGTAAATGGAGCCTTGTGCCTTTTCCCCTGGATGTTGTGGGGGTGTCGTCTGTGGGCGGTGGCCTTTTTTTCTTCTGTGCAGGGGGTGCCTGGGATGCATTCCCACCATCGCCACTGTCTGTATGTGACCCTGTCGGGGACAAGAAGGGGGATGGCATTGGGTACGGTTTGATGTACTTAATGCAGGATACATCATCAATGCAGTTGTGGGCATTTGGACTTCATTGTGAAGGATGCAGGTGATGTGTCAGTTCAGTGGCTCATCCATGCAGTGTTGTGTGTGGCACTGGGCTCTGTTGATGTGTGCATGTGTGTGTGTTTGGGTCTGGCACTGACATGGGCAGGGTGGGATGCATGTGTGGCTGTTTGGCCATCAATGAGGTGATTCTGGCCTGACATTTGCGGGGACCAGTAGATTCACATTGCATGCTTTCATTGGTACACTTACCTCCATCCGAAGTGCCTGCAACGCCATGTTCCATCCTCCCAACTCCCTCAATGCATTCGACTCCTATGAGGTTGGCACATGTCTCCTCCCATTCTTTTAGTTTGATTGGCGACCTCGATCCACCGGCTGTGGCAATGTTGTGATTTTCTGACAAGATCATTCTGACCCGGAGTCTAAGGTCATCCCATCTTCTCCGGCACTCACGTACAGTGCGGGTGCTGGTGCCCACAGCACTTACTTGCAGTGCCACCTCCTCCCAGATTGCTTTTTTTTGGAGGAGTGTCTCCCGCCGCATGTCGTTTGCGAAGACCACTGCAGCATTTTCAGATGGGGTCTGTGTCAGCATTAGTAGCTCCTCATTGGAAAACTTTTCTTTCCGCTGACGGTCAGTTGTTTTTTTCAGAGCCTTGGGCATGATAAGGGTGTTCCAGATGTTTTCCCACAGCAAAGTCCTACAAACAGGTCCAGGGGGCAGAGGATGGCAATGGATTGTGTTTTTAAAGATGGCCGCCGTGCTCTTTCCCGTTCCTGTGCGATGACGCTGTTTCCGGTTCCGCTATTTAACGGTCACCGCTATTAGCGGTGACCGCTATTTGCATGCTGCGTCAAGGCGGAGGTGCTATCTGCACTGTCGTCGAAGCCGGTAAGGGACTATTGGGGGAGTTTAGCAGCATGGCAGTTGGGGCATTACCGGCATGGCGCGATGCTCGTGTCCGTGTACTCGTAATGGTACGCTATTAGCGGGCGGACACGTTAAGGGCGCCATGCGGGCAGACACGTTAAGGGCGCCATGCCGGTAATTTGCGATTTTTAGCGCACAACGTGTAATGAGGCCCTTTGTGTTGGGATTGGTCACAGGTACTCACGTACAAATGTCCTGGTATTCTATGATCTACATGTTCTATTACTGTCTCTTTATTGTTATGTTATTGTTATGTTATTTTGCATTTATATAGCACCTTATATACCATTGGTATGGTCTGAAGGCGCTGGTAGGTTGAACGCCCTTGGGAACCGAAGTTCATATCAGTAGAGAGAGTAGAGAGTCAAAAGGTGCGTGTGAGCACCGGGTATGTGTACAGCTCGTGCGGTATCAGTGGAATAGCTGCATTCTAGCAGTAGGTGTGGTGGTTGAGAGGTCAGGAGTATGTGTTCGTTCTGGCAGGATTTATCCAGAGCGGATGTGGCTGCGTTAGGCCTTAGGAGAACGCCTCGCTGGGGGGTGTGTAACCAGCATTGATTACTTTAGAGTGATGTGGAGTGAGCGGCGAATGTTGCTATGAGAACAGTTATACCGAATGGTGTCATAGTATCTCTGTGTTCTAGTTGAGTGGTGATGTAAGGAGAGAGTAAGCGTGTTGGTGAGATATGATGGGATTACATGCCCTTTCAGACATTTCTAAATTCACAGAGAGGCTATTCGCAGGGAGGCTATCGGGCACAATTCTAAATTCGCAGAGGCTATTGGGCCAGCTTCTAAATTCAACTTTTCACAGAGAGGCTATTGGGCATACTTCTAAATTCAACTTTCCACAGAGGGGCTATTGGGTACACTTGTAAATTCGCTTTCACAGAGAGGCTATTGGGCACACTTCTAAATTCAACTTTTGACAGAGAGGCTATTGGGCACACTTCTAAGTTCAACTTTTCACAGAGAGGCTATTGGGCACACTTCTAAATTCAACTTTCACAGAGAGGCTATTGGGCACACTTCTAAATTCAACTTTTCACAGAAAGGCTATTGGGCACACTTCTAAATTCAACTTTTCACAGAGAGGCTATTGGGCACACTTCTAAGTTCAACTTTTCACAGAGAGGCTATTGGGCACACTTCTAAATTCAACTTTCACAGAGAGGCTATTGGGCACACTTCAAATCCAACTTCTCAATGCATTTCTAAATTCAACTTTCACAGAGGTTAGTGGGTGTATTGCATGCACTCTGTGCTTTGGCAAGCATTTTATAATTCCTGTCCTTTAGAAGTTGGGTTGGGGTGCTGTGGGGCCTGCTTAACCTACTGATAGGAAGATGTTAACCTCCCGCAGAGTGTATGATGACAACTCTAGCCAATTGTAAGGTGTTCGAACCTTCTTGACATGATCTCCAGCACCTAACCTCCATCCCAGAGGCAGTCAAAAGTCAGACCTGGTGGTCTGGAAGGATTTGTGGCAGAGAATAAAGCTATATCTATTGTAATGTTCCAGAGAGAGTTGGGTAGCAAGAGAACCATCAGTGACTGAGCACCCACAGCCTTAACATTGGGCAACAACATTGTTGTTAGGCTTTCAGCAGAATACCTAAAATAAATCTTTTTACCTTTGTATACAAAATCAATACATATAATCTATAAATTCCCTAAACAGTTTCATCAATAAGCATTTACACAGCAATATAGTGACTTTTTTATACTCATTAATAGAAACACATACAAATTGTTCTCAGCCTTTAATTCAGCAATTAATAAAGCAATCCCTAATATTAACACTTGAGTTCTTGAATATAGGTGTCATGATCTCTGCTTCCAAAAGGTCAGGGTTTTCCCAACTCTCTTGGAAGCAGATCCATAACCCAGGTTCTGAGTGCCAACCAGTCCCAATTGGGACCTTTTGGACCCAGTCCTGGCGCCAGTGGCACCAGGCTCATAAATATGCCCAGTCCCAGCGCTGGAAGCGCCGGGCTCATAATGCTTGGGTGGACTTACCTGCAGCAGACCATGCTGCTTACTTGCCTGCCAGTTGAGCCTCTGATCCTCTTCTGTTTGGAACTACTTTTCCTGTTGGGTGGGGCAGGAGCCACTCCCTAGATTCAGAACACTGGAACTCTTCTGGAAAGCAGGAACTCTTTTCTTACCTAGGCGTGGCTGTGGAAGGAGACACCTAAGCACTACAGGAGGCTATTTAAACCACACCCGATGGATGAATCTTGCTTTGCGTTATTCTGCATCATCTGCAGCAGAACGCTCATCGTGTCTTCTGCATCTGATCCTGGGCCTAAGGAAAAAGGCTTACCATCCTGAATCCAGTCTTCAGCAACACCTATAAAGACAAGAAAGAACAGGTTAGCATTAAGGTCTTCAGTGACAGCTCTTCACTTACCTGGTCCATCGGCTGTCACCAACGCCTCGCGCTGCATTCCGGCATCTGAAAGACAAAGGCTTACCTACTCTTCGTGCGCTCCGGAGGTCTTCACACTGCATTCCGGCATCTGAAAGACAAAAGCTTACCAACTCTTCGCACGCTCCGGAGGCCTTCGGCGCTGCATCCCACATCTGAAAGACAAAACAAGGTGCGTTTAAAGACATTGGGGAACTTTAATACTCACGTGCCATTACTCCTTTCCACATCTAACCCAGTGGGTATTCCGGCACCCTGCAGCCGCTCCGAACTTGTACCTGCAAAATAAAAAGACAGTTAGAGCGCATCGTGAAGCAGGCAACTAGCGCTTACTTACGTGCTTCCAGGCGCTTCTATTCATCACACGGGCTCCATCTTCAACTCACTTCAGCCCGTCATCCGCCATCGCCGGAACCCTGCAAAACAAGAAACATCATTAATAAAGACTTTAAAGACATTAGAATTACTCGAAACTTACCGTTCGTGCAGTAAACGACGGACAGCAGTCCTCTGAAGTTAAGAGGCCTGCTCCCTTATCCAGTGAAGAAACTGTATACAGCACCCTGCCCCGAGGCAGATGGAGAGCACGGCGTTCACTTACCTAAGGTGAGAGCGTTAACCTTTGGGGTTCTACAGGAGAAGAGAAAGGGAAGAAGAGAGAGACATTCAATAACCCAGTTCCTTAATCCCATATTTTCTATCTGCAGACATCTTACCCTTCGAGTCAAACATACAGTGCACAGAGGTCCAGCCCAAAGAGCCAGCCGTGTGTTACACATCACCTTTGAAGATACGGTATATGCCCAGTCAAGACCGGCGCCTCTACGGGAATCAGGTGAGCGTTACAGAACGCAAAGCCTACCACAAAACTCCCGTCCAGGCGCTATGGAAACCTCGGATACCGACCAGCTAGCCCAGTTACTTGGGGAACTAAGGGCAGAAGTGCATGCAGCCCGTCAGGAAACGAACGCTCTAAGAAGGGAACTGATTATTTCCAAGGAGCGAACAGATGATCTCGCTAGACAATTGCTACAGTCACAAGCCAGACAGACCCCGTTACCCGCATCTGGGGGAAATCTTCCTTCTACATCCTCTATGAATCCAGTGCAGATCAACCTACCTGGGAATGTACCTCTGGCTCCGACCGAACGATTTTCTGGTGACCCAAAGAGGTTTGCAGTATTTATCAATCAGTGCCGGTTGCATTTCTTATGCCGGCCAGCAGCCTTTCCAACTGATCAAGCTAAAGTAGCTTTCGTGCTTTCGTACCTTAGTGGCAATGCGGCAGACTGGTCAATCCCTCTAGTAAATCAAGATGATCCGGACCTCCATGATTTTCAAGCTTTTCAGCTCAGTATGGAAAAACTGTTTGCAAGACATTCACAGGGGCAGGCCTTGGACAATGAGCTTCTTTCGTTGCGACAAGGTAATCAAGACCTTTTGGCTTATATTGCGTCTTTCAACAGACTGATAGTGGAAACTCAATGGCCTGAGGACAAAAGGATTACGCTGTTTTATAGAGGTCTACGTGGAGAGCTCAAAGATGTGTTAGCCCAAGTAGTGAATCCCCCACAAGATTGTTCGGACTATATAGACTTAGTCGTTCAAATAGATCACAGACTGCAGAACAGGAAGGCCGATCGTTCCAAGTTTGATGCTCAAGTATTTTCCAAACCGCCAACTCCTTCCAAAGGAGTAGACTCCGGAGAACCCATGCAAATAGGGGGTCTGAAAGGTCCTCTAACACAAAAGGAGCGGGAAAGGAGAAAACAGTTGCAATTATGCCTCTATTGCGGAAACTCAGGGCACTTTCTTCGAGACTGTCCGGTGAAACCTGCCAAGAAGGCAGTAGGAGCTGCAGTTACCAAAGTTACAAACTCTGAGCAGGGAAACGACCTCGCCCGGCAAGAATAGAGGTCCTCTTGCCGAGCGTGAAAACCAGTTCCGTGACCTTGCATTTCGTGATACCTATGGTCCTCATTAGCCCTGATAATCCGGATCGATTACATGCAATTGAAGCTTACGTCGACAGCGGTGCCATCGGCAATTATGTGGATCATGAAATGGTTTTGAGGATGAATCTAACTCTTTGTCCCAAGGCTGTAAAGGACGTCATTACTACGGTGGATGGTACGGAGATAGCCTCCGGGCCAGTAACGCATACCACTCAAGAGGTGACGCTAGTAAGTCAAGATGGACACCATGAGAAGATCGTGTTCGATGTGATCAAGGCCCCTCAGTTTCAGATTATTCTAGGAATACCTTGGTTAGAGAAACACAATCCTCTGATCGATTGGCGAGCAAGAACGGTCCAGTTTCCAGAATGTGTCTCTACTTGTCACCCTCCACCTGGTGTTGCACTGGCAGCAATTTCTTCAGAGACTCCCCAGTTACCTCCCGAATACCTAGAATACCAAGATGTTTTCCGGAAGGATCAGGCTAACTCTCTACCTCCTCATAGGTCTTATGACTGCCAGATAGACCTGATACCTGGATCTACTCCTCCTTGTAGTAGAATTTATGCCCTCACCGAGCCTGAGAACCTTCACCTTCGACAATACCTGGATCAATACCTGGCAAATGGGTTTATTCGTCCTTCCAAGTCCCCTGCTTCTTCAGCTTTGTTTTTCGTTCCAAAAAAGGAAGGAGACCTTAGAACTTGTATAGATTATCGCTCCCTGAACCAGATCACCGTTAAGAATAGATATCCGTTACCTTTGATCCCTGAACTCCTGGACCAAGTCAGAAAAGCATGCATATATACAAAGCTGGATCTTAGAGGAGCTTACCACTTGGTACGAGTAAAAGAGGGCGATGAATGGAAGACGGCCTTCCGCACCAAGTATGGGCTATTTGAATATCAGGTCATGCCCTTCGGACTTTGCAATGCCCCGGCCGCCTTTCAATATTTTATGAACGATGTCCTCAGAGAGCTCATAGATGTGTGTGTTGTTGTTTACATTGACGACATCCTCGTTTATTCTTCATCGGAATCTGAACATCGGAAACACGTGAAAATGGTCCTCGAAAGATTGCGTCAACACAAACTTTTCGCTAAGTTGGAAAAATGTGTTTTCAACGTGACTGATGTTGAATTCTTGGGATTCATATTATCACCTGGCGGAGTGCGTATGGATTCAAAGAAGGTCGATGCAGTTCTCAAATGGCCATCACCATCCTCCGTAAAAGGTGTGCAAAGCATGTTAGGCTTCGCTAACTTTTACCGCAGGTTTATCCCCGAATTCTCTCGAATAGTCCAGCCCATCACTGCCTTGTTAAAGAAAAACAAACGTTTTGAATGGTCTACCGAGGCGGAACAAGCTTTCCAGGATTTGAAGACTAAATTTATCTCTGCACCAATCTTAAAACACCCTCGCCCCGAACTCCCCTACATCGTGGAAACTGATGCTTCAAGCCTTGCCATGGGGGCAGTTCTATCACAAAAGGACCCGGTAACCAATCAGTTGCATCCCGTGGCATTTTGGTCCCGCAAATTCTCGCCTCCTGAAATCAATTACACGATTACTGACGAGGAACTTCTGGCTATCAAGTCTGCCTTTAAGGCTTGGCGGCATTATCTGCTGGGGGCCCGACACACCGTTACTGTGATTACGGATCACCGAAACCTGCAATATTTGAAAACTGCAAAAGCCCAATCCTCTAGACAACTCTGTTGGGCATTATTCTTTGCCGAGTTTGACTTCATAATTACCTATCGACCTGGTACAAAGAACGGTAAAGCTGATGCCCTTTCTCGGATGGGAGTGGAAGAACACTTGATCAACCCTACACCTGTACCAATCATTCCCGAACAAAGAATTCTGGGTGTAATCGCCACAGAATCCATAGAGGAAGTTAAGGATAAAGCCAGGCAACTTGTAACTCCAGCAGACATACAGAATTGGCATCTGCAGGGAAAGGACTTTGCAGTAAAGGACAACTTATTGTATTTCCAAGAACGATTATACCTACCCAGCACAGATTTACAGAAAACAGTAATCTCTTGTTATCACGATTCTTTAATGGAAGGACATCCCGGTATGGCCAAGACCTCAGAAAAATCAAGCGCTACTTCTGCTGGCCGTCTTGGAAAAAAGATATCAGAGACTTTATAATGTCCTGTGGAGTATGCGCCCAAAACAAGAGTCAAAAGGAAAGACCAGCAGGCCTCTTACGCCCTATTGACATCCCACCTCGCCCTTGGCATACGCTTTCTATGGACTTCATCACCGATCTACCTCCATGCTCCGGATACAATACGATTCTAGTAATCGTGGACTTATTCTCCAAGATGGCGCATTTCATTCCGCTCAAAGGCTTGCCAACAGCAGCAACTCTGGCCCGAGAATTTCTCGAAAACATCGTCCGACTGCACGGTTTTCCTTCGGTTCTAATTTCGGATCGAGGTAGTCAATTTATTTCTCATTTTTGGCGAAGTTGCTGTCGGTCGGCTCAAATTGATGTGAGACTATCGACCAGTCACCACCCTCAGACCGACGGACAAACCGAGAGGACCAATCAAACTCTGGAACAGTATTTACGCTGCATGCTGCAACAAACTGAAAAAACTTGGAAAGACATCCTTTGGATAGCCGAATATGCCTACAATAACTCTGTCCATTCGGGAACTGGGAAAACCCTGTTTTTTCTTTTGTACGGCAGTCACCCTCGAACCTCGAGTTGGATCCCCTCCAAGATCTTGAAACACCAGCAGTAGACTACCTGCATTCTACAATCACCCAAGCCTTTAAGGAAGCTGTTTCTCACCTTCAAAGGGCTAAAGAACAATACAAGAAAGGAGCAGATCAACATCGGAAGGAAGCCCCTCAATATCAAGTAGGGGATCAAGTCTGGTTATCCACCAAATATCTACCTCTAAAGGGGCCACGCACATTCAACCCAAGATACCTTGGTCCCTATTCCATCACTACCATAGTAAACCCAGTAGCGTTCAAGTTGGACTTGCCCCCGCACATGAAGATACATCCGGTCTTCCACGTCTCTCTATTAAAACCCGTGCAACCTCAAACCCGACTAACTAAATCTCCAAAACCTATCCTAGTTGATGGAGAACTCGAGTTTGAAGTCAAAAGCATTCTGGACTCCAAGATCTCCAAATCTAAACTATTTTACCTAATTGACTGGAAAGGCTACGGCCCCCAAGAGAGATCCTGGGAACCTGCTGAATATGTCCACGCTCCTCGCCTAATCAAAAGATTTCACGGAACATTTCCTGACAAGCCAAAACCCCCGGAGAAGCCCGGTTTGGGAGGGGCCTTGAGGAGGGGTACTGTCATGATCTCTGCTTCCAAAAGGTCAGGGTTTTCCCAACTCCCTTGGAAGCAGATCCATAACCCAGGTTCCGAGTGCCAACCAGTCCCAATTGGGACCTTTTGGACCCAGTCCTGGCGCCAGTGGCACCAGGCTCATAAATATGCCCAGTCCCAGCGCTGGAAGCGCCGGGCTCATAATGCTTGGGTGGACTTACCTGCAGCAGACCATGCTGCTTACTTGCCTGCCAGTTGAGCCTCTGATCCTCTTCTGTTTGGAACTACTTTTCCTGTTGGGTGGGGCAGGAGCCACTCCCTAGATTCAGAACACTGGAACTCTTCTGGAAAGCAGGAACTCTTTTCTTACCTAGGCGTGGCTGTGGAAGGAGACACCTAAGCACTACAGGAGGCTATTTAAACCACACCCGATGGATGAATCTTGCTTTGCGTTATTCTGCATCCTCTGCAGCAGAACGCTCATCGTGTCTTCTGCATCTGATCCTGGGCCTAAGGAAAAAGGCTTACCATCCTGAATCCAGTCTTCAGCAACACCTATAAAGACAAGAAAGAACAGGTTAGCATTAAGGTCTTCAGTGACAGCTCTTCACTTACCTGGTCCATCGGCTGTCACCAACGCCTCGCGCTGCATTCCGGCATCTGAAAGACAAAGGCTTACCTACTCTTCGTGCGCTCCGGAGGTCTTCACACTGCATTCCGGCATCTGAAAGACAAAAGCTTACCAACTCTTTGCACGCTCCGGAGGCCTTCGGCGCTGCATCCCACATCTGAAAGACAAAACAAGGTGCGTTTAAAGACATTGGGGAACTTTAATACTCACGTGCCATTACTCCTTTCCACATCTAACCCAGTGGGTATTCCGGCACCCAGCAGCCGCTCCGAACTTGTACCTGCAAAATAAAAAGACAGTTAGAGCGCATCGTGAAGCAGGCAACTAGCGCTTACTTACGTGCTTCAAGGCGCTTCTATTCATCACACAGGCTCCATCTTCAACTCACTTCAGCCCGTCATCCGCCATCGCCGGAACCCTGCAAAACAAGAAACATCATTACTAAAGACTTTAAAGACATTAGAATTACTCGAAATTTACCGTTCGTGCAGTAAACGACGGACAGCAGTCCTCTGAAGTCAAGAGGCCTGCTCCCTTATCCAGTGAAGAAACTGGTTACAGCACCCTGCCCCGAGGCAGATGGAGAGCACGGCGTTCACTTACCTAAGGTGAGAGCGTTAACCTTTGGGGTTCTACAGGAGAAGAGAAAGGGAAGAAGAGAGAGACATTCAATAACCCAGTTCCTTAATCCCATATTTTCTATCTGCAGACATCTTACCCTTCGAGTCAAACATACAGTGCACAGAGGTCCAGCCCAAAGAGCCAGCCGTGTGTTACACATCACCTTTGAAGATACGGTATATGCCCAGTCAAGACCGGCGCCTCTACGGGAATCAGGTGAGCGTTACAGAACGCAAAGCCTACCACAAAACTCCCGTCCAGGCGCTATGGAAACCTCGGATACCGACCAGCTAGCCCAGTTACTTGGGGAACTAAGGGCAGAAGTGCATGCAGCCCGTCAGGAAACGAACGCTCTAAGAAGGGAACTGATTATTTCCAAGGAGCGAACAGATGATCTCGCTAGACAATTGCTACAGTCACAAGCCAGACAGACCCCGTTACCCGCATCTGGGGGAAATCTTCCTTCTACATCCTCTATGAATCCAGTGCAGATCAACCTACCTGGGAATGTACCTCTGGCTCCGACCGAACGATTTTCTGGTGACCCAAAGAGGTTTGCAGTATTTATCAATCAGTGCCGGTTGCATTTCTTATGCCGGCCAGCAGCCTTTCCAACTGATCAAGCTAAAGTAGCTTTCGTGCTTTCGTACCTTAGTGGCAATGCGGCAGACTGGTCAATCCCTCTAGTAAATCAAGATGATCCGGACCTCCATGATTTTCAAGCTTTTCAGCTCAGTATGGAAAAACTGTTTGCAAGACATTCACAGGGGCAGGCCTTGGACAATGAGCTTCTTTCGTTGCGACAAGGTAATCAAGACCTTTTGGCTTATATTGCGTCTTTCAACAGACTGATAGTGGAAACTCAATGGCCTGAGGACAAAAGGATTACGCTGTTTTATAGAGGTCTACGTGGAGAGCTCAAAGATGTGTTAGCCCAAGTAGTGAATCCCCCACAAGATTGTTCGGACTATATAGACTTAGTCGTTCAAATAGATCACAGACTGCAGAACAGGAAGGCCGATCGTTCCAAGTTTGATGCTCAAGTATTTTCCAAACCGCCAACTCCTTCCAAAGGAGTAGACTCCGGAGAACCCATGCAAATAGGGGGTCTGAAAGGTCCTCTAACACAAAAGGAGCGGGAAAGGAGAAAACAGTTGCAATTATGCCTCTATTGCGGAAACTCAGGGCACTTTCTTCGAGACTGTCCGGTGAAACCTGCCAAGAAGGCAGTAGGAGCTGCAGTTACCAAAGTTACAAACTCTGAGCAGGGAAACGACCTCGCCCGGCAAGAATAGAGGTCCTCTTGCCGAGCGTGAAAACCAGTTCCGTGACCTTGCATTTCGTGATACCTATGGTCCTCATTAGCCCTGATAATCCGGATCGATTACATGCAATTGAAGCTTACGTCGACAGCGGTGCCATCGGCAATTATGTGGATCATGAAATGGTTTTGAGGATGAATCTAACTCTTTGTCCCAAGGCTGTAAAGGACGTCATTACTACGGTGGATGGTACGGAGATAGCCTCCGGGCCAGTAACGCATACCACTCAAGAGGTGACGCTAGTAAGTCAAGATGGACACCATGAGAAGATCGTGTTCGATGTGATCAAGGCCCCTCAGTTTCAGATTATTCTAGGAATACCTTGGTTAGAGAAACACAATCCTCTGATCGATTGGCGAGCAAGAACGGTCCAGTTTCCAGAATGTGTCTCTACTTGTCACCCTCCACCTGGTGTTGCACTGGCAGCAATTTCTTCAGAGACTCCCCAGTTACCTCCCGAATACCTAGAATACCAAGATGTTTTCCGGAAGGATCAGGCTAACTCTCTACCTCCTCATAGGTCTTATGACTGCCAGATAGACCTGATACCTGGATCTACTCCTCCTTGTAGTAGAATTTATGCCCTCACCGAGCCTGAGAACCTTCACCTTCGACAATACCTGGATCAATACCTGGCAAATGGGTTTATTCGTCCTTCCAAGTCCCCTGCTTCTTCAGCTTTGTTTTTCGTTCCAAAAAAGGAAGGAGACCTTAGAACTTGTATAGATTATCGCTCCCTGAACCAGATCACCGTTAAGAATAGATATCCGTTACCTTTGATCCCTGAACTCCTGGACCAAGTCAGAAAAGCATGCATATATACAAAGCTGGATCTTAGAGGAGCTTACCACTTGGTACGAGTAAAAGAGGGCGATGAATGGAAGACGGCCTTCCGCACCAAGTATGGGCTATTTGAATATCAGGTCATGCCCTTCGGACTTTGCAATGCCCCGGCCGCCTTTCAATATTTTATGAACGATGTCCTCAGAGAGCTCATAGATGTGTGTGTTGTTGTTTACATTGACGACATCCTCGTTTATTCTTCATCGGAATCTGAACATCGGAAACACGTGAAAATGGTCCTCGAAAGATTGCGTCAACACAAACTTTTCGCTAAGTTGGAAAAATGTGTTTTCAACGTGACTGATGTTGAATTCTTGGGATTCATATTATCACCTGGCGGAGTGCGTATGGATTCAAAGAAGGTCGATGCAGTTCTCAAATGGCCATCACCATCCTCCGTAAAAGGTGTGCAAAGCATGTTAGGCTTCGCTAACTTTTACCGCAGGTTTATCCCCGAATTCTCTCGAATAGTCCAGCCCATCACTGCCTTGTTAAAGAAAAACAAACGTTTTGAATGGTCTACCGAGGCGGAACAAGCTTTCCAGGATTTGAAGACTAAATTTATCTCTGCACCAATCTTAAAACACCCTCGCCCCGAACTCCCCTACATCGTGGAAACTGATGCTTCAAGCCTTGCCATGGGGGCAGTTCTATCACAAAAGGACCCGGTAACCAATCAGTTGCATCCCGTGGCATTTTGGTCCCGCAAATTCTCGCCTCCTGAAATCAATTACACGATTACTGACAAGGAACTTCTGGCTATCAAGTCTGCCTTTAAGGCTTGGCGGCATTATCTGCTGGGGGCCCGACACACCGTTACTGTGATTACGGATCACCGAAACCTGCAATATTTGAAAACTGCAAAAGCCCAATCCTCTAGACAACTCTGTTGGGCATTATTCTTTGCCGAGTTTGACTTCATAATTACCTATCGACCTGGTACAAAGAACGGTAAAGCTGATGCCCTTTCTCGGATGGGAGTGGAAGAACACTTGATCAACCCTACACCTGTACCAATCATTCCCGAACAAAGAATTCTGGGTGTAATCGCCACAGAATCCATAGAGGAAGTTAAGGATAAAGCCAGGCAACTTGTAACTCCAGCAGACATACAGAATTGGCATCTGCAGGGAAAGGACTTTGCAGTAAAGGACAACTTATTGTATTTCCAAGAACGATTATACCTACCCAGCACAGATTTACAGAAAACAGTAATCTCTTGTTATCACGATTCTTTAATGGAAGGACATCCCGGTATGGCCAAGACCTCAGAAAAATCAAGCGCTACTTCTGCTGGCCGTCTTGGAAAAAAGATATCAGAGACTTTATAATGTCCTGTGGAGTATGCGCCCAAAACAAGAGTCAAAAGGAAAGACCAGCAGGCCTCTTACGCCCTATTGACATCCCACCTCGCCCTTGGCATACGCTTTCTATGGACTTCATCACCGATCTACCTCCATGCTCCGGATACAATACGATTCTAGTAATCGTGGACTTATTCTCCAAGATGGCGCATTTCATTCCGCTCAAAGGCTTGCCAACAGCAGCAACTCTGGCCCGAGAATTTCTCGAAAACATCGTCCGACTGCACGGTTTTCCTTCGGTTCTAATTTCGGATCGAGGTAGTCAATTTATTTCTCATTTTTGGCGAAGTTGCTGTCGGTCGGCTCAAATTGATGTGAGACTATCGACCAGTCACCACCCTCAGACCGACGGACAAACCGAGAGGACCAATCAAACTCTGGAACAGTATTTACGCTGCATGCTGCAACAAACTGAAAAAACTTGGAAAGACATCCTTTGGATAGCCGAATATGCCTACAATAACTCTGTCCATTCGGGAACTGGGAAAACCCTGTTTTTTCTTTTGTACGGCAGTCACCCTCGAACCTCGAGTTGGATCCCCTCCAAGATCTTGAAACACCAGCAGTAGACTACCTGCATTCTACAATCACCCAAGCCTTTAAGGAAGCTGTTTCTCACCTTCAAAGGGCTAAAGAACAATACAAGAAAGGAGCAGATCAACATCGGAAGGAAGCCCCTCAATATCAAGTAGGGGATCAAGTCTGGTTATCCACCAAATATCTACCTCTAAAGGGGCCACGCACATTCAACCCAAGATACCTTGGTCCCTATTCCATCACTACCATAGTAAACCCAGTAGCGTTCAAGTTGGACTTGCCCCCGCACATGAAGATACATCCGGTCTTCCACGTCTCTCTATTAAAACCCGTGCAACCTCAAACCCGACTAACTAAATCTCCAAAACCTATCCTAGTTGATGGAGAACTCGAGTTTGAAGTCAAAAGCATTCTGGACTCCAAGATCTCCAAATCTAAACTATTTTACCTAATTGACTGGAAAGGCTACGGCCCCCAAGAGAGATCCTGGGAACCTGCTGAATATGTCCACGCTCCTCGCCTAATCAAAAGATTTCACGGAACATTTCCTGACAAGCCAAAACCCCCGGAGAAGCCCGGTTTGGGAGGGGCCTTGAGGAGGGGTACTGTCATGATCTCTGCTTCCAAAAGGTCAGGGTTTTCCCAACTCCCTTGGAAGCAGATCCATAACCCAGGTTCCGAGTGCCAACCAGTCCCAATTGGGACCTTTTGGACCCAGTCCTGGCGCCAGTGGCACCAGGCTCATAAATATGCCCAGTCCCAGCGCTGGAAGCGCCGGGCTCATAATGCTTGGGTGGACTTACCTGCAGCAGACCATGCTGCTTACTTGCCTGCCAGTTGAGCCTCTGATCCTCTTCTGTTTGGAACTACTTTTCCTGTTGGGTGGGGCAGGAGCCACTCCCTAGATTCAGAACACTGGAACTCTTCTGGAAAGCAGGAACTCTTTTCTTACCTAGGCGTGGCTGTGGAAGGAGACACCTAAGCACTACAGGAGGCTATTTAAACCACACCCGATGGATGAATCTTGCTTTGCGTTATTCTGCATCCTCTGCAGCAGAACGCTCATCGTGTCTTCTGCATCTGATCCTGGGCCTAAGGAAAAAGGCTTACCATCCTGAATCCAGTCTTCAGCAACACCTATAAAGACAAGAAAGAACAGGTTAGCATTAAGGTCTTCAGTGACAGCTCTTCACTTACCTGGTCCATCGGCTGTCACCAACGCCTCGCGCTGCATTCCGGCATCTGAAAGACAAAGGCTTACCTACTCTTCGTGCGCTCCGGAGGTCTTCACACTGCATTCCGGCATCTGAAAGACAAAAGCTTACCAACTCTTTGCACGCTCCGGAGGCCTTCGGCGCTGCATCCCACATCTGAAAGACAAAACAAGGTGCGTTTAAAGACATTGGGGAACTTTAATACTCACGTGCCATTACTCCTTTCCACATCTAACCCAGTGGGTATTCCGGCACCCAGCAGCCGCTCCGAACTTGTACCTGCAAAATAAAAAGACAGTTAGAGCGCATCGTGAAGCAGGCAACTAGCGCTTACTTACGTGCTTCAAGGCGCTTCTATTCATCACACAGGCTCCATCTTCAACTCACTTCAGCCCGTCATCCGCCATCGCCGGAACCCTGCAAAACAAGAAACATCATTACTAAAGACTTTAAAGACATTAGAATTACTCGAAATTTACCGTTCGTGCAGTAAACGACGGACAGCAGTCCTCTGAAGTCAAGAGGCCTGCTCCCTTATCCAGTGAAGAAACTGGTTACAGCACCCTGCCCCGAGGCAGATGGAGAGCACGGCGTTCACTTACCTAAGGTGAGAGCGTTAACCTTTGGGGTTCTACAGGAGAAGAGAAAGGGAAGAAGAGAGAGACATTCAATAACCCAGTTCCTTAATCCCATATTTTCTATCTGCAGACATCTTACCCTTCGAGTCAAACATACAGTGCACAGAGGTCCAGCCCAAAGAGCCAGCCGTGTGTTACACATCACCTTTGAAGATACGGTATACGCCCAGTCAAGACCGGCGCCTCTACGGGAATCAGGTGAGCGTTACAATAGGCCTAGCACCCCACTCTTCTCCTACTCACAGGCAATCAACACTGTGTATAGCCATGTTGTACTGGGGAGACCCCCGGCCGGCCCATAGAGCCGAGGCTTGCTCCGGAGTACTTTAAGACGAGATAGCTGCACCTGCGAGATGGATGGGGGGTGCAGATTTATTACTCCCAACACCAATCAATAAGGACAACTCAATGGTTTGGCAAAGGGAGTCCATTTAATGAAAAGTACAAAAAACGGGGAGTCATGGAAATCAGCAGTGATGCGATAGTCAGTCTCGCTTCAACTCCAGCGAATTTCATACAAACAGTGACATTTATACTCAAAACTCGTCATAAACCGACGTGTAACACTCAAAAGTTAATAAACATTTCTATTGGTTAGGAAAAGGAAACTTTAATGTAGGTGCTATATCTGTATATGGTAACGGAGTGAGGGGATTGGGAAAACACTGTCAGGTGAACGTCTAAGCCCTTCCTTCAGAAATGACTACTGTAGACATCACTAAAAGTATGACGTCTCATTGGTTCTACTAACTATAGGACCCTAGATTATTTGGTCCATTGTGATTGGGTTAGCACCAACCCCTGCATATTCTTACACTTCGCTTAGCAGCACGCAGAATGGTCAGCCAGGTGCGGGGGCACCCCCAAGTTCCCTGGCCTTTCTCCAATTATAGTTACAATCAATCATCACTTCAACAACTATGTGTCAATTATCTCAATGTGGTTGACCTCGAAACTGCATCTTCTGTCTGGAAAAGTTCCGATATCTTTTACTGGGGCGGATGCCAAGCGTAGGTGTGAACCCGTGCTCTCTTCGCTCGGCTGGTCATGTGATTTACACACCATGGATTTGTCTTGTTTCTCTCAATTTGTGTATTTGGTTCTTATTTAGCTCAGCCACCTGCCTAACGCCTCCTTATCTCGACCTTTCAGAGACAGGATATTCTGTGCTTAAGTTTCAATTATCCGTAGCTACTGTTCCACTTCTTATTAGCTTGACCTTGGCTCTTCTGGCACAAGTTGCTCTTGCTGAGTTTCAATTCAGCCGTCTCTTCTCGGTTTGCTAGAATGTGAATCTCCGATCATTTGGCCTTTAGTAACCTAGGTTGATTCTGCTTCATTGTGCAAAGTGGAATCATACTTATAATACTGTGCTTTGTTTTGAGGTAGATCATATAAAATGGTGCATGCTGCGCTATTCTTCTATTGAGCATAGCAAGCTGTACTGTTTTCTTTGCCATTCATTTTGCTTACAGCTTAACTCTCTTTCGTCTTGATAGCTTCCTATCACTTTTAGGTTCACAATATCTTTATTCATGGCATTTCGTCTCTTTGTTTCATCCTTGGGTCATCATATCTTCTATCTGCAAGTCCGTCCGAGTCCTTGTGACATCACCATTCGTCTTCGATCAGGACCTTTTTGGTTTTCTCTGGGACGGTACTTAGGCAATCTTCATTTCGTCTCATTTGATGATAGGGTTTTCTCAATGGATACCTTACTGTCCATGGTTTTCTGAATATTGGTACTTTTACAGGTGTTGTTTTTCTGGTACGCAATGGACAGAGCCCTACTGCGGCTCTCTGCTGGTTTATTTGCTCATTATACGTCACATATTTTGGTGTGAACGTTCCTGGTACTTCAAAATGGGCGACTGGAGTGCAGGCTTTATTTGGGACCTCTTCTACACTCCCCCCTCTGGATGATTCATTGACCACTTTCACTTCCTCCTTTGGATTCGTCTTGCTTGGTTCCTCTGTATTAATCTTCACTTCACCGTCTGGGTTCATTCCTTCTTCATCTTCTGGGTTTGTACATGATGGTTTGAAAAAGTGTCTCTTTGGAGTCCATATCTTTATTACTCCTTTCAGGCTTCCTGCTGTTCTTACATGTTCGTCTTTATTCCATGTCATTAATTGACATTGTCCATTTGGGCTACAGTAAATCCATCTTCCCACATAATTTCTGCGTTTCCTGGGATAAAGAAACTTTTTTCCCTCAGGTGCATGCCTGCTGGCCTTCACAAAGTCTCTTATTTCTTCATAAGTCAGGTCTTTGGGCTTTCATCCTGGCTTGCCATCAATCATGATCTTCATCCCTATGGCTTTCTTCGCAGTCTTCTGGCACTGAGAGATTATTATCTTGATAACACAAAATCCTAATAATATCATCACTAGCAGGGCTCCTATGAACTTGAATATGTCTGCCTTCTATTGTGGGACCCAGGAGAATAGTGATCTAAACCAGCTATCATCATCAACTTCATCAGTCTCGTCGATCATCTGCTTCTGCAGCTTCGTCAGCATACCTATGGCTTCTGTCAAGGTTCCATTTTCCTTGTCGTGAGATGGTATAAATGTGCAATATGATTCTCCAATGTTTGCACAAACTCCTCCATCCATAGCTGTGATCATGTCAAGGACATATCTGTTCTGGAGAGTCATCAGTCGGATTGCTCTTAACTCTTCCTTAATCGCATTAAATCCTTTTATAGTTGTGTTGAGGGTCTGCAGTAACTCCCATCTGGGTATCTGCAACCATTTAGTATTTACTCCAATTTGGATTCTTGGCATGAAGATCGTTGTGAACACTGATGAGGTGAGGCTGAACAGCCTGTGTTCATATGGGATCGCATGAAATGCTTCTTCTGATTTAGCAGAGAAGTAATTTTTTCTCTTCATTTGAGTTATCAGTTCCACAGATCTCTTCTTTCTCAGGTGAGCATCTGCTTTTGGGAAACTGTCAATATTCAGGTCACTTTTCGGGATCACGGAACATGGACATTCACTATGGTGCATATGTCTCCCCAGCCTCTTGGCAGTCTGATGTATGCTTTGGATCCGCATGCCCAATAATGATCCATAATTACTGCAGTTCCGTGAACCATTCCTGGAGCATCAAAAACTCGTCCACAGTTCTGATTCTCTCCCATTTTTCTTGTGACATTATTCCTGAAGCAGAATTGTGGGCTTTCCAGTGGCACTATCTGTAGGGGTCCTCCTCTGTCTTTGACCCATGTCAGTAGTTTTGCACGTTTTTGCCATAATGGCTTGCAGCCATTCTGCATGATGTCAACAGTTTCTTTGTAGAGTCCAGTGATCGCCCATGCTCTGCAGATCACCACTCCTTTCTCCCATCCGTCAGGTGAGAGCACTGTTCCCCAAATCTGCATCTGGACTCTATTTTTCCACTTTCGAGCCTCTTCTGGGGTTTTCCCTTGGACATTTAGTCTTGGGTTCACTTCCCATCTTATTCCTGCTCCTTTAACTCGAGGCTTCTCGTACCTGATCACGTGATTCCTAGTATGAGCTCTGTTTCTTGTCTTAATGTCTTGAATATAATCGTCTTCATCGGGGTACGCTGTTTCAGTTGCCCATATTAGGGAAGCATCACTTCCCATAAACTGTCCTCTAGTTTTGCACATGGCTACGTGTGAAAGACAGTGTGCTGTCTGGACATCTATTTCTACAGCCACGAAGATCTTGTACTTCCCCATGCTGTACGGTAGGAGTGCACAAACAAAGCATTCCCCCTCAGAATTTCATCTTCCAACTTCCTTCATGTGCTGGTACCAAATGTTATTTCCCAGATGTGCTGTCCAGGTAATCGTTTAGTTCATTGTCATCTCCATGCATACTTCTCTTGATTCTCAAGGTTTTCCTGTAGTTTGCTATAACTACATCCCTAAATGCATCTGTATGGCTTTTTCTTGCTGGGGGATTTCCAGGTATCGCGGTCCATGGTGCAGGTCTCCTCATCTGCGCCATTTGAGTGGACAAGAGTCTGGTAGCTCTTTCTCTTTTCTCATACATCTTTCTCCTGCTGGTTACAAATGCCCATGCCAACCAGCCTGACGCTGGTCTGGTATATAGCTGTATTGTAGAACTGGAACTTGTCCCTTGTGTTAGGACATATGTGCTTGGCAATACAGTCTCTGCAGTTTTGTTCTTCATTTCCTCTTGCAGTTTCCTTGCTCTGGCTATGTGCAGGAATAATGAGTGAGGCTCTGAACAGATGGGCGCAGAACAGGAAAGAGAAGCTACGTGAAATAGCTTGTACAGAAAAGAGAGCTGAAAGAAAATCCAGACAGACCTAAACAAAAAATGGAAAAGATGGATTGGATTCACACAATTGAGTCAGCCGCAGAGAATAAACGCCTAGCCCATCTCCCTGCAACGTTCAACAAAGCGAAATCTCCGTTAAAGTACTGTGCCAAATTCCCAGAAAAAAAGAAAAAGATTGCTGTTTATGAAAGCAAGATTAAATTTGCCATTAACACAGGAAATTTTAACCATCAGGGGTGTTACAGACAAAAAAGGATGTCGACTGTGTAAAAAGGCGGAAGTGATGGAAACTCTGAAACATCTAGTAATAGATTGTCCTAACACCAAACAAAATAGATCTATTCACCTGCTACCGCTGATCGAGAACCCGTGGATGATCCAAGAAAATGATTTATGGAACAGATTAATATCGGGTGAAACAACCAGATGGACAGTGGCCATGGTGAATTTAATTGACGCAATATTCCGACAGATTAGGGAGATAACATCTCCTCTCTAGGAAGAAACCGGGCTCTATAACCCGCCAGTACAAGTAAAAAGGGGAACTATTTGATGTGGGAAGTGGCATGAAATAACCCTAAATGTGAAATGTTTAAAGAATAGACTGGGACTTTCTAAAGTCAACGTTTTTTTTGATACATTTTTCAGGTATTTCCTGAATAAAAAGTCAATAAAAATAAAAAATAAATAAATAATGAGTCTAACAGTTGTGTCCGTGCAGAGAGTTTCTCCGAGTTGGCTTTTGTTTTCTCAAGAGTTTCTGATATGACTGCTTCTGTTGGTTTTTCCCTTAACTCTTCTTGTTTTCTCACAACATCTGCTCTGAAGTTTTTTATGGCAGGCAGTCTCATCTCTACTGATTTGGTTTGTAGTTCTGCAGTCATTGACACTAGGCCTGTTTCATGTGCATTCAGTGTTTCTGTGTGCGTGTAGTTGTCAGTGATTTTACTTCATTCATTTCTTGCCGACCCTGTCTCCGGCTTTCCTTTTCCTTCGTTACCACAAGTGTATGTGTGTCATTGCTAATAACATTAATTTAAAGTTCATTTACTCCACCATCAGATCTTCTAGGGACTGGAACGACTATAAGGTCTGGGTGCTTTTGTGGGTTTCATGCGTGCATCATTAGGTGGGTGTACTGAAATTGGAACGCTTTGTGCACCAATAAAGAATGCAGTTCTGATCGTTAATGACAGTAAATCAATGATGAATATGATACATCGGTACATTATGCCACTGTAGGTCAGGTGGCAGTATTTTCTTCCAGAGAAGCGTGGGTGCCTCTCTTCTTGGGGGAGGACCAGGTTGCTACACTGGACCCCATCTCGATCATTCGTCAACTGTCAGTGTTTATTTTTTCTGTGTTTAAGAGTTTCCGGTACTCCACAGGTTCCCCCCCCCCACTCTTGCGAGTGACAAATTGTCTCTTATTTCAGGATACAGTTACTTTTCTAGACTATGGGAAAAAACGTGAGTGTTTCTGTTGTTATCCCGATAAGAGTTCGACAGTCTTCGATTATACGAAAGAACAATGTGTTGATGATCTCATCTATTTCCTCCTGTGTTAGGAACATTTGATTCTTTCTCACTGCACTCAGGGAGTATGATAAATTGTTCGGTGATGATGGTGAGTCTCCCTACCAATGATGGATATGATCTTAGCACTAGGTCGAAATAGGTGAAAACAGGTGACCACATCCTTGGCGATGTCGCTACTGCGGGACACCATAAGTGATTCCGAATAGGGTCTCGGTGTGGAACAAGTCGGGATACTGTACTTGCTTCCAATGTAAGAGTCCTCGGTCAAAATGTGGCATATTCTTTTCTCATCAAGGCTTAAGTGTGCCTCAGTCCAAAGTTTGAATCAACAGATTATGTTGTGGCTTATATGTGCAATTTTCCTTCTTCACCCTGCAAGTAGGATGCACAGAGTGTCCATTTGTTATGTCCTTATCCCCTTTTTTTGCTTAGAGGAAGTGTCCAATTTAAGCCACAATTTGCAAAATGTTCTTTGTCCTTGTTTTGCTGGTCATGCGTCCTTCTTCCTCGTCATGGATCGCGTCTGCACGTGCTGTGGTTCTTCCCTGCCGCTCGTTGATTCCTCTCGTTGGGGTGCAAGCAGAGGGCCTTCTCTGATATAGGGTTTGATATCATCGTGACAAAACCAAGCTCTCCTGCCCTGTAGCTTCACTGCGGATGGAGTGCAGTCCTCCACTATAAAAGGACCGTTGAATCTGGGCTCGTCCCACTTTTTCCTTGTATGGTTCTTCACCAGGACAGTGTCTCCAGGGAAGACGGGTGGAACACGTAGACCTTGACCTTGGTCTGTTATAGTGTCTCCTTCTGTGTTCTGTGCTGTGCTGCACCCTTTTCATCGTCGCTGCAGCTGGTCTGAAATTACAGTAAGGCAAGATGTCATGCAGTTCAGATCATTTTGCGTTTCAGACCCTAAAACCTCTCCTGTTGACTGGGCATCACATCTAGCTCTATCTCGGGGTGTCACGGGAGTTCTCATTCTTCTTCGTGTGGTGTAAGATGATGGTCGGAGCCTGGTTGGTTCCGAAGTGCATACAGTGTCAGTGGAAGGCAGTGCAACCATCTGCGGATGATAAGCCGACGAGAACTTGTGCTTTATACCAGGCAGCAAGCTAACCTGCTCAAATATTGAATTAACAAAGTGAGGGCCATTATCTGATCTCTGACTTTGCATACCCCCCCTTGGGAACACTTCCCTCACTAAAAACGTGGTCGCACAGGTAGAGCCTGGGTGTGTACATGGACCTGCCTCTATCCATCTAGAGAATGGACACACCACAACAATTAAGTATCTGTACCAGTTACATACTTGAATCATGTCGACGTAGTCGACATGCAAATGCTGAAAAGGCCCATTTGGCCTTGGGATGACTCCTTTCATTACTTTTAATGTGTGCCCTGCCGTGAATTGCTGGCAAATTATACAGTTCACCATAAAGTATGCAAAATGCTCTGCTAAATTCGGTATGAACCAGTCTTCCGCGAGCGTTGCTGCTAGATTCTCTTTTGTCATGTGGGCTGGGTAATGTAGTTGCTCCAGCACTATTTTTAATAGGGCTACAGGCATTACTGGTTTACCAGTGCTGTCTTGTCGCCACAAGCTGTCAGAGGGGTTTAAAGAACACCCTCGACGTTTCCACAGGTTTTTCTCTTCCTGTGGTGCCTCCCCTTGGAGTTCCATTAGCTGTGCTTGCCAAAAATTGCTATAACATTCAGGTGTGGTTCGGGTGACCATCATTCTTTGGTTCGCATGGATAACTTCCACTGCCATGATTGTTTCACCTTTGGATGCCATACGTTTAGCTTCCGTGTCTGCTGCTTGATTTCCGTGTGGGCGGCGCATTTCACGACCGCTATGCCCACTTGGAGCTGTAGTGCCTTAATCAGCCTGTCCAATAATGCTGTGTCCTGCACTGGTGTATCATCGCCTCGGAGGTAGCCCCTCCTTTTCCAGTGCGCTAAGCCTGCGTGCACTGTCGACATCACATAGGCAGAGTCACTGTACACCATTAATTTCTGGTCTGCGTGATTCTCAATGGCGAGTATCAACGCCAATAATTCTGCAATCTGTGCTGAGTAATGAGATGGTATTTGTGCACTAAGAAGCACTCGAAATTCTACATTTGCTGTGTGTTTCATTACAGCAACGCCTGTATATCTTTGTCCATCACTTTGATCGATCCTCGAAGACCCATCAATAAAGACAATATCTCCTTCTGCCAAGGCATTTTCTTTCACCCTGGGGATTTCATCATAGAATTCTTCATAATTTGCACAGTCATGTATCGGCTCTACTTCAGTGACTGGCTCTGCTATAAACGTAGCTCGGTTTACTATTTTACATCAGACTATTTTAATCGATGGGTTTGATATGATCACTTCATAAGCAGAAGCTCTTTGAGATGTCAGTGTGCCCTTTGGTTTCTCTAGAATGGCAAATAGTGAGTGCTCGACCTACAACGTCATGGAGCATCCCATCACAATGGTTGTAGCCTTCTCTATGGTGAATGCTGCGGCAGCTAAACTTTGTTCGCAAGGAAAATGACCTCTCGTTACTGGGTCCAAAGTCCCACTGTAGTATGCCAGGGGCTTGTACCCCAATGTGGTTCTCTGTGGTTCTCTGTATGAGCACTGCCGTCATAACGCTGCCATTCATGTGTGAAAACAGGTAGAATTCCTCTGCATAATTGGGAATCCCGAGAACTGGTGCTGTGCAAATAGCTCTTTTGAGTTCAGCAAACCCTTCCTCCATGGTCTCAGACCATTCGATCTTTTCTTTCGTTACTTGGGCCTTATTTAGGGCCTGAAGTAAAAGCTTAGTATAGGAGCTCTAGTCGAAGACTCATGCCCTGACATAGTTGCATAGGCATAGAAAGCTCTGTATCTGCTTTATCGTGTGAGGCTTAGCCGTGTTCAGTATGGCTTCATCCCTTTCTGGGGACACTTTCTTTCCTTCATGCAAGATCAGCTGGCCTATGTACAGCACTTCTTGTTGACAATATTGTAACTTTTCCTTGTCAACCTTATATCCTTTCTCAGCCAGTATAGTCAATAGCTGAACAGAATCGTGCCTGCATTGCTCTTCTGTTGTACTACAGATTAAGATGTCATCCACGTACTGCAGGATGACACTTTTTAATGCAATATTGCTCAAGTCCATCTGCAGGACTCTGTTGAAAATAGAAGGAGACTCACAGTACTCCTGAGGCAGCCTCGTAATTTTCAGACGCATTTGTCTGAAAGTGAATGACATCAGATCTTGTGAGTCACGGTGCAACAGGATTGAGAAAAATGCATTTTTCAAGTCAATCACTGTAAAATATTTTGCCTCAACAGGTATTTTACATAGGATTGTAGACGGGTTAGGGACTAGAGGGAACTCAGACTCACCAATATTGTTTATTGGCCTTAGGTCTTGCACTATCCTCCAAGACCCCCCTTTACTTTTTTCACAGGGTACACTGACATATTACATGGTGACGTCACTAAGATGCCCTGGTCCATCATGGCAGAAATTGTCTTGAAAATCCTCTCATCTGCCTCTCTGGACATGGGATATTGTCGGGCTCTTGGTAGAATTGCTCCTGGTTTCAGTTTAATCTTCACTTCTCCAACCCCCTTCAAGAGGCCTACGTCATAGGGGCCTGTAGTCCATACTCAGACAGGCACCTTGGATATGTCGTCATCAAAATATTCAGGACGATTTAGTGCCAACATCATTCTCTGAGGTACTTCTCTTTTAATCATTTTTACCCAAAAGGTGAGACGTACTTCCACTATTGTCTCTCCCATCTCTGCTTGTTCTTCAAACAGATCGTCATCTGTGACGTCAGTCACTCGATATCCCTTTTCAATAGCAATTATCATGCACCATTGTCTGCACTCGTCATCGTAACCGTCAATCAAGGCCACTTTCCCTCGTATTGCAGTTGTGTGTATCATCAAGGGGAACACTTGTCCCTTCTCCTCGTGCATAGATATTCTGGGTCTGAACAAGAACTCATCAGGTGTTCTCATGATTTTGTCTGCAAGGCATGGCAACCCTGCCATAAGCACACGTGTACCATATGTGAACATTTCTGGCTCTAATGGTATGGCCCTCATGGCTATGTGCCCTGAGTATGCTCTAATCATTTCGCATACATTTGGGTAGTGCATTCCTGGAGTGGAAAATATTATGCCCTCCTGCGTGAATGAGATTGTCATGCTCAATTTTGTCATTAAATCTCGATCCAAAATATTTACTGGGCTCTGCCGAGAATATGATAAAGGTACATTAATTTTGCACTCTCCTATGGAGACTGGTAGCACATATGTGAAGGGAACACGACTGGTAGCTCCTGTAAAACTCTGAGTATCTATGGCCTCGCCGGACAAGGAAAACTTGCCTTCACGTATGCACGAGCGTGTTGCACTTGTGTCAACTAAGAAGGAATTTTCTTTATCCCCTATAATGACATCCACCCTAGGTTCCCTGTGAGGGTCTGGTGTCACTGATAGGATAGAACACATCAGGGTTCCCAGTGAGCTGTCGTAGTTTATATACAAATTCGGCCCACTGTGTGCCAGTGGATTTCCCCCATTCCCATTATTACTTTTCATTCCAGGGTTCATGGTCTGTGATAGCTGCAGCAGTGCCTGTTGGGATTGTCCTTGTGGAAAATTCCCCATTATTTGTGGTTGCACCCTTTGTTGCGCTCCTTGTGCTTGTTGTTGCACGTGTGATTCTGTGCACCACCCTGCTGTGAAACTGCAGGTGGATTTGCCATGCCTGCTCCTGTTCCTTGACCGTTCTGCATCATGCCTTGATTTCTGCATGTGCGCGCCACATGCCCTGTCATTCCACACCGCCAATAAACTGGTGGTGGTCAGACCATTTGTCCATTTGACATATCTTGGTTACCATTTTGCATATTTTGAAAACCTTGATTGTTTTGGAAACCTCGCCGATTGCTCTGCCATCCTCTTCCCCTAAATCCTCTTCCCCTGGGATAAAATCCCGTATTGCCCTGATTATTTTACTGTGGACTAGCCACCTGCTGCATGCTTGAATCATCTGTGCTAGTTATCATGGCTCCCTCAAGAGCATATTTCGACAATTTCTTTTGCTTCAATTTCGCTTCCTCACCCTTACGAGTTGCTTCCTTTTTGCGATTCTTTTCTTGCAGCAGTCTACAATAATGTGCGATGGTCAACTGTATTTCAGCCCAAGGTTTGGCTTCGATTCCCACCAATTTCTTGAGTTGTTCCTGCACCGGCTCTGGCAGCCCTTGGCACAGTATATGGTAAAACACAGATTTTGTCCAAGATTCATGAGTCTCGAGCACCCAAGCGTCTTGGAAATTCTGTATATAAATTAAGAGATCTTCAGACTCCTTCATCTTTCGCGTCATTATAGCTCCCATAACGGAAGTATCTGGGTATAGTATTAGTAGCGCTTTCCATACTGCGGCTCTACAATTGTTAAATGGAGCTCCGTCATGCGAGGTATTAATTGTGGTTACACCAGGGTAGCCTGCTCGTGCCCACATATCGTCTGCTCTCTCACCAAGTATGGCAAACAGGAGACCTTTGATGTCCCCTATAGCTAGCGTGTTTCCTCCTGTAATTTTCTCTAAATCATGTATCCATTTTCCAGCTCCCGATGTCAGCATTGGAAGTTTGTTTTTCAGATTTTCTCGATCCATGTGTGGCCATGGAATATATTGCGGTCTTATTCCCCCTTCTCGAGCAATGGAAATTGGAATATGTAGCCCTCTCTTTCTTCCCTCATGGTTCGCCTATCTAAGGCAGGGGTAATATTCCCACATCGACGCCTGCCTGGTAGGGATGCAAGCCTATCTACGTAGGATGGTGAAGAAACCCCCTCTGACCGTGAGATACTTCTCCATGCTGGTCTAACTGTGTGGCTGATTCTGATGCTCTTGGTGCAGGCTCACTAGTGTCTGACCATCTTATTTCCTTCTCCCTTGGCAGTCGTCTTTTATTTTGCCTCCCTTCTTCATTTTCCTTGCGCTCTTCCCTTTTGGAGTCAGACATTGTCTGTCCCCAATTCACTATCGAGGGATAGTTCCCTATTCTCACTACTTCGGGTGACATTCTCAGTGTCGTAGAGCTGGGTGCTCTCTAGGCGCTCGTCTTCCCCCTACCCTTGGGATATTTGTTCTAGCCCATTTTCATCATATATTTTATCGATCGTTTCTCCGATGCTTCTGGTGATGAAGTTATCGTCAATATTTGCCCTAGATGTGCCTGAGAGTGAATCATACGCAGGGAAGAATTCTTTGATGTCTTCCCAGTCTACAACTGTAGCAGGTTTTTTTAACCTCTCTCCCCAGATATTCAAGATCGTGTGCTCTCTGTCTTTGCTTACGCTCTACATCGCCATCAAATTCCTTGCGTTTCCTCGCCTCTTCTCCGACCCTATCTTCTTCCTTTCTCTTTTAATTTCTACGTTCATCTGCCCTTTTAATTTCCTCATCTCTTCGTCTCCTTATTCTTTTTTTCACGTATCCTTTGCTCTTCTTCTAACCTTTGCTGTATCTGTCTGTCTTGATTGTTGGCTGCTCTTGGGTTGCGATCGAGCTGTTTTTCTTGCTCTTCACGATATAGCTGTTCACGCCTTTGTTTGTCTTTCTTCCTTATCCTTTCGTCTCTTAACTTTGTCTCTCTCTCCTTTCTCCATGTCTCATCTAACCTCTCCTTTTGTTTTGCATCATTGATGCCTTTGCCATCGAGTTTCAATAAAATGTGTCCTCCCATCCATTCGTCCTTTGTGAATGCTATCTCATCCGTTCTGTCTTTGCTTCCCTTCCATCTCTTCCCTTCTCTCACCTTGTCGAGAGATGCACTTGTCTGTGCCTGATCTCTTCTTTCATCATTGCGTCTCCCCTTGTCCCTAGGGACTGAAGAGGTAATATTATTGTCCTTATCTTTCACTTGATTTTCATCACTACTATGTGTAGGTGACTCATATGCAGGGTTGCTGTACCCCGTGGCTGCTTTAAGTTCCCTCAATGGTTATAATCCCTCATCCTTACTTTCTTCAACTTTCATTTTGGGTGGGGCAGGTGGCGCGGTAGGCGTCTCACCCCCCTCTGTGCATACATTAAGTATCCAATCTGTTGGCGGCCCTTTCTCCTTTACCTGTTCATACATTTTCCATAACTCGAGAACAGCAAGGTGTTTTTCTAACTTCTTGCCTGTATATGTGGCATGGAAATATGTCGTCATGTGTTGTAAAACGGCTTTAGATTAAGACCCATTTTGTGGCCATGGCATAAATATCTTGTGGGTGGTACCTTTAACCCACTCGGTACTATATTTCTTTAGCTTAGGTGCGTGTTTTGGCAACTGCTTGCATAAGTGTGCCAATGGAGTCATGTCTTCCATGCTTAAATCTGTTCCCTTTCCTCTTATATGAAACTTTTCAACGCTTTCATGTGACTTAATCACTTCTAGCAATTTGAACACCAAAAATAGCAAGCTCCAATCCAAATTTCCACAAAATTTGATATCTTCTGATTTACTCAAAAACATCAATTCATATGCGATTTTATCTCAACTATTAAATCGCATAAAATTTAAATCAGTTTTCTGTAAGATTTTTTTTACATATGACGTCACAACAAAACATATAAGACAGACGCTTGACATACTAGACGGACACCAGCTGGACACAGATATTGCTACCTCTATCCATTACCCCTTCATGGAGTGTAAACATACCCCTTTCACAATGTCTTTAAACGTTGTGGTAGTCTATTTGTTCCCCATTGTGTGGGACTCTGGGTACACGTTTCTCCTAGACGCCAAATTAAAGCGTAGGAATAAGGCGAATCCTCTCACTTCTCGGGTGTCTGCCCCGGTAACCTCTCTCTTCTTGGGTGTCTACCCCAGAAACCTTTTATTTACTTTTATTATTCTTGAGTCATTATCCCCTTATATATACAGTCTTCTCTACTTTTAACTATATTTTGTTTTCCCTCCTCCCTCTGTTACCTTTTCCCTTTACTTGTTCTAAGGCATGCACTATTTGCTAAAACATTCATTTTTTGTTTCACTCACCATTCGCATGGTTCCTCTCTGGACCCTCGGGATCACAGCCTTTGTTACCGCCTTCTTCAGCTTTTCACCCGCTGACCTGCCCATAGGAGTGGGAAGGGAAGTGTGGAAACACAGGTCCCTGCAGGCCCTTTCTGCAGGTTCTTCTAAATTACCACTATCTACGGGGAGCTTCACGGTCTACTATACTCTGTTTCATAAAGTGCTGCTGCTTCCATAACCAACTGAATTGCATGCCAAGGCGTGTCCCAACTACACCCCCAATCTACTAATAGTATACAAGGGGTTAACCACGATACATACCTTATCAATGAATATAACTACCTTTTAGAACCCACAGAAAACTGTCAGTGTGAAATTGCATATTCTGTTTTCTTTTTATAACAAAGTGTATGGTTAAATTCATGTTTTGCTGATTGATTTTGAAATATGTTATGTATGTAAATGTATATAAATGTGATGATGGATTTTAAAGTATGCATAGGAAGTTATGGTAGTGTACACCAGCGTGGTAGTCTGTTAGTGTGTGGCCTGGTCAGTTTATAATATACAGTGTGACAATTTGGTGTGTACTTAGTGCAGTATAAGGCCTTATGATACATAGCCAAAGGACCCACAATTCTATATACCAGCATTAACAGAAAATGACATAGTAATATGTCTTACCGGCTGTAGTGGTACAAAGAATTTAGAGTATACACATACCCCCAAAGAAACAATGACACAGTAAAGCTATATACAAATAATGGTTTATATATACACTAAAGTAAAGTTAATATCTAGTTATAAATGTCTCAGAGTCAGATTTGAGGGCAAAACAGGTAGGCACAAGCTATAGAAAGTTCAAACGTTGCAGGGGAAGTCTTCTGGAGCAAGTAGGTAACAGTCTTCCTTGGAAAAAGCGTCAGGGACTCCTATAAGTGCACAGTTGTTAGGTCTTGGCGAACGTGTATGGGCGAACTCCCAAAAACACAAATCAGCAATTCAGCAACACAGGAGCAGAAAATCAACTCTAGGTAAATTCTAATTTGAGTCTCACAGTACCTTATGAGTGAAGAAGAGGTATTATTATTATTATTATTATTATTATTATTATTATTATTATTATTATTGTATTAATTGAGCATGGACATATCTTTGAGAAGCAACTGAGTGCTTTACAGAGGTGTACAACAGAACAGATGCATAACGGAGTGCTTTTCAGAGATAACAAAAGAACATATATACAGCGGGAGGGATACAGAGGGGCACAAAGGAGGGGTACAGCTGTATCAGGTGGTGGGGATTAGAGGGGAGTGGCGTCTAGCGAGTCATGTGGCGCGAGGGGCGGTATGATGACCTAGGTGTTGAGGCAGAGAGATTGCTTGAAGAGGTGGGTCTTGAGATCTTTTCTGAATTGTAGGAGCATGGGGGCAAACCTGATGCTGACAGGGGGGGTGGGGTTCCACAGTCCTGGGGATAAGGCAGAGAAGTTTGTTTTCTGGTCCTTTACTTTTTGCAACAGTGACTTTCAAGTCCGCATGTGTCCTGGCTTCACCAGAGATGCTGAATTTCACTGCAAGGTAGCTGGGTGACTTGTGGGCGACTGTTTTATCGATGATGCAGCAAGATTTGAAGGTGATACATGCATGCAGTGGGAGACATGGATGGTTGATGAGGGCCGGGTGATGTGGTCGTATCTGTGTAGACCCTTGATGAGGCCGCGTGTAAGACACTTCTCAGGGCCAGAAGGGAGGATGATGGGAGGCCTTTGACGAGTACATTCCCCCCATCCAGGTGGAATAGTATCAGTGCTTGAACAGTGGATCTAAAGCTGTCTGGCGGTAGGAAGGCCTTGACTTTTCACAGGAGGGAGAGCTGATACCAAGCTGTCTGAGTTTTCTTAGCTATGTGTGTCTCGAAGGGTTGGTGTTTTTCAATGTGGAACCCGAGGAACTTGGCGCAGGAGGTGAGCTTAGGTGTAAAGCCCTCAGAGTTCATGGTTGATAGCCAGGTCTGAATGTATGGGTGTTCGGTGTTGTTAGTGAGGAGTAGGAATTCGGTCTTGATTGGGTTGAGCTTCAAGTATGCACTGGACATCCAAGACTGGATAAGTGAGAGGCAGGTTTTGGGCCTTTAGATGTCCTTGATGGTTGCAGCTCGATGTCCCCACGATGCAGCAACAGCAAACAAGGTCACCAGATTCTTGGTCAGGCAGAAGAATGAAGGCACACTGGAGTGGATCTCGCAGCAGCAGTCGAGTGAAGAGACTTCCAGCAAAGAATTCTTCAGGGTTCTGTGATTTTGGCATCTTTTGGGAAGCACCAGTGAAGGAGGATTACCACCCAGTCGATTAGTCTCGCTATCTCGGTCCAGAACTCTGGTGATAAAACTTCAGGGAGTAGATTATTGCCTCTCAAGTTCTGGAAGGAGTCCAGCAAAGGTTCAGGATGATTTCATTTTCAGAAGATGATGCACTGCACAATGGCCACAGGTCCCAGGGTATTGGCGGTTTGCAGCCCGTCAAGGTCACACCTCATCGTGGGATGACTTGCAATACAGATCGTCTCAAGAAAAATGGGCCCCACTAGTCTCAGGGAGAGAGTCATCCTCTTCAGAGTTCTCCGGATGCTTGGAAGGAGGGGTCACACAGCTGCTCGTACACAAGTGATTCAAGTGATTCAGAGCAAGGCAAGGAAGGGGTACCGGGGAGAACAAAACAATTGTCATGATGCCTACCCCCGGAGCACCAGGCCAGGCCCAGCACCCCCGGGAGCAGGCATCATGCCCCCGGGTAAAAGCCCAGCGGCCCCTTATAGGGGCTCTTTGGACTCTGTGCTGGCGCCGTTGGCGCCTGGCTCATGTTGGACATCAGTCCTGGCGCCATAGGCGCCAGGCTCATAAAGGAAGGTGTTTTGTGCACTTACCTGATGCAGACCATGCTGCAAGATTCAGGCCTCCCTGAGACCTGAAAGGGACTATTTTTTCATTGGGACTATTTTGCCACTCGGGCGTGGCCAGGGAAGGATACTTACCTGGAACTACTTTGGGGGCTATTTAAGCCACGCCCAGACAGTAGCTCACGCTTCGCGTTGTTCTGCATCCAAGCAGCTGAACGCTCACCGTGTCTGCTCCTGCATCTGGTCTCCAGCCACGCCCGCCTCGATCCTGGAACACCTGTAAGGAAAGAAGAGAAGAGAAAGGTGAAAACCAAGAATTTTATCAAACTTCTTACCTGCATCCGGAACCTTCACGCCAGTGTTCCTGAGAAAAGACTTTCATTTAAAACCACCGCGTTGCTCGCTGCACCGCCGCGCTTCACTCACCTGTCCTCGGGAGTTCTTCTGGCTCCACCGCGACTGTCTGCACCAGTTGCCACATCTCTGCGCCTAGGGGAGAGAAGAAGAGACAAAAGGTGAGCAGAAGGAACACATGAGGAAAGCCTAATTTTCCGCCATAACACTTACCGGTCTTCTGTTGGTGGACCATTCCTCATTTCGGGTCGGCGCCGCTTCGTTGGCAGGTACCGCACCCCAGCCCCTATGGGGAAAGGACAAAAAACATTACTGGAGGAATATAAAGACAATAAGAGGGATCGCCCCCATCGCTAACTCACCTGAGTTTACCATCGGCAATTCAATCCCTCAACGCATCGCCTTCATTCTGCACCTGAAATAAAGGACAGACCACAGGTTAGGAAGGCAACAGAAAAGCAGGCTCTACACTTGAACTTTTGTAATCTTCATACTTACGGCGTTCCGCTCGGAAAAGTCAAGTGGATTTTGCCAGCGCCATTCTGAAAACCAGTGAAGTAACTGGACAAACACGCGCCCCTGCACCAGAAGCAGGATGGAGAGTTTATCCTTTCAAACCATAAGGTGAGCTTCAACCGGGGATTTCGGAGGAAGTTAGAGAAGAACGAAGGGGGGAAGGGGGGAGCAAGCACACTATTCTGCAGACTGTTAATCCCCTTTCTCATCTGCAGAAGGATATTCCTACGGGCCAGACAAGCAAGATTTGAGGGTCCTGTTCAGTCGGTGTTTCGAGTTCTGCGCATCATGCTCAAAGAGGCCACAGCAACCCAGACTAGACCATCGCCTACGTGGGAGTCAGGTGAGCGTTACAGAACGCGAAGCCTTCCTACAAATTCCCACCCAGGCGCTGTGGAAACTTCTGAGACTGATCAGTTGGCCCAACTACTGGGGGAATTACGGGCCGAAGTACACGCCGCTCGTCAAGAGCCTAATGCTCTCAGGAGGGAAGTGATTGTATCAAAGGAAAGAACTGATGACCTGGCTAGACAGTTTTTGCAAGGTCAAGCTGGACACACTCTTCTACCCGGTTCCGGAGGGAACCCCGCTCCTGTGGTTCCCAGTAACCCTGTGCAGATTAATCTACCTGGAAACATGCCGCTGGCCCCACCCGAACGCTTTGCTGGGGACCCCAAACGATTCGCCGTATTCATGAATCAGTGTCGTTTGCACTTCCTATGCAGACCTGGGGCCTTCCCTAATGACCAGACCAAGGTAGCCTTTGTATTGTCATCTCTCAGCGGCTGTGCTGCCGATTGGTCAGTTCCACTGGTTACTCAAGATGACCCGATTCTCCGTGATTTTCAAGGATTTCAAGCAAGCATGGAAAGGTTATTTGCTCGACACTCTCAGGGGCAGGCTCTGGATGACGAACTCCTATCCCTGCAACAGGGCAATCAGGACCTCCTATCCTACATTGCAACCTTTAATAGACTAATTGTGGAAACTGGGTGACCAGAGGATAAAAGAATCACATTATTTTATCGAGGTCTACGCAGAGAACTTAAAGATGTCCTGGCCCAAGTTGTAAATCCGCCCCAAGAATGCACAGAATATATAGACTTAGTGGTTTAATTGGATCACAGACTTCAAAACAGAAAAGCAGATCGGTCCAAGTTTGAGACCTGGTATTGGTCAAGACCCACGCTAACCCCAAGGGTGCTGATGTCTCTGAGCCTATGCAAATCGGAGGGGTTAAAGGACCTTTAACTCAAAAAGAACGTGAAAGAAAACGGCAGATGCAATTATGTCTTTATTGTGGGTCCTCTCGACACTTTCTACGAGATTGCCCGGCAAAACCGCCCAAGAAGGTGGTAGGAGCTGCTGATAAAAACCATGAAGACTCTGTTTCGGGAAACAACCACGCCCGACAAGCATAGGGGTCCGCTTGCCGAGCTTGAAAACTAACTCTCAGACCTCGCATTTCATTGTGCCAATGGTCCTCGTAGATCCGGAACAGCCTAAGCGGTTGCATGCAATAAAGGCATACATCGATAGTGGGGCTATAGGAAATTATGTGGATCGTGAATTGGTCTCTAGGATTAACCTCCCTCTGTGTCGTAAAACCAGCAAAGATGTCATCACCACAGTCGATGGAACCGAAATTGCCTCTGGACCGGTAACACATTCCACTGCTGAGGTGACACTTATAGGTCCGGACGGCCATCGGGAGGCAGTTGTGTTTCATGTAATCGAGGCTCCACGGTTTCAGGTTATTTTCGGAATCCCTTGGTTAGAGACACATAATACTCGAATTGATTGGCGAGCGAAGCTAATAACCTTCCCGGATTGTGCACAAACCTGCTACCTAGAAAATCTGAAGATTAGTCTAGCGTCTGTAACCTCTGTCTCCATGCAACTACCTCCGGAATACCAAGACTTTCAGGACGTCTTCCAAAAGGAACAGGCCAACACGTTACCTCCCCACAGATCGTACGATTGCCAAATCGATCTGGTGCCCGGTGCACAACCCCCTTGTAGCAGGATTTATGCCCTTACTGAACCTGAGATTCTGCATTTGAGACAATATTTAGATCAATACCTAGCCAATGGTTTCATTAGCCCGTCAAAGTCTCCGGCATCCTCGGCTTTGTTCTTCATGCCCAAAAAAGAAGACGACCTTAGAACTTGTATCGACTACCGCGCATTGAACCAGATAACTGTTAAAAACCATTACCCTCTGCCTCTGATCCCTGAACTCCTTGACCAGGTGAAGGACGCTTGCGTATACACCAAGTTAGATCTCCGGGGGGCTTATCATCTGGTGCGAGTAAAAGAAGGCGACGAATGGAAAACGGCCTTCCGTACAAAATATGGATTATTCGAATACCAGGTGATGCCTTTCGGGTTGTGCAACGCGCCTGCTGCCTTCCAATTCTTCATGAAGGATGTCCTTCGGGAACTCATCGATGTTTGTGTTGCCGTATATATCGATGACATTCTTGTGTACTCCTCTTTGGAATCTGATCACAGAAAGCATGTCAGGGCCGTCCTTGAGAAATTGCGCCAGCACAAACTGTTTGCAAAGCTGGAAAAGTGTGTTTTCCATACCACCGAGGTTGAGTTTCTTGGATTCATCCTGACACCTAAAGGGGTCCGAATGGACCCACGAAAAGTGGATGCCATCCTCAAATGGCCATCACCTAGTTCGGTGAAAGGTGTCCAAAGCATGCTTGGTTTTGCTAATTTTTATTTGCAGATTTATCCCGGAATTTTCACGTGTGGTACAACCCATCACTGCACTCTTGCGAAAAAATAAACGCTTCGAATGGACCGAGGAAGCCGAACAGGCCTTTCAGGAATTGAAAGCTAAATTCACATCCGCACCTATTTTGAGGCACCCGCGTCCCGATCTCCCATATATAGTCGAAACCGACGCGTCCAGCTTAGCCATGGGAGCTGTCCTGTCTCAGAGAGACCCTGAAACCAACCAACTTCACCCCGTAGCATTTTGGTCCAGAAAGTTCTCGCCGCCTGAGGTAAATTATGCAATCACCGACAAGGAATTATTAGCCATTAAGTCCGCCTTTAAGGCTTGGCGGCATTATCTTCTTGGCGCCAGGCATACCATCACCGTGATCACTGATCACCGAAACTTACAATATTTAAAAACTGCCAAGGCTCAATTGTCACGTCAGCTCCGATGGCCTTTGTTCTTTGCTGAGTTCGATTTTGTAATCACTTACCGCCCCGGCTGTAAGAATGGCAAAGCGGACGCGCTATCTCGAATAGGAATGGGAGAAATAGACACAAACTCAGAACCTGTGCCGATAATTCCCAAACAAAGAATTTTGGGGATAACCTCTTTACAAACCCTTGAAGACATTCAAGCACGGGTAAAACAACTCCTGGACTCTACAGCCTTGCAGGATTGGATCCAAAGGGGGTCTTACTATTCGGTCAACGATGGCCTGCCTTACTTCCAAGGACGCTTATTTCTGCCAGAAAAGGAATTGCAAGAACTGGTTATTTCCCGTCATCATGATACCCTGATGGAAGGACATCCTGGCATTGCCAAAACTGAGGAAAAAATTAAACGACAATTCTGGTGGCCTTCCTGGCGAAAGGATATTAAATCTTTTGTGATGTCCTGTGGAGTTTGCGCCCAAAACAAAGGCCAAAAGACAAAGCCCGCCGGTCTTCTTCAGCCTTTAGACATTCCACCAGCACCTTGGCACACCTTGTCACTAGACTTTATTACAGACCTGCCCTCTTGTAATGGATACAATACTATTCTGGTTGTGGTGGATTTATTTTCCAAAATGGCCCATTTTATTCCGTTGAAAGGATTACCTTCAGCTTCTGTCCTAGCCAAGGAATTCCTCGAAAATATCATCCGTTTGCATGGATTCCCGTCCATACTAGTCTCCGACCGGGGAAGGCAGTTTATTTCTCATTTTTGGAGAAAGTGTTGTCAACTGGCACAAATCGACGTAAGACTCTCAACCAGCCACCACCCACAGACCGATGGTCAGACGGAGAGAACGAACCAGACCCTTGAACAATACCTACGATGTATGTTGCACCAATCGGAGGGTAATTGGAAGGATATTTTATGGGTGGCCGAATATGCATACAATAACTCGGTACACTCTGGAACTGCACAAAGCCCCTTTTATAGCCTATATGGACATCACCCTCGTACTTCAGACCTGGACTCACCTCTGAGCCTTGAAATGCCCGCAGTGGACCATTTGCATTCCACGATAACTCAAGCCTTCAAGGATGCAACTGCACATTTGCAACAAGTGAAAGGGAAATACAAAAGGAATGCGGATCTGCATCGGAGTGATGCGCCTCCATACCAAATAGGGGATCAAGTATGGTTGGCTACCAAACACTTATTGCTCAAGGGACCTTGAACTTTTAATCCAAGGTATTTGGGCCCTTACTCGATCAAAGCTATAATTAACCCTGTGGCAGTCAAGCTCGATCTACCAGCTAACATGCGGATTCACCCCGTTTTTCATGTGTCACTTTTGAAACCAGTGCAACCAGGAACCAGAATAATAAAGCCACCAGAACCAATCCAGATAGATGGGGAGCCTGAATTCGAGGTGAAGAACATTTTGGATTCTAAGATCTCAAAATCAAAACTTTTCTATCTAATTGATTGGAAAGGGTACGGGCCTCAGGAAAGGTCTTGGGAACCCAGCGACCACGTACATGCACCTCGGCTGGTAAAAAGGTTCCATCGGAATTTCCCAAACAAACCGAAACCTCCAGAGGGAACGACCTTGGGAGGGGCCTTGGGGGGGAGTGCTGTCATGATGCCTACCCCCGGAGCACCAGGCCAGGCCCAGCACCCCCGGGAGCAGGCATCATGCCCCCGGGTAAAAGCCCAGCGTCCCCTTATAGGGGCTCTTTGGACTCTGTGCTGGCGCCATAGGCGCCAGGCTCATAAAGGAAGGTGTTTTGTGCACTTACCTGATGCAGACCATGCTGCAAGATTCAGGCCTCCCTGAGACCTGAAAGGGACTATTTTTTCATTGGGACTATTTTGCCACTCGGGCGTGGCCAGGGAAGGATACTTACCTGGAACTACTTTGGGGGCTATTTAAGCCACGCCCAGACAGTAGCTCACGCTTCGCGTTGTTCTGCATCCAAGCAGCTGAACGCTCACCGTGTCTGCTCCTGCATCTGGTCTCCAGCCACGCCCGCCTCGATCCTGGAACACCTGTAAGGAAAGAAGAGAAGAGAAAGGTGAAAACCAAGAATTTTATCAAACTTCTTACCTGCATCCGGAACCTTCACGCCAGCGTTCCTGAGAAAAGACTTTCATTTAAAACCACCGCGTTGCTCGCTGCAGCGCCGCGCTTCACTCACCTGTCCTCGGGAGTTCTTCTGGCTCCACCGTGACTGTCTGCACCGGTTGCCACATCTCTGCGCCTAGGGGAGAGAAGAAGAGACAAAAGGTGAGCAGAAGGAACACATGAGGAAAGCCTAATTTTCCGCCATAACACTTACCGGTCTTCTGTTGGTGGACCATTCCTCATTTCGGGTCGGCGCTGCTTCGTTGGCAGGTACCACACCCCAGCCCCTATGGGGAAAGGACAAAAAACATTACTGGAGGAATATAAAGACATTAAGAGGGATCGCCCCCATCGCTAACTCACCTGAGTTTACCATCGGCAATTCAATCCCTCAACGCATCGCCTTCATTCTGCACCTGAAATAAAGGACAGACCACAGGTTAGGAAGGCAACAGAAAAGGAGGCTCTACACTTGAACTTTTGTAATCTTCATACTTACGGCGTTCCGCTCGGAAAAGTCAAGTGGATTTTGCCAGCGCCATTCTGAAAACCAGTGAAGTAACTGGACAAACACGCGCCCCTGCACCAGAAGCAGGATGGAGAGTTCATCCTTTCAAACCATAAGGTGAGCTTCAACCGGGGATTTCGGAGGAAGTTAGAGAAGAACGAAGGGGGGAGGGGGGGGCAAGCACACTATTCTGCAGACTGTTAATCCCCTTTCTCATCTGCAGAAGGATATTCCTACGGGCCAGACAAGCAAGATTTGAGGGTCCTGTTCAGTCGGTGTTCCGAGTTCTGCGCATCACGCTTGAAGAGGCCACAGCAACCCAGACTAGACCAGCGCCTCTGTGGGAGTCAGGTGAGCGTTACAACAATGATCTTACTAGGCCCAGTGACATTGAGAATGCACAAGTGCATGGGAGAGGGAGAGGGGAAAAGTGCATGGAAGGGGGAGAAGTGGAAAGTGCGGAGCAAAGGAGAAACAGATAAATAATAATAAATAAATAATAAAGGCAACAAACAGTGGTAGTGCAGCCAGCAAGTGCCAAGTGCTGGGTTTAAGGCAGCAGACAGGGTAGGTCTGATAAATACAGGGAAAAAAGGGGGGGGCTTTATGGGTCAGATACAGACCCCAATGCAAGGGGTGGCCTGGAGGCAGTGCGGGAGGGTGACAGGTTGAGCAGGTACCTGGGCCCGGAGGACAGAGGGTGTCCAGGTGCATGGTGCCAAGATAGAACAGATCCGCAGAGGAGAGGGGGGGGCGAAGGCAGAAGCAAAGAGGAAGGTCTTGAGGTGCTTCTGGAACTGGAGATGGATCTCCTCAAGTTTTAAAGTGGCAGGGAGTCTGTTCCAGAGGGAGGCCTAAGCCGAAGACTGACATCTACACCCAGCTCGTTTCTTTGAAAAACAACTGACCCTGGGGGAGTTAGAGGTAGAGGAGCGAAGAGCTCGAGAGGGGAGATATTTGTGGAGGGGTAGCTGAAGGTATTTTGGACCCATGCCCCAGAAAGCCTTGTGGACAATGCAGAGGGTTTTGAATTTAATCCTTGCATCCATGGGGAGCCAATGGAGAGATTTCAGAGCTGGAGAGATACGATCGCAGGGCTTGAGGCCAAGGACAAGTCTTGCAGTCCTGTTCTGGATTAGGTGCAGAGGGTGGTAAGTTGAGGCAGGTAGATTTCGAAAGAGGCTGTTACAATAGTCCAACCTAGAGAGAACCACAGCTTGGGAGACAGTGAGCTTCTGGGGGAAGGAGAGGAAAGGGAGAGTGCCTCTGAGGAGGTGCAGACGGATATTGTGGCGTCAAAGATGACCCTGAGGTTCTTAGCCTTGCAGGTGGGGGGTAGGAGGATGGCTTGAAGGCAGGTTTATGCAGAAACCCAGCCAATCAGCACCCATGCACCATTCAAAAAACTGGTTCCATTCAGGCACACCAGAAGACGAAGAACAATGGAGTTTTGGAGTTCTCCCCCATTTCCTGTCTTCACAGACACAGTGGAGACTTGGCGGGATTCACAAAGGATTCCTGCCAAAGACACAAGTCAAACCAGGACATCCCCCACCCAGCACGGCAGAAGGAGGACAACGAAGAGACAAACAAACAAGAAATGGCGAAAAAAGAATACAGCCACCATTTGGTGTCAATGGGGACCCATCTGTGCACTATCGCGGCTGTGAGTATAGCCTGGAAGCAGAAATTTCACATAAGTAGGTAGTATAAAACCACTTCCACCAGCCATTCCGATTTGCTTGTCACTTTAACCATAAATGTACAGGAGCAGGGAGAAAGGGGACACAGTATAATCCCTCAGCACTCCACATAAGGTGGGGTGTGCTGATCCTCCAATACAAAATATAGGAAGGATACAAATATCCCCCTATAACAGAAAATAAAAAGGGACGCCTAAGGGGTTCCCAGCCCCACTGCACAGAGTGCTGTGTGTAGCAAAATTCAATTACAGATGCTATAGAACGTGGAAGAAAGCATTTCCAAAAGGAAATGCAAAGTATCACAAAAGATAGGGTAAAAGAATCAGTGAGTGTGCAAAAAGGTTCCCACTCACTCAGGGGATCAGACCAAAAATCCATAAGTCCTGCAAAAAGTGCTGGAGGACTCACATGTGGAGGAGATTGTGCATAAAAATGAAAATCACCCTAACAATTACTCATTGTGATTTCGTTCTAACACACAAGGCAATTTTGTATATTAAGCATGCCCATCTAGGCTTCAGCTGTGTCTTACATTTTAATACAATACATTACATTACAATAGTGCTTACAAAAAAAATGTTTTTCAACTCGGGCAAATAGTTCTGGTTGCATTTTCTGATTGAGTACTGAATGTTTGCTGCTAAGCAAGCCTGCAGCTTGAATGTCATGTGTTAAATTAAATAACTTCCTTCCTTCAGATCTCAATAAAGCACATATTCATATGTGGGCTGCACTGCTCATGGGAGTTTTTAGCATCATGCTACCATTTCTGAATTTCCGACCACTTGGAAACAAGAAATCATTTGCCCGATTTATAAGAAGGGAGATAAAGAAAAATCGAGCAACTATAGGCTGATTTCCCTACTAGACAATTCTTTCAAGGTATTTGGGAAAATTATTCATGTTCTTTCGACTACGCCACCTGTCAATAGAACTGGTGTAGGCACTGAACTGCAAGTGCTTATATCCAGCGGCAGCACATTTATTTTTTGTGGGAAAGAAGAAGTTACACAGCACTTTCATAAATCTATCAGCAGCCTTGACTCGGTAGATCAATCCAGGCTCTGGCCTGTATGTTGTTCTTAGGGCATGACTAGAGACTTGCTAGCACTTATCAAACTAGCTCATGAAAAGAACACTGCCAAGGTGAGATCCGCCATGGGTAGCAATGTGATATCCCTAATACCTATCAGGGTAGCAATGTAATATCCCTAATCCCAATCAGGAGGGTACATCAGGGCTGCTTACTGGCTTCTCTCTTATTTAACCTATTTAGAAATTCCCTTCATTGTCATCCGTGTAATGTAGGGGCTGAAGTCTCCTGCAAGATTGAATTTAACTTCCATGTGTTACCCTATGTAGATGATCGCATCCGCCTGCAAAAACTGATACATGCATTCATTTCCTTCATTAATTACCTGAGAATATCCATACATTCCAGCAAATCCGCCAACATATAGTGGGACTGTCATTGCACCATTGGGAACACACAGATAACCAGTTAGATTACTTCCGTATTGATTTTACTTAAGCCATTGGTGGAATCCTCACCCTTGGCACCAGTTTCCAAGCCCAACCTCTTACCTACATGATTAGGGCACACAGGGCCAAGGTAAAAACAGTTGGCATGTATGGTATGGGTATATGGGAATTCAGTGCAGTAGTAAAGCATCATGCCATGTAAAATCAGTGTTTCCGACATTTACTGGGACTTCCTAATTCGTCCCCAACATTAGGTACACATTCAGAGTTCGGCTTAGGGTATATGGATGACAGGATTTCCATAGCCCCAATTTTGACCCTTATTGAACATTATTTCAAATGAAAGGGCATTGCTCTGAATCTGTTGGTGAGTAACTAAGGAATGGCAATCACGCATTAAAAATATGTTGTCTAAATTCCGTATTACGTGGCATTCAGGAAAGCAACGAGGCCGACGCATGTGATTTCGCAAGACTTCTAGTTTGAGGAGGGATCTATCCCAATGACTTCTGCAGTCCCCTAATGAATGAAACAATTTCTTGGACAAGATCAAATCACGACTATGAGTTGACTACACCACAATCTGAGATATGGGGATGAAGTAAGATATGCCCTCTATGTTTTGAAAAAGGCTTAGTTCAAAGACGAAACACGTGTCAACAAAATTCTAGGGCAATCAAATGATTATGTACAATTCACAAATACATGTTTGTTTGATAACACAAGAAAATTTGTGGCGCATTTTTCTTTGTGTGGAACAAGTATCTGTTTTGAACCATGGAGGTGGGGATTCTTTGGCTCCTCCGACCGCACCACACATCTTTTGTGAGACACAGATAACGGAATGAAAGGTCGCTGAGCATGATAAATTGCATCACAACGTAAAATAAGTATACCTGACATAAGCATATTAACCTCTCTAGAGAAAGGAGTAACAACATGCCAGCTATCGACCCTAATGGCCAGCAGGCAGAATGTAAAGTGTGAGCGCATGCTGGGTTTAAATAAAACGACGTTAAAGTAGCAGATAAACCCATGAAATGGAAAGCCCTCTAAATCAAGCTGTTCTGACAAGATCAGTTCATCGCGGCTCACTGCCATACTGTGTAGCCCTTACTTGTCAGATACAAACCTAACTACCAGACTTAGATTTAACTGCCTTTCTATGAAAAGCAACTCATACCTGGATGGTGTTGCAAGCCTGGCCTCTCGCTAATTATTTTGTGGCAATACACCAGAGACAACTTACCCTGTACATTGTATATGTGATAAATTCAGGACTACCAGAGGAAGATATCTTAGTCCTCTCTGAAGATTGAATGGTATTAGGCAGTGCAGACCAGCCGTGGTATACCTTCTATGGGCCGATTCCCCTTCTGTTGTGTGGTCCCTGCTGCAATTCTAGCAAAAGATGATCTTTATAACGAGTAGGTTCTTTTCTAACATCGACAATAAATAGGCTGCTTAGAATGACTCATAGCATTGAGATGTTATGGAATCACTGTTAAATTATTAATAGCTGGGATCAGACATTTTTTAGGGGTTCTTTGAGTCTCTATTTATTTAACTAATATAACACACCTAATACCAAACCTGCATTTGGTTTGTAAGCAAGGATCCAGGATTTGAACCTCTGTCGCTCTGCATGGTCTTGCTTCCAAGACAACCAAGTTGCCCCTGTGCTATCCTCCGTTCCCACAAAGGAGCAGCAACTTAAGTTGTGGAGCAACAACCGTTTTATTTGTCTTATTTATGGTGTAAACGTTTTTGGTATGTTTTAATTTGATAAATGCATTGTGTTGTTATCTATTTGTTATTTGTTTTAATTTGCAATTATCTTTTGGGTACAAATCTGAATAAACATAATTTATGTTTATGAGTGTGTAGCATTTTTAGTTCGTTTGTTCATTTGATTGTTTTATTAAAGTTCCCGTTTTTTACAAAACCTCGATTGGAAATTCTTTAACTTTTGAACCATTATATCAAAGCTGTTTGTGTTGCTATTGTTATCAGCTCATAGCCATGCTGAAGATAAAGCCTGACCATGGCCTGCACTACCAAAAGACGTGAAGGAGTTAGAGCTTTTGAGCTGTGTCTGTTCCAACTTACTGAGTGTGATCAATGCTGGTTTAGTAGATTGCCGATCGCTGTCAGTAAGGCGGCACCCTATCAAACAATTAACCTGATGACTTGTATGCACCTTGTGTAGTCCTCCACTTCCCATCCTACCCGATTGAAAGCAATTCATTTAATTTTTAACATGACTATGCAGTTATACATTGTGAATTGCAACTTTAGAGCCACTTCACCTACTGTAACTGCAGTACCTTCTGTATCTGCAATGCCTAAAATTATCTGCCATAAATGAGCTGCAAGCGAGGGACATTTTTGGCACTATGTATTCCATTACAGAAATCAAGCCATGTCTTGTCCCTCTAGGTATTTCCCTCATGCAGTCTGTTGTCTACTACCACAACAGCGAGAATGTACACCCACAGAAGAGGAGAATTAATCATGAAGACAGGTAATACTGTACTGGAAACTGTAACAGATGGTGGTATTTTACAGTATAAAGTATCACTGGACTGGACTGGATACTGTAGGTGATGAGGACACCTCTACATGCCAACCATTCCTACACATATTCACATTCCCCAAGCTTCTTTGCAAAATGTCAGCACATCTTCGCTTGCTTATAAACATATATTCGTGTACATTACTTTTTTGCCTGTGCGAGATGCTTGGAACCCTGGTAAAGGAAGATGATAAGCTTACTTTAACCCAGTTCAAATCTCTGCTTTCCTATCATCACAAGATCAAAGTTATGGACTGAGTCATCTACTGTGCTCAGGGAGTTCTCTGTTGGAAATGGTGGACTTCAAGATCTGTTTGACGTTACAGTTACCTTGGGCTGAGATGGGTGGGGAAATTGTGGGGGCAGTTTGGGATTTGTTCCTACACATGCTGGCTTGAATTTTCCAGCATGATCCATTCTATTTCAATCTTTGCACTTATCTCGTCCTGGTGTTTGCTTTGTATTCTGCAACCCGGATTCACCATTCTATAGTGTGAAAATGCAGACTGAACCTTCCTTCTGTAGTATCACCTATTGTTGGGCCATAACCTAAAGGGTTAAAAGTGCAGCTTTCATTTGGTGCAGTTATTCTATGCACTGTCTGTGTGTGCACAGTGCAGTAAGGATGTGTTTCTATTATGGCGAAGCGCAGGCCAATTGCAGTTGTTTTGCAGAGGAGGCAGTGGATTGACTGAACGAGCTTCCAGGAAGATGAGGAGCTCCAGTATAAAAATTGTCTGTGGCACGTATCTCTGGGACAAAGTACTGGCCAAGTGCAGTTGAATTGCAGAGGAAGTGGCGAATTGACTGAATGATCGTGGAGGAAGAGGAGGAGGTCCAGAATAAAAATTGGTGGTGGTGCATGACGTCAGTGCAAAGTGCTGGCGAAGTGCAGTTGAACTGCAGAGGAGGCGGAGGATTTACTGAATGAGCATGGAGGAAGAAGAGAAGCTCCAGTATAAAAAATGCTGGTGGCATATACACCTGGCGCAAAGTGCTGGCCAAGTGCAGTTGAACAGCAGTTTAATTTGGTAGGCATTACAGGTTACCACTTAACTGACATCTACAGTGTATTTACGAGGATCAACTCTTGCCCGAAGTGAACTTCAGATTTCTCTGTAGTGTTTTTTTGAGACTGCTCAACAAGAGAATTTATTGATGTGAGCTACCGCGTGTATTCGCGGTGAGGAAATTGATGAGCTAATAGTGTTATTACAACTGTACATCTTGTGCGGTCCTGGTACAGTTACACCTACTCCAAACAGGAAGGGTAGGGGCAAATACTACAATTTGATGAGTAAAGGGGCTACTACTTTGGATAAAGAGATGCTGAAGGTCCTGGAGGAAGCAAGTTCGAGTAGCTATGTCCCACCCCCTACATGCTCCTATGGCATTATTTCCTCAAACTAATATAAAACAGCTTAGTCAGGTCGTACAGGAGTAGCCCCTTGGTAATGGGGGGAGGACGTTGGTAATCAACAATCTATAATTGTAGCACAGGTGTCACCGGATAACAAGTTGCTTGATAACTCGAATAGCTCTCTCTTAAATGCTTGTCACAGTTTGGAGGATTACATCTTGGAATTGTATTTTCCATGTACTAATCTCAGTGTCTCTCCATGTTTGTTTGTCCACTCTCAGAATATTATGGATGGAGCAGAAAGTGAGTATAATAACAGGGAATTAGGTGATCTCCATTCGGGATCGGGGCACCCAACACAGGGTAGAGGTTAGGAATCAATGTTTAATGATGCTTTGGCCCTATGGGGTAATGCTCTCTCAGCTTTAAATCTGGTTCTGCAAACCCTGGCGAGACTCTACTACAGCATAAGCCTTGAAGTAAGGTCTCATACAGTTGTCCTTATAGATATGAAGGAGATATGAAATTATCTAAGGAGCCAGGCTATAACCTTGCAAAGGACTTAACAAAAAAGACCAAGAACTCTGAGTCTGATATTACTCCCCTGGAAGCGTCAGTCTTGCCTTGTATTAATAAAAACAGGCAGAGTATACAAAGCCTAGGGAAAACACAACAGAACAAAATGAAAAACCAGAAAAGTGATCTGCTGTACTGTCGCTCAGGCTCATACACATTTTTTAGGCCTATTTTGCGGGCTACCCAGGCCAGAGAGAATGTGGAGGATAATCACTCTACTACAAGCCCTGTACCGGTCATTACTACAGGCCCCGATATGGACTCTCTAATAATTGAGGCATGCACAGATCCTGTTCCCGCAGATGAGAGTAAAGAGAAAGAAACATAGAATGGACTACAACTGGTTGCGAAGAAGTGTCGGAGGTGTAAGAAAAGGAGGAAGTTAAGAAAATGCAAGGACATCAGACCTTTATTTCATGGTATCCAGTCAAAATGTCGAAAACATTTGGTCGAATGACAAAAATGTCGAAAAAATTATGTCGAAAATGTTTTTTTCGAATGCTTTATTTTTTTATTTACATTGGTTTTTTTTGGTTCCGAAAGTAAAAAAAAAGGTTAAAACAGAAAAAAATTAAAAAAAGGGGGGGTTGAGGGGATCCCCCCATTTCGAACAAAAAACAAACAAAAAAAGATTTTTAAAAAAATTGGACATTCTTTTTTCGACATTTTGACTTTCGACCAAATGTTATTCGAAATAGTGACTGTAAACCTTATTTCATACAACCACTTTTGCGAAACACCGGAGAGAGGAACAGGAACTAATTGATGGGATGACTAGTCCTGCGTTACCTGTAAAGGATGATGAAATCACCACAGCCAGGGTCAAAGGGAGGTTACTGTGAGAAGGGACGTTGGGTATGTTTCAAGTGTTTTGAATGCTCTCGTTGCAGTGGCACCAGCAACGAGAAAGAGGGAAGATGATTTACCAATTACTCTTAACAAGCATAAAGGGGAGGGGGAGGGAGGGGAATCAGAAACACAAGACTAGAGTTCATCATTGCTTTGCACTTCTCCCCTCTCTATGTTTCTTATATAAATGTTACATGAAAATAATACAAGGGAACTTTGTTGTTGCAACCAATATTGCAATTGTCTTGCTGTTGAAAATGCAAATAAAAACATATTTAAAAAATAAAAATAAAAAAAAAAAGTGGTAGTGGGTCTCACAGTAAACCCCCTTTTTGTATTAATATTACTACTATTTTTCCGGACAAAATAGAAATGCCTATGAGCAGGTCTAGAATTCCCTCTTTTTCAGTGCTCTTTTCTGGTGATTTAAAACAGTTACCTGATGTGGACTTTTTCAATGCATGCACAGTACATTTATTTTCGGAATTAGCCTGGGGGCTAGTGAATGAGGCCCAGTGAGAGCTTTTATAAAGAGGTTATGCTGCTTATGTTCCCAAAGGAGAAATTAAATTTAGGCTGCATGATAAAGTAAAATCTTACATAGGTGTCATTTCTGATATGATTAACCTTTCTGATGTTCAGTGTACAATTGACTCTTCTGGGTGGAGGCAGGTGTTTGCCTTACATGGTATCGCCACAACAGAGCAAGATTGGGGCGCTTCCATTTGTCCTTCCAAAACTGCATGGGGATGAGCCTAGGATTCTTATTTTCGACTTGTCTCACTCTTATGTTAGAACACAATAGCTTCATGAATTGTAAAATGATGGAAAGCATTAGGGCCTCATCACAAGTTGGGCGTTAAGCCCTAAAAGGGGTGGCAACGGAATTAGCCAGTAAAATCAGCCGGCTCAATTACAGCCGGCACGATCACAGCCAGCGCTAATACAGCCACACGAAGTAGGAACACAGCCGCATCACAAGTCCATGTATGGCGGTATTTGCGCCAAAAACCAGTGCTAATGCCATCAAAAACACGGCACAGTCACCTCGAGCCTCCAGCTAGAGGCAAATGAACCCAGGTCTCAGAAATGTAGTCACAGGTGATCCCACTCCACTCCAGAGGGCTAGATAAGGCACACCCCTACTCCAAACACTGCTTCAAACAGCATGCTGCCACTAGCCCCTGTGAGCTGGGACAGGCAGTTGCTCATGCTGCGCCTGGAAGTAGAGATGCAAGACAACCAGGCCAGGGCACAGGGAGTACGGGGGGGACAAGAAGGAGGAAGAGGCCCTCACCCTGGACCCTCCCTGACAGCCAGTTGGTCACCCTGTACTGCCTCAACAGGGAGATCATAAAGGAGTTGCTCACCACAAAACAGGACGACATAGGGATCAGGATCAACACCCGGAGAGCAGTGCCCCCATTGCTGAAGATAGTGTCTGTTGTACAACTCCTCAGAACTGACACCATCCAGCACCCAGTGGTCATGCTGCATGGCATGACACAGCCTACATTCTGTGCAGTTTTGGCCCAAGTGTCAAAGCCCTCCTGCGGCAAGTGCAATGCCACACCTCACTGGCCACCACCCAGCCCAGGTCAATTCCATGAGGACACAGTTCTATGCTGTTGTCCAAATGCCAAATTTGATTGTTGCCCTGGACTGTATCCATGTTGCGTTGATCCCCCCCCACCCCCCAAGGCCCACAAAGCAGTGTACCGAAACCGGAAGCACTTCCACTCCATGGTCCTATGTAACAGCACACTGCTACGATACATGGAGAGGTACAGAGGAAAACAGACCTGGATAGTGGGAGAGGAAAATTGCCTGCACGCATGCGCTGCAAAGCCCCTGACCAACTTGGGGTAGTGCAAATAACTACACAAAGCATGGTATGACAAGCAAATGCAAAATCCATACCTGACCACTTCCCGCACCAATGTCACAGTACAGCCCAGGGAGCATGCACGTGTCGGACATAGCTGGATGAAGAAGCTGATTTACATATATTGTAGCAACTACAAACACAAACAGGACTACAGGTACCACAATGCAATATGCACAAACCAAAGTAATGCTGACAAATTCCCAAATTGCATCTCACAACAACAACCCTGACAGTGCCAAAGCCATGCACCCATGTGCCCAGCCCACAATGCCGACCCGGTGGCCCCAGAAGCTTAGGGAGGGCTGATGGGAAACCCAGAATGCCACATGCACAGGGCAAATACATTTACCACAAGACAGCCGCCATGTCAGCTGCACATGTCACTGACAGATACCTTATGTAACAAATGCTGCAAGGGAACAGGCTGCATGTGAAGCAGAAACAATGCATGATACGAGTGACACAGCATGCACAGACATAGTACAGACACATGCTGCAAAATGAAGGACCATATATGAATGCACAAGATGTCCATTGCCCTGATATTATGTAAGTCCACCCCCACACTTCACACCATGACTAATGGCTGTACCTCCCCCATGCAGGTGAATCCGGATACCCACAGCTGCCCTGGCCAATGACCCCTGTGCGTGATTCAAAAACACTGAAGGATATTGCCTACAACCACACTCACAGCAAGACCCGTGTGTGCATAGAGCATACCTTTGGCCTGCTTAAGGCACTTTTCCGCTGCCTCGACTGTTAGGGAGAGTTCACAGAAATGTGCTAATTCCCTTCTACCTTAGAGACCCCCAGCTCTTTTGCTGGACTTTAGGACTTTTAATTTCTAACGTGGAGAGAGTGAGACCTTTTTCCAACCCTCTCATGTATTTTTTTCTGTGATTTATACTCTGTGTTTGACTTTGGAGTGTGACAAACTCCATCGGCATCATCTTTGCATTGTGACACATAGCACCTTCAGTGCAGTGGCACAGGTAAGTCTGATAGATTTCCCAAAGGTTTAAATACCTTCTGTTGGTGAAATTACTGTTTCCAAGAGCAGTGAAGTGAAATTGACTTTACTAACAATTTGTAACTTTCTAGACCCAGCACACACTATCTTACAATACGGTTCTGGAGGGGTTACTATGTATTCCCTTTGTCTAATTTCTCGTGTAACATTTTTATGTTTCCCTTTCTACAATTAATGGCTGTTGGCAGTGGTTTACTTTGTACTACCATTGTGTGTTTTTACCGCAGGAGACATTCAGAGCTGCAGTAAGGCACCCATGGGTGCCCATTTTGTCAAAATGGCCACAGTCTTCTTTTTTCACCATTTCTTGTCGGAAAGGTCCTTCATGAGATTTACTCTGCACGCCAAACCAGGTTTGGTCACTTTGTTCATTTTGTCTTTGGCAGGATTCAAGAGTGAAGCCTGCCTCTGGCTCCAGTATGTCTGGCAGGGGTAGGAAGTGAGGGAGGTGCCTGAAACTCCCTGTGATGTATCCCCTTGTTTGCAGGAATGCACCCAAAGGTGATTGGCCTGCTGGCTGTCCTTAGAGTACAGCCACCCTGCTGTGTGATTGACAGCTATGCTGGAGTGAATGGGAGAAACCTGCATAAAAGATATAAAAGAAGCTTGGAAGGCAGAGTCGATCACTGGATGAAGGAATCCGAAGAAGAACTTGGAAGAGACACCTGCTGCAACTCCTGGACCGTTGGTTTGCCCGGTAAAACCTTGCTGCTGTGCTGAAGCTCCGAATTTGTTTCAACTAGAGAAGCCCTGCAAGGACGACTTCTCCCTTTGGGTTGGTGGGACCAATCAACCCCAAAGTGAACTTGTTTGGACATCCTCTCGGAGCTGGCTGTACTTCCACTGCTGCTGCAGGAAATGCAGTGCCAGGGAGAGGAACACCATACCGAGTGGATCACTTTTAAGTCAGAATCTCCTCTGGACTTCCCTGAAGCAGGACTGACCAAGCATGAGCCACCTCAACAGAGTGCTGGACCCCAGATGCAAGGAAACTCTGCAGTGGTATCCGAGAACCACAGTGTTGCTATTTGCTGTCAGGCGCTAGGAGCTGAAACCGCAAAGTGCAGCTGAATTGAAGTTTGTCCATTGCTGCCGCTGACCTTCCCATGGCAGTTCAGGAGTCTCCAGACGTCTTCCATCCTGTCCCCATGACTGAGGCCCAGGAACAAAATGATCTGCAGAGCTGTACAGGAACAGAAGCCAGCTGGAACCATTTCTTCTAACCAAAGGTACTGTAAAGTTAAGAGGACTTACCTCTTGTGGTATAGCCTTACTTGTTCTATGTTGAGACTTATCTTGATTAACCTTGCAGAGTTGCTTGCATCTTTGCCCCTCACAAGCCTCAGAGCTTGTGGCCCTTCAAGTGAATATTATTTCTACAAACATTTCTAAAAACATAAAAACCTTTACTTACCTGCCAAGAAGATCTTCAGCTTCCCTAGACTTTGCTCAACTAACATTGGCTATTCTGGTTGCCTGAAAGACTCTTCTTACCTCTGACTCTGTGCCTTTACCTTTCCCCCAGGAAAGGGTTACATTTACTTGACATTGGAAGGTTTAAACCGTACTTTTTCATTCCCCAATCTAACCTTTGCACCAAACATAGTATTGCTCTAAATGTGTCAGTGATAAATCAATGTCCACAGTGTCCTAGCTATTTAAGTCATGTGAGGGTGTAGGAAGTGTCTGTGTGCCATCCCCAATGGGTATCATCTGATTTAGAAAAACTAAGAGTGTGTTTTGAAGTATATTATAATTGTTACATGTTATGCTCCCATATGAAGAAGGCTTATATAACTGACTGTTAAATAAATTAATAATTGTTTAATCAAGAAACCTTGAGCGTAAGTGTTTATTTGAATAACTGTAACTGGGAAACTCTGTTACAACGCTACTGCTCACATTGAGCCCTCTTGAGATAAGCCTAGCTGCTCAGCCACACTACCAACCTGTGTATTACAGACTTATACCAAAGGTTGGGTTCTTATTTCCAGGAGGTCAAGGTTGCTGTAGTCTTCCAAAGGATACTGCACACAATCTTGCCTAACATCGACCATACTGGTGGATCCCTGATGTACGCTTCAGAGAAAGTGGGTAAAATTGTGTTTGTGTGTGCCAAGTGGAACAATATCTGCCTAAAGAGAAATGTTCTGCTACCCCTTAACATGGACATGCCACCACCAGTTGATGAAGATGCAGTGCCTGTGGCAGAGGGAAATGCATGCATTGGCAGGGATGACGTGAAGGATGGGAGACTGGCTTGTCAGGGACTGATAGACAATTTCTTCTGACACATTCGCATGGCAAAAGCCCTGCATGACTGTGTGACACTCACCTCTATCAATAAACACGACAATGACAAAATCAGGTGTGTCCTTTCATTGATGAAGTTTTAACAGTTTTAATGATATTATGTGCTCCAACTATCACCTTTCCCTCCTCCCACCACCAACTCCCCAGCGCACTATCCTCCTCCCTCCCACCACCACCAACTCCCCAGTACACTATCCCCCTCCCTCCTCCCACCACCAACTCCCCAACAAACTACCCCCCTCCCTTCTCCCACCAATAACTCTCCAACACACTATCCCCCAATACGTTTCTCAATGTTAGTTATAACCATGGCCTCTTTCCCCACATGCCATCCCCCAGTGATTTTAAGCCCAAATAGAGCTGTGACCGGCGCCTTGGTGTGCTCTGCTGCGATTCTTCATTGGGTGTCATCGAACTTGAAGCTATTGAGCCTGGCCACCGGATATGCTGCAGTGTGACCTCTGTGCTCTGGCGGATGGCATTTGCAAGTTCTGAGACCCCTTCAGTCATCTCCCTGACCGTCTGCCCATATACTGTCAGGGCGGCCGTACTGGCAGCAGCCTCCGCCCGGTTCCTCATCATGGCCCGCACAATCCTGCGGGTGGCCCCTTGTAGGCAGTCACGGATTGCCTACAGGTGTTTGGAGTGGGGATGCCCAATTGCCTCCACCTCTCTCTGCCACCTCTCCATCTCCTCCAGCCACTGCAGCATGGTGTTGCTTGGTGGTGTGTGCCGTATGGAAGGGGGTCTGTGCAGTGGCTCTGGGCTGTTGAGAGTGGAGCCATAGGATGGCGTGTCAATGTCCGGCTCAGGTGTCTGAGCACGCTGGTGGCGGTGAGTGCTCTGAGGGTTTTGTGGCCCTTCTGTAGGCGGTGACACTGGGCTGATGTCGCCCTATGTCTCCACAGTTGCCCTGTCTGGAGGTGTGGCCTCAGTGTCAGACCCTCCATTGAGAATGGGTGCAGTGGGCCTTGAGGTGGCTCTGGTGGGCGGTGGTATTGCCATGGGCTTGGCCTTGCTGGTTGCGGTGCCTCACGGCGTGACATCCGCCTCAGCGTAGACTGTCTGCGCCTTGGTTGTGGGAGTGGTGGCTGACCTTGAGGGTCTGGATGCGCCACTCCTAGATGGGCCTGCCCCCTTATCCTCCTATGATGCCTCTGGCGATGTGTGAGTGCCTCTAGAGGACATAGGAAATGTTGTCAGGTATGGTTCTACCACGTGTGTTGACATGCAAGACACATTTCCTATGGTACAGAGTGGGACCTCCCACATTCGGGCAGATGGCCATGGTTGGTCCGGGGAGATTGAAGGTGGGCACAGCATTGTGGGGATGGTTGAAGAAATTAGTGTGTGACACATGGGCAGTTGGTCTTTGGCCTGTTTGTGGGGAAAGCAGGGTGTCCATGCTGGGGCAGCTGATGTATGGCTTGCATGCTTGTGCCCCACATCCCCTCCCTGGGTGGCACTCAGCTTGTGGGAGTGGGTGTGGTAGCTTACTCTATAGCACTGGCATGGCACTATGGGCACTGCTGTGCAGCCAGCAGGTTTGCGCTGTGATATACTGTGATTGGCCAGCTGAGCCCATGTCGGTGTAGGGGGAGGTGTACTTCAATGTGGCTTGCCTGCCATGCCAACATAGGGCAGGCCAACTGGGCCCGCAACATGCTGGTGTGACTGCTGCACTGTGTTGTGGCTGCTCACACACCATAATCCTGCTTCCACATGGTGCACCAGAAGGGGTGTGGTGAGCATGGCACTTGGGTAGGTCACATACCACCCGTTCCTGCTGCGGTAACGCTCAGGGGTGCCCTTGGTGCCCTGCCCCATGGCTGCTGTGGAAGGTGGCGGATGTGCCACTTCACCCTGTTGGCATGCCCAGCTTCTGGGTCTGCTGATATGTGTCTCTGTCCAGTGGGGCATCTTATGCTAGGCTGTCATTTATGCATGCACTTGTGCTAGGGAGGTAGGGTGTTGACTCATCTCCTGCCTCCTGGCTGTTGGCACCTGCCTCTGCACATCCGACTCCCTCCAGTCCCTCCATTTCCAGGAGCGTGCTACACTTTTCCTCCCAGAAAGTGAGGACCAGTGGTTCTACAGTTCCACCTCCATTGGCCAGGGACTCCTGGCGGTGCTTGGACAGCAGTCCACGCACCCTGACCCTCAATCATTCCACTGCTTCCTGCAGTCTCCCCGTCACGGGGTAAGCTGGCCAAAGCTGTTACCTTCTGGCTGATGGCCTGTGAGATGGCTGTCCAGGGCTGTCCTGTGGTCTTTCGCTGCCTCCTGCCATGAAGCTCCTCACAGTGAGAAATTACTTCATCAATGAGGACCACCAGCTCTACCTCACTGAACTTAGGTTTTCTCAAACGATTTCAGGCACCTTGCCTCTGGTCCTCTTTTGTGACATTTTGCCTTGTTTCCAGGTCCGGATGGCTGCAGAAAGCGGATGTTTTGGATGGATTGTGTTTTTCAAGATGGTTGCTGCAATGTTTCCTGCTCCGCAGATGATGCAATTTCCACCAGCGCTAATATGATATGATATAATATGGCATTTATAATGCGCCTATACACAAGTGTTTCAAGGCACGACATAGCACTGGAGCTATTAGCGCCGGGGTTTGCCGGCAGTAGCGCTATTCACACCGATAATTTGGCGGTAATACTTATTTCCACCGGGCGGCTTTAGTGTTACGGCCGGAGTGGGGTGCACATTCACGCCAGTTTGTGATGCAGCGCTAATACCACCGCACGACCCAGTTGTAACGGTATTTCTGCTCGGCAGAAATTGAGCTGGCAGTCCACACAAATTGAATTGTGATGAGGCCCTTGGAGATTTTGGGACTCATTACATGTTTGCCGGTGCAGTATTAACATGCTGGTAATACCGTTTTGCCGACACATTACTGCACAAGCAAACTACAAGTTTGGTGGGGGGTGGCAGATTTACCTGCAACTCTGAGCTGCTGGTAATTCTGGCACCCCACCACCAAAACATTGCAGTATTACCAATCTTTTGATTCCGTTGTGGTCTCTCGCAATACTAAAAGTGACCACGCAATGCTGGTTTTAAAATTGAAGTTGTGATTAGGGAGCCAAAGATGTATGCCTTGCATTTGCAAAAAACTTACGGTAAATAACTCAGGTAATAGGATGGCTCATGTATGTTCTGATTTAAGGGGATTTAACCTGAGAGTCCAGAATAACTGGTGCAGTTGGCCACAACATGTAAAGTTAACAACATGCTCTCCTATGGAATTTATGGTTAGATTAGATAGCTGGGCAGTTAAAGTCGCTTCGGCTAAGAGCTGGGGGCAGCCCCCCATCGATGCGGAGCATGTCCACCCATTTCATTCCCAAGTGAGAGATGGCAAGTGAGTTAAAAACGGGCAGAAAATACACAAAATACAATTTTATATAAAAGAAAACAAAAACAATATGAAACTGCTAGTCACTGAAGACAATAGGGGTAATTGGAGACTATTGAAGGGTTAGGTCATTAGAGGTCATGCCAAGCAAACTATTATGGAATATGACTGGGCCACCCTATTCTCTAAGTTGTTTCATAAAATGACTCTCACCTGTGTGGATATGGTAGAATTGTCCCAAATGCCCTGGGGTTTGAATTGTGATTTTGAAGACCTGGTGATAGCCCTAGGGAAATTAAAATATTCACGAGCAGGTGGTCCAGACAGGGTCTCTGACCAGGTCCTGAAGGGGAATTGTCAATTATGGGCAAACATCTTGTTAACTATTTTTAGGCAGACAGCACACAGTCTTATTAATTCCATCTCCTGGCACAAGTCGATAATAGTGCCCATTAACAAAAAGGGATTTAGACTGTTGCCTACTAGTTATAGACCAATTTTGTGAATTGACTTTTGTGAATTGAGTAAGGTTTTAGCAGGATTTATTCTAAAAGATTTTGTGGATTGGATGGACAATACAAAGAAGCTCATCATTTTTCAAACTGGTTTTAGAAGGGGAATGGGGAAAACCCTGAATGGCTAGTCTTTACCCTATGCCAGAGCAAGGCGGGTCAGGACAGGACAAGATATCTTTACTCAGCTAGCCTTGATATGCCAGCTGCCTTTGATACAGTGGACAGAGGTTTCCTCTGTCTCAAATTATGAAACTTGGACATATCACCAGGCCTTTTAAACATGTTAATGCTGTTTTACTCTAACAACACTCAGAGTTTATTTACATTCTGAGGGTGCACTTTCAACGTAGAATGTGGTGGAGACTGGTCTGAGGCAGGGATGTGTCTCAACACCAACCCTTTTAAATTTGAACATCTCGGATCTCCCTTTAACCTTACAGAAAGTTGTTTGTTTTCCACCAAGATTAGGAACATTAGACATAGAATGGTGTTATAATGTCTCTTGGGTTGAATTCTACCTCGTAGAATTCCATCCATGCTATGATGTCATGTTTGTTTATGTTGTGGTTCTACATTCCGAAAGGACGGCAAGCAGCGGTTCCTGAGAGCTGAATGTAGGCTCACCACTGCTGGGCTTAGGCTGGTTGCCAATAAAGAAGTTCCACGTACCTGCAGTGTTTCTTCCTTACTACAGATGGCTTGCGTATGCGGATGATTTGATGTTATATGTTATTTGATGTTACTCCTGCAGGCTTACAGAGGAGTCTAGATGCAGTTGGGATATACACTAAGGATAATTATTTAGTGATCAATTCAGATAAGTCACATAGTCACATATCTTAATATATAATGAAAAGTCAAAGTATAAAGCCTTTAAGTGGAGTATTAACGGGAAGAGAATTGATGAGGTACCGACCTTCGTATATCTGGGTTTCAGTTTTGCCTTGAAAAATCATATAACAATAATAAAAGAGAAACAAGCTGTGAGGATTGATCATTCATCACACAGATGAAGATAATCCAGGTGACAGTCTGTCATATTTCCCTATTGTCTCTCATAGACCAATGCATCAGGGGTCCTCCAGAGGCATGCAATCACTGGAACATCAAAGTAATACAAAAAGGAGCGTACACCAAGCAGGAAGTAATGCAGTTTATTACAGGTCCAGACGCAGCTCTGAGAGCACAATTCAAACAGCATACTGGAACAGAACTGAATGAAGGGATCTGTTTATGCCACCTACTGTTGGCCCATTTTGTATCCGTTTCTCACATAATTAGCATTAAAGAAATTGGAGCAGATAGTGTTAGGAATTAGGGCCAGGCTGATAATAAAACTAAATAAACTTATTTATTAGGATTAGAGGAAGATGACAGCAGGCACTGCCACAGGCAGCAGGGACCAACTGACCACCTGTAGAATCTCTCAGAGAGTAACACTCTAGATAGAATGCATTACCTCACAATGGTACAGATTTAGAATTTAGCAACATACAAATAATTGTGTATACAGATAATGTTAACATCAAGAACTGAATGCTTACAGAAACAAAAGCATTAACCCAACACATCTCCTCCCTTACAAAATTGAAATCATTCAAGATAATAATCTCTTAACCAGAGAGGTTTACTCCTCACTCTCACCAAATTCCCATTCACGTTGTTATCCTTTAATACATTATTGTTTAAACTCCTGTTTGCATTTGAACCAGATAACAAATTATCATCATTGTCACCCTCAGTACTTCCACTATCCTCCACCGGATCATTGTTGTTATATTTCACCAACCTTGACATGGACCAGCATTCACCTCCCTCCATGATGGCTACGTTTCCTCTCACTACAGAAATTCGTTTGGGCCCAATGAATTTGCTCTCAATACACTTAGGAGATAATCTAGGGTTTTTAATATAAACCATGTCTCCTTTTTTCTAAGTCATGACTTTGGACTTCCTTTCAGCATTTGCTCTCTTCATGTACTCATCCTGAGCCTCTCTTATAAGTGACATAACCCTAGTTCTGTCCACATAAGTACTCTTCGCCAAGTCCAACCATCCCGGACACAATTTGGTCCCTGGTTGCCTGCCCTTGAGGGGCATAAACGGGGAAACTCTGGTAACTGAATGTGGGGTCGTGCAGTAATTCCACACCATTTCCCTTAAAACACTCTGCCAATTTAGACCTGACCCCATGGCTAACTGCAACCCTCCTTTTATAAATCTGTTCGCCCTCTCGACCAAACCATTTGCCCTAGGCTGGTAGAGGGCCGTTCTGTAATGTCTGATACCAAACTTCTTAAAGAACTCCACCATTCTGTCAGAACAGAACTGCACCCCATTGTCTGATACCAGCTCTGTGGGAAATCCTTCCCTATAAAATACCTCTTCAAAGAAAGTAATCATTTGGGCAGTGGTGGCCTCTCTTATCGCCTTCCACTCAACCCACTTCGAATGATAATCCACAAGAACAATTAAGTACTTGAAATCATTTCCTAAATTTTGCAGGGGACCCATCAAATCCACTGCAACCTTTTTCCATGGTTCATTTGGAACACTCACAGGTCTCATAGGGGTCTCTCTAATAACTTTACTCTTGTCGCTCTTTTCACATTTTCTGCAACCCCTCACACATCTCTCAACTTCACTATCGATTCCTGGCCACCAAAAGGATTGCCTGATATGCCTTTTTGTGCCCCCCATGCCTAGATGACCCTGATGTGCAATATTCACTAACTTGGTTCTAACATTGCAAGGGGGAATCACTCTGACTCCTTTCCTGAGTTGAAAGCCATCCTCTGACAAGCTTAATTCTTCTTTTATTCCATAGTAGCACTCATATTTCTTCTCAATGAGATCTCTCCTGGGCCAACCTGTTTTGGTCCACACTTTCACTTGTTTTATAATTTCATCCAAATCATCAGCTTCCTTCCACTCATCTCTACCTATAGCTTCATATTCAACTTCATAAATGCTCAAACCATGTTCAATACTCTCTTCCCCAGAGTCTTTGTCACATACAGGCAACCTTGACAAACAATCCGCCACCATGTTGTCTTTCCCAGGTACATACACAACCCTAAAGTCATAAGCCAGCAAGTCAACCATCCATCTGGATATTCTCGGTGAACCTTTGGCCCATTCCACACTTCCCAACAATTGAACCAATGGCTTATGATCAGTTCTCACAGTGAAGTGCTGACCCCAGAGATAAAATTTGAAATGCGCAACAGCCCACGAGACCGCTAACGCCTCCCTCTCAACCACAGAATAATTTTCTTCAGCCCCCCTCAAAGGTCGAGAGGCAAAAGCGATGACATGTTCCACCTTGCCAACATCAAACTGAGAAAGAGCAGCACCCAGACCCAAGGTACTCGCATCTACTGCTAGAACAGTTTTCCTATTTGCAACAACCCCCCCAAGGAGGGCGCACTCACAATACAATCTTTGATTTTTCTAAAGGCACTTTGACACTCATCATTCCATACATACTTTGTACCCTTTTTTAACAATTCTCTCAAAGGAGCGGACATGGTGGCAAAACCGTCAACAAACTTGTGGTAGTACTCTGCCAACCCCATGAATGAGCGTAACTGCTCCTTGTCCTGTGGTTGGGGAGCACATTTAATACTGTCCACTAGAGATTTCTTGGGGGAAATTCCTTCACACGAAATTCTGTGGCCCAAATAATCCACCTCTTTTACAGCAATTTTGCATTTTTCCCTCTGCACCGTCAAACCAGCTTCCTTGAGTCTAACCAACACAGCTCTCAACATTTCATCATGTTCGAGTTCATTCTCCGCAAAAATAAGAATGTCATCTTGAAAAACGGTGACTTTTCTTAAACCTTTGAGTACCTGCTCCATCACCCTCTGAAAAACAGAGGCCGCGGAGGCCAAACCAAATGGCATGCGGTTATATTTGAACACACCCTCGGGTGTGATAAAAGAGGTGAGATGCTGGCAATCCTTGGATAACGGAACCTGATGATACGCTGACGAAAGATCAATAACAGAAAACAACTTCGGCTCACCCAAAGTCGACAGAGTCTCAGAAATGTTTGGCAGTGGATGTCTCTCAACCACAATGTTCTGGTTCAAGCTGCGAAGGTCAACACACAATCTTAGCTTCCCATTGGCTTTAGCTACTAACACAATGGGCGACAACCACTCGGTGGCCGTAACCGGCTCAATAACACCCTTGTTAACTAAGTTATCAAGCTCTTCCTTAAGTTGATCTCTCACTTTCAATGGTACTTGCCGCACCTTGTGCACGACAGGCTGCGCATCACTTTTGAGCTTTATATGATGCTCAAATTGATTGCTTTAGTTTGCCTAACCTTTCAGAAAAAACTTCTGGGAAATCCTTGGTCCAAATATCTTCAACTTCCGCTATGGTAACAGGATTGGGAGCACTGGCCTGAACTCGCACACCTAAGTTCTTTTGCTCCTCCCAACAAGGAGGTACCTTTCTTTGCTACAAGTACCATAGCTTGACAACTTCTTTCTTTATACTGTATCTTTGCCGGGAATTCTCCTAAAATGTCTATGGCAGATTCTCCATAACCACAAGCCCTGACACTGGTGGGACGAATCACAGCTTCGCTCTTTTTCAAAACCTTGACTAGAGTATCTCGGGATATAATAGTCCAAGGTGAGCATGTGTCTACCTTCATGACCAGCTCATCTCCATCAACAAGAAAAGTGTCCACAGGGCCCTTTGTCTCCCCAGATAAGGACGATATTTCAAAAACATACTTGGTGATCGATTCCCTCTCATCCGACACTTCTTGAATATCATATCCTTTCCTAACAATTTCTTCTCTGTTGTCTTCTGCTCTGTGTTCCACACAATTGACAGCAGAGGCTTTACAGACGTTAGCAAAATGTCCTTTGCCCCTGCATTTGAAGCATTCACCAAACTTAGCCGGACAAGATGGAAAATTTGCGCCGTGTCTGGCACTCCCACAGTGAGGGCAAGAGCTTCTCATGTTCCAGTTCCCTTTTTTTCCACTGGAAACGTTAACGTTAAGCTTCTTCCTCTGATTCACTGCACACACAGCCAACGACGGCACCACAGATTTATCTACCCTGAGTTCCTTTAGGTACTGAGACGTTTGCTCAATACTCCTGGCCAACTCCACTGCTTCATCCAGACTCATATCTTTGGCAAGAAGTTTTTCCTGAACTCTGGCATTGTTAGTGCACCTGATCAACTGGTCCCTGATTAATGAGTCACCTAACTGTCCAAACTCGCAGGAGTAGCTCAGGGACCTCAAACATGCAATGTACGACTCCACAGGTTCCGACTTTTCTTTTGTTCTCTGGAAGAATTTGTGCCTCTCGAAACTGACATTCTTCTTTGGTTCAAAGTGATCCCGCAGGCGACCAAGAGCCAACTCATATTCATCCATGTCGTCTGATCCTGAGACTTGATTTCCAGCAAGGCCATCAAAAATTCTGCGCCCTTCCACGCCCAAATTGTGTATCAGAAGGGCCTTCTTGCGTGCAGCTGAGAATCTGTCCCCCCCCATGGCCACTAGATAGTTTTCAAATGCATCTTTCCAATTATCCCACCTGAGGGCAGGCCGGCCTGGTTCATTTAGAAAAGCGAGAGGGGGTGGTATGGACACAGCCATGTTAAGTGGGGGCAGTTCAAGCGTGTATTAAGCCAGATCCAGCTTCAGAATAGGTCAGCTGCACAGCTGAACGAACGTTCTGTAGATAAAGCAGGGAGCCGCTGGTGTGTATAAACAAAGTTGCTGCCAAGCAAAGTGTCAATTTAGTAAAGTTCAAAGCGCTTCCCTTGAAGAGATATTGACGTCACAATGGCAAGGCTCAGAACGTTTCCTTTCAAGCGATATTGACATCCAGCAGAGGGCGGGGCATAGCTCTCTCACTGCACGGCTTGCAAGTCTTGAGACTTCAAAAGTCATGTAGCCGCTCGCGCACTTCACACAGCTCGAGGGCACAGCAAACTGGTGCTCGAGCTCTGCCGTTCGCACTCTCAGCGCGGCTCGAGGGCTGCTTAAACCAAGCTCGTGCCAGTGCGTTCTTCCTTCTCGCCGCTCGCGCACTTCGCACAGCTCGAGGGCACAGCGAACTGGTGCTCGAGCTCTGCCGTTCGCGCTCTCAACGCGGCTCGAGAGTTGCAAAGATCGAGCTCGTGCCAGTGCTCTCTTCCTTCGAGGAGACACCTCCTTCCCTCCTTCTGCCCAGGGCCCACCCCCCAGATTTGCCTCTTGACAGCGTCGTGATCGTCCGTCTCTCTCCTGCGGTTTCCTTCGTTCTCCGCCTGCTGTCACACCCGCAGGAGAACCGGTGGCCACGCACACACGGTGAATGAGGGCCGCGTACACCGGGGCAGCAGCGCAATGGGTCCTAAGCAATCCTCGTCGCCAATGTTAGGAATTAGGGCCAGGCTGATAATAAAACTAAATAAACTTATTTATTAGGATTAGAGGAAGATGACAGCAGGCACTGCCACAGGCAGCAGGGACCAACTGACCACCTGTAGAATCTCTCAGAGAGTAACACTCTAGATAGAATGCATTACCTCACAATGGTACAGATTTAGAATTTAGCAACATACAAATAATTGTGTATACAGATAATGTTAACATCAAGAACTGAATGCTTACAGAAACAAAAGCATTAACCCAACAGATAGTAAAACCAGCCTACAAATCTTATTAGTGGGACTACATCAGTCCCCTATAGCTGAACATACATTACTTAGTCATGATTGGAACGGATCCTTACCCATGCTGCCCAACTCCACCTTATGTGACATCATAAACCTTCCCAGACTGCCCCAAAAACTATGTGCATTACATTACATGCTTGTGCTGACCACTGGAACGTTACTATTCTGCCAGTGGCCAGTTCTTGTGAGAAACATAAGACAACCTAAGCTTGGCAATGAGGAGACATTCACAAGGCATCCAACCAATGAGGTGCCCTGCGGACATAGGCTAGGACACAAAACACTGCTGCTGCACCCTAGGGACACGGAACTCTAAATGATTGGTCCCCTCCCGGCTCACCCCTCACCCCACAGCCCTCTTCCCACGCCCATCTGCCAAGGGGCGATTTGAAACTGCTTACCACACCGTGATTTTGCTCCTAATAACCTGGATTTATTAGCTGAATCCCTTCATTTCCCAGCGAGTAGCTAGGCACCTGGCTCGCTGACCTCGAACATATCAGCTGGACCCATTTCCAAGCAACTACAGTCTCCTGGGAATGGTCAGATTTCTCCAACACTCTGCTGTGACAGGGTGCTCAAGAAATTCTTATCTGCCCAAAACATAGGTGTGAAAAGACAAATGGCTTACGTACCTGCGGCCTATGCTACAAGATGGCGGTGGTTCATATTATGCTGCACTACCACTGCTACCCTTTGCCCCGGATCTCTATCCCCCTTGGGTGCCCTCACCCCACTCGACCCCGCAGACCTCTCTAGCTGCACCTGCGCACACAACGCATAAGTTACACAGTGCATTTGTCAAAATTGTCCCCTTTGTCTAAGGATGCCCCTTCCCCATCACTCCCGCAAATTGTAGGTGCGGCCCCATGGGAAACGCTGAATCTGCACCTTTACCACACGAAGGTGACTCCAATGACTATGTACAGTTTAGAGATCCTAACAGGCAAGATCAGGAAATGGCTCAGGATTTATGAAGGAAAAATATGGCGCTTAGTTTTGGGTCTTCCCCATCAGTTCCCATTGGAGCAATTCGCCTAGAGGTTAGTTTGAACTCTTGTTGGTTTGTATATGAATGGAACCAACAGAGGCTTTATTTTAAAATTACGGAGGGAGTAGGACTTCGCTATTTTCAAAATTGGGGGATGTACTCTGAGGGGACGTGGGTAACTCCCTAGTAAATTTTATGAAAACTTGCAAAACCTTTCTGGCAGAAGTTGCGATTGACCTTGACTTTGAGAAATTGGTCACAAAAAAAAGCTAAAAGAGTGAGAAAAGATAGTGAATTGGGATAGCTTAATAGCTTATTAAATCTAAAGTTCAGAGAGTATCTGAATACTTCATCTGGTTTGCAATCTAAGTTGACATGTGTGGCTAAGTCACTCTCTCGATCTCACAGAACCTGGTTTTTAAAATTTAGGCTGAACAATGTTTACATACATTGGAGGTGATTGGCCCTCGTTTATCAGATTATCAGAAAATAGCCAGTGTTGACTCTGTAAATCAGAACTGTTGGAAACTCTCCGACACTTAGGGCCTCATTACGACCCTGGCGGTAGGGGTTAACGGCGCCGGTAGAGCTGCCGGCCCCGTTAACCCCCTACCACCTCATTACGAGGTCTGGTCGCGGGACCCGCTAAGGACGCCTGGTTTTACCAGGCGTCCTTAGCGGGTCCCGCGACCAGACTAGGATGCTAACAACGGGCCCGTCATTAACGGGCCCGTTGTTAGCATCCTCCCCATTCCCATTGAGCCCTATGGGGGCTCAAATGGGAATGGGGATGTACCGGGTCTGGGTTCCTTGAATGGGGAAATACCGGGCCCTTCAAGGTCGGAATGGCCCAGTATTTCCCCATTCAGGGAACCCGGACCCGGTACTCAGTATGGGGGTAGCCATGCCGCAAAAAGCGGCATCGTTACCTTCATGGTCGTAATGAGGCCCTTAATCTTAGATTGTTCTTTCTTAGTACAGATGTGATTATTTTATTTTGAAAAATGTATTCATTCTTCGTCTGCTGTGAATTCTGCTAATTTATGAAAGTGGTTGATAACTCACTCAACTATCAATGTCTATTGTGCTTATTGCACTTCTAAACTAAATATTTGCACCTTGTGAGGGTGGAATAAGTGAGAGATTGACACACAGGTGACATTTCTGTTGCTACAGACTTTTATTTAAATGAAAATAGGGTTGGGGCAAAGGCCTCACTAGCCCTAATGCTAAGACGGGGTTTCATGCCTCAACACAAATCTCATATAGCTCCTTCAGGATGCCAAACTAAAGATAATTCCACCGTTGTGTGAAATACCCTATCTCTTGCCCTCACACTAACAACTCAATATGAAGTGCAGAGGGGTTGTCTTCTCAGCAGATCCTTCATAGTTCTTTTCAAAGTTCCAAACACAAAGTTCCAAATGGTGCAAGCACAAACAAAGTTCTACAGGGGTCAAGAGAATGTCTCCCTTCTCTTGACTTCTCACAGTGTTTACAAGTTCCAGGGGGAATCACTTATTTCCCTTGTTTTCTTTTCCACTTCCTTGAAGAGCTAAGCAAATGTCTCCCTTCCGCTTAGCATTGCCGACATTTACAAAATCTCTTCCTTTGCACAGTCAACTGGGTTCACTCTTCTCCCCGGTTCTGTGACTAAGAAGAGGAGTAACAACTGTCCTTCTTATGCGGGTGTGTGAGAAACCTGACGGTGTCTCACCCATTGGTCCCAGGAGATCTGTCGTCCAGGTGGCCAGGACATGGCCATCACTATTGGATCCTGTTCCTGGGGGTGGACCAGTGGGGCAGGATCACCTGGGCGGGGGTTGCCGAGGAGTGGAAGTGGGACACCGAGGGTTGAGAAGTGGTATCCCCTTTCCTGTAAAACCTATTCCCCATCTTACCCTGTAGGATATTTAAAAGCTCCATCCCACCACCCCACCTTTTCCTGCACAAACACTTTCTTACACAGTAACAAACAACAGACTAACCGAAGAGCCATTTACCTGACATGTCCCAATACACGGGTCTGGAAGATTCAGGCAATTGACAATAAACACACACACCTGACAGCCCTTTACCTTCCCCACAGGGATAAAAGGCAGAGCACAAAAGCATACGCCGAGCAAGGCTGAATGCACAAGGAGACAGCTACACCAAACTGGCAGTTCAAACGGAGGAGAAGGGAGGTGAGACCTGGAAGGACGACAAAGGAGGAGTTGCTCGTGGCCTTTTCATCTCAGACCCGCAAAGCCCCCGAAAGGGAAATCATAAGACCGGGCGTTACAGCTGGCATGCAGACCAGCAGATGTCAATGGTACACAGGGCCTTCCCGCAATTATAATGCAGGCGGAGAGGCAAGCTGGCTACAATGGTACTATCCTTAAAGCCAGAGATCAAAGAAACCAATGTGTTCAGCACAGCCAGTGAGTCGGAAGAGGCTGATAGCAAACCGAACTGTGTTGAGCCCAAGGTTACAAGCAGCAACATTTCGAATGCAAGGAATTTGTGAGAGAAAGAGATTTTGAACGCAAGGAATTCGTAAGGGAAAGAACGTGTGTGTGGGTTTTTGAACTTTAACGAAAGCCCAGTTGTGGACCAGGTGCAGAGGGGTCCGGCGCCACTTGGGTGCTCATTCGAAGGACTCTGACCAGGACCAGTTTTGAAACTACCAGAACCAGAAGGCCTGAGGAAAGGGTAGCGTGAGGCATCAGAATGGTCCTACAAGGGTGACCTCAAATCCCTTGTACAATCGAAAGTCTCTGATCCGTTGCCAGAGGACAGCTAGGGGAAGGGAACCCTGCTTTCCAGTAAGATTGTGAACTGTGAAATAAGGCAAGTGTGAACCCGACAGAGGGATGCCGAAAGAAAGCTAAGAGAAAGAAAACCCTGCTTTCCGATGAGAATGAGCAATAGATGAACTGTATTAGAAATTCATGAACTGTGTAAAAAGAAAGGCTGTGGTGAAACCGACGGAGGGAGGCCCAAACTGTGAGGACGATCTGAGCCCGGTGGAGGGAGATCCTCGGGGTGAAGAACAATCTCCCAAAGTGAAAGATAACAGAGAGAAAGTTTGTTTGTTTGTCATTGTGAAACAGCAGACCTTCTAAGGCAAGAGACTTTTGCAGGAAAGAGACTTGGCCTCTAAAGGTTCTGATATCATTGAATTGGGACTGTGACTCTCCTGCTGTCAAGGACCAGGAGTGTGCTGTGCTCCGAAGTCCTGCCTTGTCCCAGTGTACAAAACATGGGGAAGGGGGACCCAGCCTTACCATCCTGACTTATCATTTTGTAAACACTTCTTTCTTTTCTGATGAACATTATCCCACACTCTTTTCTTTAATTTAGTAGTAAGGATTGGCAATAGATATTTTTAGTATATGCCCTTTTTATTTGACAAGACGCCTCTAGGACTGCCTTATTATTATTTGATGGTCGTAGCTTGGTCCCATCTTAAATTTAGGTTCAGATCAGGCATTTAACTCACCAATTATAAAGTTCAATAAACACCCTTAAACTATAATCACTTGTTTCTGTCTTTGCAGGTGCCACCATGAGTTCCTTACAGGTTCGAGTCCAGACTTGCTTGGTTTTAACAGTTCTCTTACTAGGTAAACTTGGTGTTCTCTCCTGCCAAGTACTACCTATTGCAACAACTGTCCTTCTTATGTGGGTCCGAGACCCAGACTCACCTAGTTTCAACAGTTCTCCTTCTAGATATACTTTATTTATTCATTTGTATTTATTTTAGCATTTGTAAAGCGCATTAAGCCCGAGGGCATCAAGGTGCTCTACTTGCTGTACTCTCCTTCCAAGTACTACCTGCTGCACAGCCAACCTAGTTCACCTTCCTCCCAGGTACTGTGACTATGAAGATGAGCAATTGATGTATTTCTCTTATGGGTGCAAGTCCCAGACTCACCTGTCTTTGGCACCTCTCTTTCTTGGTAGTTTTGGTTTACTCTCCTGCCAAGCACTACCATATATGATCATAGATTTAAACGTTTTTTCAATGTTACTCTCAGGGTCCCAGACCCTAGGTTTCAGGCATTTCTCCCCCTTATCTACTTGCCATGGCTTTCTTGAGTTCCCAGCACCTACTTGCCCCTTCATGTAACTGCTTTTCTTAATTTGCAAGGGTGTACGCCTTCTTCCAGCTTCCTCCATGAGCCGCATGACTTGTGGTGCTAGGGGCGGCTTTGTTTGGTCCGCGGTGGCTCTGCAGCACCAACCATCGTTGAAGAAGTCATTGCACTTCTTAAGCCTCATGACCGCCTGTCGCCTGCGTCCGCCAGCCTGCCTTCCCTTCCTGCATCTCAGGAGCTCTTAGCTTCTTCTTGGGTGTCCCAGATTTCTCCCCGTATATATGGCAGAAACAGGGCCTTTTGTTGCAGCTACTTCTTTCCTTTTTATTCTATAGCTGGGTTCAGGTAGATTGAATAGGCTGGTCTGCTCACTGTGGTTCCACAGGGTGCTCTTCTGCACTCCGTGCATCCTCTTTGTCTCAGTACATTTCTCTAAGATGTCATGACTGTTCTTTTTCATCTGAGTATTATTTAGGGGAGGACAAACTTCTACTTCTACTTTGCTCACATACATAGAGGTATGGGGGATTCCAGGATTCTGGAGAGGGTAAATGGGTGAGGGAGCTGGGACAGTGGTAGAAATATACGCATCACTCCTAGGGTGTCATCCCTCATCCCATGATGTGATCCTCCCGTGGTGCACCACCCCAGGGGTATTATTGGACTGTGGCCCCACCGCCCTGGCCACAGGAGAAAGGTTCTCTATCATTGGGAGAAGGGAGGACATCCAAGGATTCATCACAACAATTAGGGAATGTCCCCTTTAACTGCACTTCTTCTAAGCCTCCATGATTGATTTAATCTAATTTGTTTGAAAAATGTGCTAAATGAGTATGTCAGTTTTAGCTGTTTATTGAGCATACCTGTTTTAATGTTACATTTTATTATGTGCTGTTTAATGGTTTTGATATTGAATTTTAATTGATTGTGAAAGGTTTTAATAAAAAAGCACAACGCAATACAATAAATAAATAGATATGTTCTAGACTGTCACCTATGATCTGTGATGTTGACCAGGTGATGTGGGTGTGGCATACTAAATAGTGGATCAAGAAGGTCGAAACATCCCCCACACCTAAGTGCTTCAAAAGAATGGCATTTCAAAAGAGTGGGCTTCTGTTTAATAGACCACAGCCAAAACATCTTGTGGAAGTCCATGTCTCGGTTGACCTAAAGGAATGGCACATGGCAGGGCCCATAGTCATCTTTGAGAGCATAACGGTCAACACCTTCTTCAAGGAGTACATTGTCTGTGGAATGCCGGTTACACATGTACAAAGGTTTTATCCCCGTGACAACAGAACATCAAGGATAATACAAGACAACAAACCAAAACATTAATTGCTGCACGATTCATTGAAAGCCAGTGATTTATTTGGGTTCAGTCTCCATCTGAGTCTCCAAACCTAAATCTAAAACCAAAACTCAAATTAGCTATGGGGCTCAAAGACTAGCTAAGCTTAGTTTAAGCTTTAGGTTGGACACGTCTGTGTTGGATTAGAATAGGGTTTTGCTGGAGAGATGGAAAATTGTTAAGAACATGATTACGTTTGTGTTAAAGCCAATATCCTGGGTGTGTGGACAACACCCACCAAACCTCCATGTGTTAAGCTGTGCGTCCCGAGGACGCAGCGTACCTGAGAATCCAAGAGACTTGGAGTAGCCAGATCGTTCGAGTCGTAAACTGGATGACGAAAAGCAACGCAAAGAACCAGCCCAAGTTCAGTCCTGGTATCACAGGAATGAAAGGGGACCAGCTCCTGACGCCACGGATGGACTCTTCCCTGTTTTTTATGTGACGCCAGAACAGGGCAGGGAAGATCTGTAGATGTAGATTTGCAGACTAGAGTGCATAGTAATCCAAGACTGCTGGAGAGGCTGGTAGGAATGCTTTCAGTTCCAAGTTGCTGCAATACTACTGGGTAAGTTGGACAGTAGGGAGGTGTTCCAAGTAGCAGCAAGGAGTAAGGAATTCCAAGGCACTGGTGCCCAAGCAGGACGGGAGGCAGTTAAGCAGAACAAGGAGGAAAGGCCACTGCGAAGAAGGAGGGTACAGGCAAGGTGGGCAGGCAAGGAGAAGAACAGAACCCAACCCAGGCACCACCGGGAACCAAGGATCAGGGAGGAAGGGGCCCAAGGGAGCAAGGACCAGGCAACCAGACCCAAGGAATACCAGCACAGAAGCAAGGAAAAGAAAATAGGCAAACTTCTCAAGGCCAGGAGCGAAGTGGAATGGCAGAACCGAACCGCGTTGCGATGTAGCGTGTTGTCGGACCAGAATGCTTATATCAGGACCCGGCATGAAAGGGAGGCTTGACCCACAATCTGGACCGGCGCATTCGTGAAATCGGAGCCGCCGCGGGTACGAGGCTTGAGACACTAGCTCGCTCACCGGCAACCCATGTCATCGAGGCATGCGCACCAGTTTGCACAATGCGAAACCCCATGAGATGGCAAACTCGGAAAGGCCCCTCTCCTCCAAATCCGGAACCGGGGGTACAGCCGCCAGGATCGGCCTCTCCACAAAAGACCCCCCCTGTCTCTTAACCCAGGTAGGTGTTCTAACACCATGTTACGTTATCCTGACATTTGTACATTTTGTTCAGGTTTTCTTTTATTTCTGCCTTTAACATCTAGCTCCTACAGGTGTTCATCAATCCTGACCCTGTTGTTCTAAACTGACAATAAACGTATTATGAACCTAGAGACTTCTTGGCATTCTACAGGTAGTACCCATTTCATCCATGTCAATCTGCACTTTTATGCCCTATGGTTCTTGTACTATAGAAGAACTACTAACATAACATATTAACATAATGAGATATACTTGATCTTACCTATGAGACCCATTTAATTAAACAGACTCACCTACTGCTACTACTAGGCAGAGGAGAAAGAAATGATCTTCAAAATGACCAGCGATGATGACACTATCATAGCCCTCACTGAATGCCTTAAACAAATGAGCACATAGATGAAGACTAGCAATTTAAAATTCCACCTGCACCCGACAGAAATCATGATAGTTTCATCAAATGCTACTACAGAAGCAACCCTAGCTTTGTCTACAGTAATGTATACTTTACAAAAAACCTTAAAAGCAGACAAAACCTTAGGACAGTGGACTCACCCTTGACCCATAAATCAGCACCTGAAATGGTTGTCGGCCATCTTTTGCTATCCTCAGACAATTACATTCCTAACATGTTCACCAAGTCCACTTGTCATCATGTTTTTGGATTTAGCAAGAATCAGCTGTGTCACAACATGCTGAACTTCCTCAGAAAAAAACACTATAGTTGAGTAACAATAACCTAGTCTGTGGGATTTTGAATGAAGGGAAGGTATACCTACTAGGGATGCATTGATAATGAAGCATACAATCATGTACTACTAGATGTTTTGTCTGAATATGTGCCAGAGGGTCGGGTGACATCTTTAATCCAAGATGGCCGCCGTTACAGATACTAATTTAGTTTTTGAGCTGTAACTGCTTTTAGGGTGGTTCTATGAAAAATGTGCTTAGTACTTATTTTGTTAAAGATGATCAAAGGAATTGAAAAGTTCATATACAGAATTTTTTGATATCTTTTACCATTTCTGAGATATAGGGCCTCATTACACGGTAGGCGGTAAGGGTTTACCGGTACCGGTATTTTACCGGTACCGGTAAACCCTTACCGCCTTACTACGAGGTCCCTTTGCGGACCCGCGAAGGGACCAGGGAGCTAATTACGGTACCGCAATTTGCAGTGCCGTAATTAGCACCTTCCCCATTCCCATAGAGCCCTATGGGGCAAAAATGGGAATGGGGGAAGGGGGAATTACCGCCCCACCAACCTTGGAATAGGGCGGTAATTCCCCTTTCCACCAAGGCGGTGCCGGTATTTTACCGGCATGGACCAAGGTGCTAATAGCAACTTGGTCCACCGCCGTCCGTGTAATGAGGCCCACAGCCTCGTAAATTATTGTTACTTAATTGCAAACCTTCGACTGTATGCTCACTAAATTAGAAAGTTTCAAATAATTTTCAACTTTCTTGATGAAATATACTATTTATTAAAACTACAATAGCTATTTACATTTGAGGAGAGAAATTAAGGTTTTACAGTTTATCTTCTGAGTCCTAGAGTTCATTTTCATCGTCTACAAAATCGTCATCACAGAGCTCTTCGTCGCCACCTCACTTACACAGTTCTGTGATCCTTACTGACTGACTGAGCTCGGCATTTGCAATCACAGCACACAATACCAGCTGTATGACTGATTGTGGTGCACATGAAAAGAAACGCATAGTATGAGAATATTGATTATCTGCCTTCTCCCACCTGAATTGTGATGCTCTGGGAGATTCAGGTGTTGTTGATGAGCGTGTCACCACCCCATCACCTGGTAATGAGTTCTTAAGATGTAAGGTATTGCAAAGTGAAAATCTGCCACCAACAAGATCCTTTCTATCTCTTTGTTTGTGAGCATCTACCAACGCAGTTGACGAATGTCTGAGATCTTTGTTCCTGGCAAGTGGACTTAACAATCAAACCGCTCTATCAATCGTTCATCTTCCTTCTTAAATTCTTCTAGACATCCAAGTCTTCCCAAAGCTTCAAAGATTTATTTTTCTGAAGTCTTGAAAACTTACCAGAAAGATAGTTTTCATTTCACCTTAAACTACCCGGTAACATCAAACCCAGAAAGAGCAGGAAGGCTTAGTAATGCCTGCACTTTTGTAGGCTCTAAGCAGGAGCACACACGTTTGAGATCTATACATCTTTTATTGGTTCCAACTCCTGTGACAAACATGCTGTCAATATGAAAAACAGTGAAAGGACAAAAACATTGGTATCAGGTGAGAAAATGTGGAGGGGAGTAGCATGACAACGTGATACATGAAGGGGGTGAATAATTATTTGTGTTTCTGCCTCCTCATGTGTGCTTTCAATGTCTTCAACATAATTTCCATCTGATGACTTCCCTTCATTTCTCCAACTGGCTACTAGGCTTCTTTTTATCCACTGTGCATGAAGAATTGCTTTATTTGTGTGGTAAACTGTTAACTCATCTTTAGTTTTACAATGCAATTGGAGGGTTCTCATGGAAAAATGCAGTATTTGAAGAATCTGTGATTTTGTACTCAACAGGTGTTGCTTTTCTTGCTCTTTTCCTTTGCATGGAGTTCTTGAGTGAATTTTCCAGGTAGGTATTGAATACTAAATGAGTTTCATCACACTTCAGCCAATAAGGTTCTATTTTCTTGTTGAATTCAATTCCAAGGTCATGGCATGTCTTCACATTTCATTGTTTCTGCAGTGCTTGAAATGTTGCCATTACGTCAAGGACAGCTACTGAATGTGTTTGCTCTGGTACAGATAATCTGTCCTCAGTAACAATTGAAAAGACCTCTGGCATGTTGTTAGAAACCTCTGTATGCTGTTCCTCTTCGAGTTTATTCATCAGCTTGCTTTTGTTTGCAGCAAAAAGCATTGCACCATCTAAGTTGAACATTGAAAGAGGTACTGAAGAGAATTCGTAATTACTCAAACATTCCTGTACATCAATGTCAGTTCGACTTCATAAAGCAATCAGCAAACATGTGAACATAGAACGATCTGCCTTCAACTGCACTATGGTGTCTTATACTTTTGTCTTAATAACTTTGCATAAAATTTTACACAGCTGAACGTTCTTTCTTCAATGGAGCCCACAGGCTACAACTTTCTGATTCAATCCGTTCTTCTTTAAAGAATTGTTTTGTACATCTGGCAACCTTTTTCTGTCATTCTTGATGCGTCCTTCTAAATTTTGTCATCAAAAACTGCCTTTGTCAAGATGTTGATGAGTTCCTTTCCCTCATAATTCATAGGAGTCGTCAATGTCCTGATCGAGTTGTATGTATGTTGAACATCTTCCTTTTAGTGTGTTGCTTTGCATGCTGTTAAGTGGTGATGTTTTAACTGTTCATGATCTGTGATTTCCACAATTTGTTTTGATTCAGTAGACAGCCATGACAGTTCAGGAGATGCCAAAAAGGATTTGTATTTGTATTTATTGTTTTATATAGCGCCTTAATCCAAGGCGCTTTACAGTTAACGACAAGAATACATAAACATGGACCAGTAGAAGCAATAACAGTAAAAATTAATCAAACCAGAAAATTGGCTTGTTGAACAATTTGCATGAGAAAAGGGGAAAGGAGAGGAAGGGGGTGTGTGGAAGGAGGGAAGAGGGAGAGAAAGTAGTGAGTATAGTGAGTAGTAGGAGGAAGGAGAATTTAGAAGAGAAGGGGAAAGATAAAGAGAACAAAGGTAAGGGTACTAGAGGGAGGGAGAGAAGGGTGAGAGGGGGAAGGAAGTCAGAGAGTTGAATGAAGAAGGAGCGATTTCAAAGAGGAGCGGAAGGAGGAATAGGTGAGGGAAGAGCAGATAGTAAAAGGTAAGGAGTTCCAGTTTAAGGGGGCAAGGAGCTGAAAAGAGCAGAAATGAGAGAAGGCACAAGTGGGTGGGGGGACCGAGAGTAAGAAAAGATCAGCAGAACGAAGAGAGCTAGAGGGGGTGTAGAATGAGAGAAGAGAGGAAAAGGTAAGGAGAAGCGAGGTCGTGAAGAGATTTAAAGGCAAGACAAAGGAAGTGAAATTTAAGCTGGGAGTGGAAAGGAAGCCAACCTAAGTGAGAAAGGGAATTGGAAATAGAGTTGTGAGGGGAGAGAAGACAGAGGGTGCGGATGGCGGAGTGGTAGAGGGATTTAAGGGGGGCCAGATGGGAGGCGGGGGGACCTAAGAATAGAGAAGAACAATAGAAGAGGCGAGGAAAAAATGAGCCCATCACTCTGGTCTATTGTTGATGACCCATCAATGAACAAAATGTCTCCACCCTTGAGTGCATCCTCTTCAACTTTTCTAGTGCATGAGTACATTTCGATAGTCTGTGTACAATCGTGAGCATAATCACCTTCCTCAATAACTTCCGCTATAAACCTTGCTGGGTTAACTGTACTACATCTGACAATTGACAGTTCAGGTCTAGACAAAATGATCTCATAACCTGATGCCCTCTGCGTGGTTAGTGTGGACTTAGGCTTATTCAATATTGCAAACAGCGCATGCTCCACAAATATTGTGGTTGGGCACCCCATTGTAATCGATGATGATTTCTCTACCGCAAATGCAGCTGCGGCGAGACTCTGTTCGTAAGGGAAATGACCTAACATAACAGGGTCCAAGTGACCGCTGTAGAACGCTATTGGCTTTTGTCCCATGCTGGTTTTCTGAGTCAATACTGCTTTCATTACTGCAGAGTCGCAATGTGAAAAGATAAAGAACTGTCGTTCATAATCTGGGGTGGCTAGTACCGGAGCAGTGGATATGGCGTGCTTCAACTCGTCAAATGCCTCCTTCATTTCCCTTGTCCACCCCAATGTTTTGTCCCCTTTGTGTGCTTCTCTCAATGCTTCAAGTAGGGGTCCTATGTATGAGCTGTAGTCAAAAACCCATGCTCTACAGTAGTTGCACAATCCCAGGAACTGCTGCATCTCCCTCACCATTTGTGGTAGTGGCGTGTTTGATATAGCTTGTGCTCTTTGTGGTGCAATCTTCCTTCCGTGTTGGGATATTAGTTGACTAATGTATAATACCTGTTCTTGACAGTACTGTAACTTTTCTTTGTCTACCTTGTAACCTTTTTCAGCCAATACTGTCAGCATTTTCAATGAGTCTTCCCTGCACCTTTCCTCGCTGGTGCTGCAAATTATTATATTGTCAACATATTGCAGCACTGTACTTTCCAATTCAACGTTTCCCAAGTCCATCTGTATTACTCTGTTGAAAATTGAGGATGACTCGCAGTACCCTTGTGGTAACCTGGTGTGTTTCCATTTTGTGTTTCTGTACGTGAAGCTTGTCAAGTCTTATGAGTCTGGGTGCAGGGGTATTGAGAAAAAGGCATTTTTGAGGTCAATCACTGTGAACCGTGAGGCCTCTGCCGGAATTCCACATAATATTGTGGCCGGGTTTGCTGCTATGGGGTATTCTGCTTCCACAATGTTGTTCAAGGGTCTGAGGTCCTGGATAAAACGCCAAGACCCTCCTTTAGCTTTACGCACTGGGTACATGGCTGTGTTACATGGTGATTCTGATGGTACCAATATGCCATTGTTTATTAGGGCCGTTATTGTTTCGTATATGCCCTCATCTGCCTCTTTTGATAGTGGGTATTGTTTCACTCTAGGGAGTATTGCACCCTTTTTCAGCTTTATTCTTACACCCCTGATACTCTTTATGCATCCTACGTCATAGGGACTGCTGGTCCATAGTGATGTTGGAACTTTTGCCATATCTTCCTCGTAAAAGGGAACTGGGGTAGATGCGGGTGCTTCAAGTGCCATGGCCATTTTCTGTGCCACTTGCTTATATGTCACTCTTAGTCATATATCCACACTCATCATAAATACCATTTCACCCTCTTCCTTGTCTTCTGAAAAGAGCTCCTCATCGGACACCTGGGTGAGCCTGCATCCCTCAGCCAGGGCTATCACTGCCCTCCATGCTCTCCCTTCCCTGTCTTGGGCATGTACTGCGATATAATCAGCAGTCGTTATAATACTCTCGATGCTCACCGAAATCACCTTCCCTTCTGGTTCATTGGCTGGTGTCTCAGGCCTAAACAAATAGGCTGCTGGCCTCCTCCAGATCTTTCCTTCTATTCCTGGCATCCAGGCGAATGCCATGTCCGTTCCGTACTGGAACAGTTCGCCATCCACTGGCTCAGCCCTAGTTACTGTCCGTCCACAGTATGCTTGCAGTATTTGTCGTGCAGTGAGCATATTTATTCCTGGAGTGGAACAAATTATGCCATCCTCGTGAAGGAGATTGTCATATTTAGCCTGCTCATTATGTCCCTCCCAAGTATGTTCACTGGTGACTCCCTTGAATACAGGAGCGGGACAGACATGTCATAATCTCCAATAGATAAGGAGATGTTATCGGTAAAGGGAACCAACCCCCTAGCCCCAGAGAATCCTTGGGTGTTCATGGCCTCACCTGACATCTTAAATCTACCTTCCCTTATGCAAGACCGGGTTGCCCCAGTATCAACAAGGAATGATCATTTTTTGTCACCTATCGTTACCTCAATGCGTGGTTCCTCCGCACTATTAGGTGTTATCGACAGGATGGGACACACCAAGGACGTCTGTGGGCTGTCCTATTGTGGGTATAATGATTGACCACTTCCTGTGTAAGGGCTGTGTCCCAGGACAGTCACCCTTCTCAATTGTGTTTGTTGTAGCTGTGTATCGGTGGAGGTTACCTTATGGTCCTGTATTTGAGTGGGCTGCTGCACTGGCTGCACTTGGTGTTGTTGTGTTATTGCTACCTGTTGTTGCGGTAGTGAATATGTCTGTGGCTGTTGTTGTGTTACTAACTGTTGCTGTGTGCTGTTCTGTGGCAGCCCCTGCAGTTGTTGGTAACCCTGCTGCTCCCTTGTAGGCCCTTGTTGTCCTTGTTCCCCCCACGCTGGTGTGGAGGGTCTCATTCTACATGTACGTGACATGTGTCCTAACATTCCACAAATCCAACATACAGGTGGTTCCCTGGTCTTCCATCGGAAACTTCCTGAATTGTCCTGGTATACTGGTTGCCCAGTGGGGTAGAAGCTTCGGAATCCTCCCCCTTGCTGTTGTGCAGGATAGCCATATCCCCTTCCCCTCATCATTCCTGCCCTTCCTGTCAAGTTATTATAATATCCAGTTCCTGTTGTCATGTATCCTCCTCCCATGTTAGCCGTGTATGGTGGGGGTGGTGGCAGCTGTTGTGTTATAATTCGTGGTGATTGTAGTTAGGAGGGATCCTGTGCGGCCTCTACTTGCGTGGGGTTTGGTGTCATTGTTGTTGGTGTAGTTATTAGTGCACCTTCCATCGTGTACTTAGTCAGTTTTTTCTGCACTAATTTAGCCTCTTCTGCTTTTCTATCTTCTTCCTTTTGTTTGATCTTTTCTTGCCACGTCCTACAATGGTGTACTATTGTCAGTTGTATTTCTGGCCAAGCCTTTGCTTCCATCCCCACTACTTTCTTCAATTATTTTTGCTCTGCCTTTGAGAGCCCTTGTATTAGTATGAGGTAAAATATTGCCGGTGTCTTGTCCCATTGCTCTCTAGTTTCCATACGCCACTTCTCCTGAATGTCCTCGATATAATCAACAGGATCTTCGTTCTCACGCATCTTGCATGATGTAATTGCTCCTATGTCTGAGGTGTCTGGGTATTGTACCCTCAGTGCTTGCCATAATGCATGTCTGCAATTCGCAAATGGCGCCCCGTCATGTGATGTGTTTGTTATTGTCACCCCGGGGAAACCCGCTCTCTTCCAGATGTCATCTGCTGCATCCCCTAATATTGATATTAGTAGGCCCTTCCCGTCCCCCACTGCTAGTTTCTGTCCTGCAGTGTGTTTTTCCATCTCATATATCCATTTTCCCGCTCCTCCACTTAGTGATGGGAGCCTACACTTTATATTTTCCTTATCTGCATGCTTCCAGGGGACGTATTGTGGTCTAACCCCCCCTCTCTCCAATAGTGGCATAATATTGCGTCCCATCTGTCCCCCCAGTTGTCGCGGTGTAGAGTCCGTATACCCCTTCTCTTCTTATGTGTCGTCTACGTCATCTGTTATGTCCATATTTCCCCCGCTCATTGTGGTTTCCCCTTCATCTCTTCCCCTTCTCTTATTATTTCCTTTATTTGATGTGGGCGTGTGTGTTCGTTCTTCCTGCCTGCGTCCGGGGAGATCTCTAAGCCTGCCGGCGTAGGGGGTGTGTTCAGGAGCGGGTGTGGGCGGGCATGTTGGACAGGATGATGCGGGTGTAGCTGCATGTGTTTGCCTTCCCGCCATTCTTTGTTCTTTCTCCTCACTTCCCCCCCAACTCTTCCTTTCTTCTACATGCCCACGGCGATTCCCTGTTGGTGCGGGTGATGTACAATTTGTCTAAGCTTTCCCTTTCACCGCTTCTTCCTTCTCCCCCCATTCCTTCTTCTTCCTCGCTGCAAAAATCATCCAGGAGCGACAACCCCCAATCTGTCTTTTTCCCCCGAATCGTCACTGTTTTTAAACCTATTAAATCCGTTCCTCCCACTTCTTCTTTACCAATTGCTCCCCTTTGTGCTGATGTTGTGGCTACTTCTGTGTTCCTGCGTACATATTTCCTTACCCCACTCTCTCCTTTCCTATCTCCTCTTTCCCCTTCCCTTTTTGCTACTATTTCACCACCTATTTCCTCTCTTTTCTTCTTTAATTCCTCCATCACCTCACTACTCACCTTTTCTAATATCCTTTCTTCCTCTCTCCTCCTTTCCCATCTCTCTCTCTCCCTTTCTAATATGCTTTCTATTACCTTCCCTTCCTCGTATTTCTTGGTGGTTTCTGATAGTATTTTTCTCTTCCATATTTCCATTTCCTTTTCTTTCTCTTCTTCCTCCATTTTCCTGTCGCGCTGCACTGCTCGAGATACCCTTTCTGCTATCGCCTTCATCCTTTCAGCTTCCCTCTTCCGTTCTTCAGTTCGCTCCCTCATTTTTTCTAACTCATCCTTACTTTCCTTCCTTTCCCTCCTTCTCTCTCGTTCCTCCCTCTCAAGCTGTTTAATCAGGGCGTTTTGCTCATTCCTTAACTCCGCCAATCGTTCCTCCAACATCTCCTCCTCTGCTCGTGACAGCTCCCCTTCTTTCTTTTTGCCTCCTTCCCCTTTTATTTCACTGCTACTCTCATCGTCCTCGTTCATTTTCCTTACTACCTCCTTCTCTTCTCCCGTTAATGTCCCTCGCAATTTTAATAGCACCTGCGCAGCTACCCACTCGTCATGTCCTATGGCTGGGATTGGTTCTTCACTAGTCTTCCCTTCCCTTGCGTGCATCTTCTTATAAGTTGGGCCTACCGCACTTCTCGCCACCTGTAGCTGTATATGGTGGTGGGCTGTATGCTGGGTTCGAATACCCCTCAGCCGCCGCTAGTTGTTGCCTTACCACTTCTCGTAGTTCCGTTACAGGATATAAGCCCCCTTCCTCCTTTTTCACTACTTTCGCTAAAGGCATGTCGTCGGTCCGTTCCTTTTTTATTTCTGTTTCATTTACGTTGCTAAGCTTTTCCTCCCCCTCTCGGCCTTTTCCCGCGCACTGTGCGCTTTCAGCCTCCTTTTCCCATTCCCTTCTTCCTCCTTAATCTTCTTCTCCTCCTTCGTTTCCTCCACAGTGAACATTCTGGTTAGTCCTGGTCGGGACCCCTGGAACATCCTCCATAAGTTAAACACCTCCACGTGGTGCGTCAACTTCTTCCCCTTGTATGTGTTGTGTAGATGTGTCAGTAGCGAGTGTTGGACGTATGGGTCGAAACTGCCGTTAGACGGCCAGGGTGTCGTCATTTTGTTGTCCGTCCCTTGTGTCCATTCTATGCTGTATTTAATCAGTTTCTCCCTATGGGGTGACAGTGTTTCACATATATGCTGTAGTGGGGTAGTGAGGGTGTTCCCCCACCCTCCCGATCCTAACCCGTATGACATAGTTACACTGTGTTGTTTTAGTTCCCTTCAGTATAGTAGTCGTTACCTGGCCCCGTAGTTTGGGGACTTACGACCGTCCGCAAAAAAGGAACTCAGTCAAATGTGACAATTGCAGATGTGTTACCTGGCCCCGTAATTTGGGGACTTTCGACCGTCCGCTAAAAGGAAAAACAGCCAAATATAATGCTTGCAAGTATGTAGTCTTTTCTCTGTCTTTGTTCCTCTTTCTTAATACCGTTACGGCCCTTACGGCCAAGGCGCACGTAGCCCCCTGCGGCTGCGTGCCCTCTGTGACGTGCTTATACAGCCGTCCCACTTTTCTTCACCCCTCCTCCTCCTTCCTCACTCGTCGTGGCCGGCGTGCTCCGTGCACGGTCACTTCCCCCTCTCCACCTGTCCCGGATTTAACGTTGCCGTTAACCTTCGTGCCCACCCCTTTACCACTATTCACTTCCCCACCACTCTTCAACAATGCTGGGTGGTCGAGGTATCCTATGAAAGCCCTATGGGTGACGTCACCGACCTCTTCCAAAAACTATCGGTAAGATCTTTTACACTTCAGAAAGCTTGAAATAAGTTTTGCTATTTGTCCCCGTTAACCCCACAGCTGTCCTCTTGTCACGCCTGGAACAAGGTAACCAATAATATCAGACTGCGCACGCTGCGTCGCCTCGCATGTGATACGCCCCTCAACAGGTGGGCTAAACCAGCTAATTATCTTCCGTATTAGGCAACCAGCTAGCTACCGCCTACAGGAAAACGTCATCTATCTAACGAGTTTCGCTGCTCGACCAATAGGGATCCTCGTCTACTCATTGATCAATAACCGCCAATTCGTAGGAAGCCACACACACACACACACACACACACACACGCACCCTTACAGGTGGTCACGACCTAGGCCAATCAGTGTCTACGAGCAGCCGCACGTGATGTTTTCGTGCTCCGCCCACTCTTCTCCGTAACGTAGCGGACGGCTCTCGCGCTTGTCCAGCTACCATTCACTTCACCGTCAACACTAATTTATCAAATCTTCGCCGCACACCTTAGCAACACCTCCCACCACCCTTATTTCACTCCTCCCCCCTCCCTCACAATCTCACATTGCTTGTTGCGTGTGGCATACTCACCAAGTTCTCTTGGTGCGGGGTCGCTCGACTGCGTGCACCCCTCAAGCAGCTCGCCACCTCCCCTCGTCCGGACCACGTCTGGACACTCGCCAACCGCGGGCGGGATACTTCTCAACCGGCTCCCGAGGGCCAATATCCGGATTGCGCTGTCCGGTCTTCTCGCAGTTCCGCGATGGTGCTGTAGTCCTCAAAAAGGGGGCAGCGGCAGAGGGGGCCACGCCGCCAGGCCTCCTCGCAACGAGAGTACTCGGAAAAATAAAAAGGTAGATCGTAACCAGATCTCAGCAGTGCCTCCAACTTGTCGGGGGTGTTTCTCCCGGGGTCGGCTGGGCCGTCCGCGGACCTCCGGGCTGGGAGGCCCCAACTCCTCCCGTGTTCCCCAAAAATGAGTATGAGACACACGCAAGAAGCAAGGTGGTTCTGCTGTTTATTGAACAACTACAGGGATGGGTCTAGGATCGTACGCGTCCGTCCAGACTCTCGAAATTCGTGGGGCTCGCAGGCCCCTTTTTGCCTCAGTATGACACGCTACTTGCGTCACCTGGGAAAGTTAGCGAAAAACCTATCGCCACTCTGGATTGGTTCCTTGAGTGGTAGGGTTAGTATAGCATACATATAGAGATCATTGTTAGTGGTTGAGGGTCAGTCAGGTGGTATACTTGGGTTGTCCCTTCTATTAGATACTTGAAAATTGTTACACGAAGACCCCTAATGATTGGCTAATGTTAGTGGCGTCAATGATGAGTGCCCCCATGTTCTGATTGGTCCACTCGCGAGCCCCCCAGCCTGGGACCATCGTTGTTCCCAGCTCGCGGTGTACCTGTCATTTGCAACAATATGTAACTGTGTTCGTGCAAACAATGCATGGATTTGCTCATAGGCCTGAGAGCAGACCATTCCCATCGCTGTAGGTGTCCATTGGGTCATTTCATTGTTGCAGCCTGTGTCCCAGACGTGGGACCCAGGCGACTTCTCCTTCGTGGGTCTGGCACCTTGTTGGGTTTGGCTTGGTCACGTGAGGAGAGACCGTGGCTGAGGCAGAATTCTGCACATTTAAAGTAGTATTTGCTTCTGAGGGCCTGGTTTTGCTTACAGGTGTGACCTTGGCGTCGGCTGGTAGCATACGAGTTGCAACATCGCCCCCTTGGCTGTCAGCTCTCGCTGGGCTCATTCTGCATGGTCAGCACTTGTACTCTTGCTCGTTCAGTGTTCATGGCAGCTCTTGCTTGCGGCCTACTTGGGCCTGGTTCATAGGTGGGGATATGTAATGCACAGTACTTATGTTGCGGTGTGACATGGCTTTATAGGCAGTATCATATCTTCGTTGTATTTTCATCGCGATGCAAGGGTCGGGAAAAGCGTCAGCAAGCGTGTAAGCGAGTGCTTTGTGCGTCTTGCGTTTCTGCATTTCGGAAAACCTATGTGAAAAATAATAAAGATGCGCGTCAGTGGGTGTATCCGTCACCTACGTCATAGCACTGAGTATATTCTTCTTGTGGGTTGGTGTGGGAGCGTCCAGTGTGCACGGTGGCACGTGTGTTCTTGACAGTTGGCTAGGTCGTCATGGCATCTCTAACGATGTTAGCATTCTCAGTAGTGTCCAGAGTGTATTATTTCATTGTTTTGTTCCCATCAAAAGTACAGCAATGGCCACTCACTATACTGTATTTCATAAAAACAAGAAATAACAAATACATTTGAAGGGCAACTATGTAATGTGCATCAATAGTTGTTAAATGTGCTGTTTATGGAATGCATTTACGGTACAAAAAAGCAGGGGTTATGCAGAAACAATAAGTTAAGATTAAATAGTAGTGTCCACTGTATGCGATTAAGTCACATTGGTGTAACTAATCAAAACATGGGACCCTGTTGAAAAGAGATCACACAGTTGATGAGGTGTTTGCCCAGTTGATGTGGCGTTCCTCAGGCTTTAACACCAGTCCCCAATCTAGTAAGAGTAGATAATGATAACCAAAGTTTGTACTCATTTATCGACCTTGGAAGGATGAAAGGGGGAGTTAACCATTTTAAGATTCGAACCTCTGACCTGCAAATCATATAGACTGCAGCAGTCAGCGGTCAACCCTTTGAGCTATCTTACTGGTAGGGTAAAAGATGCAGGCGCTCACATTTCCATCAATGTTACAGGGATTCATGAGACCCTGAACACCTCCGTGCTTAATGGAACATCTATCCCTTTAAGAAAACTGGAAGAGGAGGGAGGTGAACAAACTCTTGGGAATCAGGGAGAGTACAGAGTAACTAAAGTAGAACCCATACCTTGGGGAGAGAGAGCATTGATATGATATGATACTTTATTTATATCGTGCTCATACACAAGTGTTTCAGAGCGCGACCAAGCAAAGGGAGGGGAACAAGGAAGAACAAAAAAAAACCAGCGATCTTACTAGGCCCAGTGACATTAAGAGCGCACAAGTGCATGGAGAAGGGAAAAGGGGGAAAGTGCATGGAAGGGGAGAAGTGAAAAGTGCAGAACAGAGGAGAGAAAATAATAAGTTAAATAAATGAATAAATACAGGCAAGGAAAAAGTGGTAGTGCAGCCAGCAAGTGGCAAGTGCAAGATTAGTCAGATAGGGTATATCTGATAAGTGTAGAAGAAGAGTGGGGCACTGTATGGGTACAGATACATAACCCAGTGCAATGGGAGGCCCGCAGGCAGTGCAGGAGGGAGGAGGCAGGGTGAGCAGGCACCTGGGCCTGAAGGACAGAGGGTGTCCAGGAGCACAGTGCCTAGAGAGAAAAACATGTCAGCAGGGGAGAAAAGGGGCAAAGGCGGAAGCGGAGAGGAAGGTCTTGAGGTGCTTCCGGAACCAGAGATGGTTCTCCTCAAGTTTCAAGGTGGCCGGTAGGCTGTTCCAAAGGGAGCCCCCAGCTGAAGACGGAGATCTGCCCCCAGCTCGTTTCTTAGAAAAACGACTGACCCTGAGGGAGTTAGAGATAGAGGAGCGAAGGGCTCGAGAGGGGAGGTATTTGCGTAGGGATAGTAGTTGAAGGTATTTTGGACCCAGGCCCCAAAAAGCCTTGTGGACAATGCAGAGGGTTTTAAATTTGATCCTTGCATCCACTGGGAGCCAATGAAGAGATTTCAGAGCTGAAGAGATACGATCCATTTCAATAAAATGCTCACCATATTGATGTTCACAAGCCTCCCTTGCAGGAAAAACTATGTGCGAGCAGTACCACTCATGAACGGAGATACTCAGTGAAGCACAGCGTTCTGTGGAGTGCGTATTCATGAGTATCAAAATCAAGATGGCATTGGCGCAGGATAGTAGCTTGATTCAAAAAGATGTTTAAGGGGGGGAGGGGTAGACCACAGCATGGGTAGAACACGGCCCGCAAATTCAAATCAACAAATGCCAACTGACAAATTAGTATCCAATATGCCTGAAAATTATTGAAGAGGTGCGCCTACAAAAGTGCCAGGGTTTGTCAAAAAGATATGAGAGTAGGGAAAGAGCTGAGGAGAAGATTAGAACGTCGGATAATACAGAATTTGAGAGGAGGAACTTGCATTAAAAGAGGCACGGGCAAAGGAAGGAGTGAGGAGGAGGAGGTAACTTAAAGGAAAGTAGAGATGGCTATTTGACAAGTGAGGGAAGTAGGGAAACAGAAGGACACTAAGGGGAGGGAGGGTAGGTGAAAGAGCGTTCGGGTGGTGAGTCAAGAGACATGTGAGCTAGTTCAGACAACAATAGTGCTGGAGCAGTGAAAAAAAAAGAATGTCCAAGCAAGGTTGTAGACAAAAGTAGGAGACTTTCATTAAACTAAAAAACAGACACACTAATCTAAAACACTATTACCAACTACTGAAAGAGACAGAATATCCAAACTTTAAGATGAAAGAGGTGCTGTAGTTCCACATAAAGGGTAAACAGGAAATATGTTTAGTTTAATGAAGATAAGGGTCTTAATGTCAGTAGGTCCCTTTAATGCAGGCCAGAGCGACACAATCACTACATATTCATTTTAAGCGTGTTCTTGTGGCTTAAAAGCATTGAGACAGACTTCTTGGTGTATCAAAATGGGTCAAGTTGGCTTTGAGATGATCAGATTGGTTAGTCCCAATGGATCGAGTGTATCCAGATAGTCAAGTCAGCTCAACAAGGTCTAGCAATGCAATGGAGTCATGCAGCGTTGATAGGCACAAATTAATTGAAGAACAGGAAGTCGATGACCAAATCGGGGTCTCAAAGCAGTCACGTCAGTTTAACGAGGTCCAACCATGCAATGAGCTTTGTCAAAGATGATCATCTCATAAACGGTTGGGGCGCAGGCAGGCAATGGTAGAGTCAGTGACTTGATGGCTTAAATCAGATAAAAAGCAGTGAGTGCCAAAGGTAGCTCTGCCGGGCCATTTTGAAAGTGGTTGAATTGACTCAAAGCAGTTTGAGATGTGAAACACAGCCCAATATTGTTCCTTGACTACTAGGCTGATGAGGTACCCCCTCAGGGTCTACAGGGATAAGGGAAGTCCTTGTTATGCCCTTCCCTTCTAAGCCATGAAGATTTCCAAAGATCACTTTCAGGGGCTGTCACCTTCCATGAGTAGGGTCCTGGTTCACATGTTCAGGTAGCAGGTAGACCTTGTCCATGCAACAGTTCATCCCAAATGTTCCTCTGAGATGGATGAGGAGAGCGACTTTCTCCCTCCTTACAATCTTTTGTCTTCCCCTCTATAATAAAGATCTATGAGCAGACTGTCACCCTGTAAAGATCGAGGCGAAAGTCTGCTCTTCTGAAGTCCAAAAATTATTACATTAAAGGAGTGCTCTGACCCCTTCATATAGTCAATTTGTCACAGCGGATTTTTCATTGCAACCCTTATGTAGTGGTACAATCCAGGCTGCTGTGAATAGTGTCTTTTCCTGGTTATGTCAGTCCCATAAGGCTTTTTCTGCAGGAAGTGGAGCTAAAGTACAGGAGCTTCCAAGATGATCGGACCCTTATCTGGATTGTAAGCACTCTCCTTGGCAACACAAATTCCACCCTCTTCCCTGTCTGCCTAGTTAAATGAGTCTCTAGGGATTGCCATTGATCCTGTCCTTTGAAGCATGCAGGCAGATCTTATTTTCCTGAAAGGTGACAGCCTTCTCACAGAAAACAAATCATGTTCTGGCTCTGACCCCAAATCGTCTGTTTGGGTGAAACTTGGTCCCAGACGGGGAATTCACAGAATGCCCTAACTAGGGAACATTGTACACATTGGGCTGCTTTTAAGGTTAAAGGTATGAATATACATTGTTGATTTTGTACTAACCCTTCAAAATTGGAAACCTGAAAACACTGGTTCACAAACTGTCCCTACTTTAGGCCTTTAAGGATAAAAGTATTTGGCTTTTCTCTTAAAATCTTTTTTGGGCAAGGCTTATGTTGGGTGAGAATAAAGCACTTATAGCCTTAACTCGATTTTTAATTGATATGGATTCACAATTATAGAACTGTGGATTAGTGAAATTCTTTAAATGTTTTTATATATGTATTCATTGTCCGAAAGTTTGTAATATTAATATTTAGTGTTTGAAAAAATCATGGACCCAGAAATTGTAAATGAATGTAATGAATTATTGATTGTGTCTTTGTATAACTATGGATGATTTTGTAAAGGTTTGAATAAACCAAATACAATAAAAATAAAATTAAAAAAGAAGGCCCTGGCAAAGTGAGTCACTGGAAATAAAGATAACAATAACATGACACCAAAGCGTTTCGGCGAGTATAATTGTAAATTCACAGAGGCAACCATGTTAACTGGCACCAGGCCCTGGGAACTCTCAATTATATCATTCGAATCCAGGCTGCCCACATTTAAATGTAGTCCATAGCTGTTGGAATTTTGGGATCCATCAGGCTGTTTGTAAAACTGTGCAGGTTACTCTGTAACTGGCATGTTGCCAAACTACAAGGAAACAGCTGAGGGTTGTCATTAGACAGGCTCTGCAAAGTTTACACTATACTTTTCAACATTCAGCATTATAAAAGTGAGTCTGATTAGCAGATTTCATTTTCAGAGGCAGAACTACCAGCATCATTTTTTTGTTAAAAAAAAATCAAAAAATGGTAGTCCCCTCTCACAGATGATATTCTGTCAAAGGTGCTGAGGTGCGTTGAGTTGGAGGTGGTGAGAAATGCAGAGAAGGAGGTGGAAGGCCAGAAAGCGGGGCTTCTGTTGCAGGTGGAGTTAGTGAAAGGTCAGAAGGAGAAGGTTGCAAAGCCAAAGGAGGAGGTAATAAGAAGTTAAAAGTAGAGAGCGAAAAGGATTCAGCAGGAGAATTATCTGATGGAACAGAGCCATTGGGAATATAAGAGGGGAAGGAGACTAGCCAGTGCAGACTGAATCAATCATGGAGGCAATTTACCGCAGAAATAATTCACGTCCGGTGGATATCAGTGTGGATGGGAGGAGATACAAGCACATGGAAAGGCAAGGAGGAGATTCCAGGAGTTAAGTGCAAAGAATAACCTATAAGTAGCAATACATGAATAGTGGAGCGTCCCCAAAGAACAAGATTGTTAAGGGAGAGCAAAGAGGATAGCTAGGAATTAGGTGTCAGTCAGAAAACTCTGTTTCTCCTACTAGAAGTGCTTCCCTTCAAAGTAGCCATTCAGCCAAAGACCTGTCGGAGACCTCGTGGATTGAGCTTGGTGACCTCTAGTCTCATTATTGTGGTCACCATGATTTGAAGATTTGGAGGGGATGACACCTGGAACAGGATCCCATGGAGAAGCTAAAGAATTATCAGGATGCTAGATATTGAGCCTGTATGTTGGTAATGTAAATCGAGCTTAAGGCCAGACTCCTCAAGTGGTGAAGCTCTGATGGAGGATCAAACCTTGTTGCACAGCCTTGTCTTCTTCCTAGGTCGAGTGTGTGCCGTGAACTATCCTCCCAGACATTAGGAAAGAAGTGCAGTGGACACTTCAACACTCACAGACTGAGAGTGACTGAAAACCCTGAAGGAAGGCATGGAGGGGAGCTGGCCTGTAGAGAGAATTATCTTTTGATTTCATTGTTGGAAATCCAAATCAGGGCCATCGTTCTTTCTGTGTTCCTAACTGATTCCCTTCCTTACGTTGTTCCAAATAAGCCCTGTGGAAACCATAACATCTGGCAAATGCGTCTCATTGATCCCCTCACAGCTTCATGACAGAGGGAACCTTCAGATTTTGAAGAAGCTTTTGTTTTGAGGGAAGAGGCAGGAGGGCGACATCAAGAAGTGCAGATTGTTCCTGTGTACATTATGTGTTGGGTCCCCGCTTCTTACTGAAGCGGGCCCACGAAGCGGATCCGGCACTCGCCGGAATAACACACAGGAGCCTCTTCTCAACACAACCTTCTTTATTCCCAACAGCCGGCGGAACTGCCGAAAACCCCTGGTCCCTCCCCCTTCCCCTGACGTCACGTCCGGGACGTCAATGTCCTGAGGACCCAAACGGGGTCCGCCCACACAACGATGTGGGCGACCTGACATCTCCCCCATTTTTAACACGTTAGTTGAAGGGCCCCTCTCTTACCCCATCTCCTCGATGAGTCGCATTGGTTTCATGCGACTCCTCTGCGGTCGGAGTCTCTTGCACGGGGTCGGTTCCTCCCTGGCGGGTGGGGAGCGGGGCACTTCGCCTTCTGACTCTTCTCCGTCTCCCTGATACGCTTCTTCGCGTGGTCTGTCCTCTTCGCTGTCTCTGTCCCATGTCCAGGGGCCTGCTGGCGTCAGTCTGACTCGTTTGAAGTGCGAGCTGTTCCGGGTTATTGTTGAGTGATCACTCCTTTGTGCCGTGACCATGGAGCCTTTCTTGTGTGTCATGACCAGCAGTGTGGGTGCGAAGGTGGCTTCCTCCTTCCTGTTCTTGGGTTGTCTTAGCCATACTTCGTCTCCTGGTTGCATTGTGTTCTCCCGAGCCCTCCTTTTCCTGTCCGTGATCTCCTTGGTTTTCGCTTTGCTTGCGGTGTCATTTATTTGCGCTTCTTGTTCCAGCGGTGTTGGGCTTTGTGGTCTCGGGTCCTCTGATAGTCGCGTGGCGATCGGTCTTCGGAACATTAGGTCTGCCGGGCATACACCCGTGGTGCTATGGGGAGTGTGTCTGTATTCTCGTAGGAGTTGATTGAGGGCCTGTTCGAATGGCTTGTTCTGTATATGGGCTATTTGTAGAGTCCTCTTTATGTTGGCCATAAACCTCTCGACCATGCCGTTGGCTTGTGGCCACCGGGGGGTTATGCGTCGATGTTGAAACCCCATGTATTTTGCGAATTGTTGAAAGTCTTGACTGATGAACGTGGGGCCGTTGTCGGACTTTATGATCTTGAGGATGCCATAGGCAGAGAGCATCCTGTCTATAGCTGGAATGACGCACGTCGTGGCGCTGCTCTCTACTATCTGAGCATCCGGGTATCTTGAGTGCTCGTCCATAAGTACAACCACGTGTGTCCCATTGTTCAGTGGTCCGAATAGGTCTATTGCCAGCTCTTCCCACACTTTGTTGGGTAGCGGTGAGGGATGTAGGGGGTTCAGGTGTGGCGGGGGTGCTACTTGTGCGCAGACGTGGCAATTGCCCACTATGTTTTCCACCAGGCGATCGAGTTGGGGGAACCAGACTTTCTGGCGCAGGAGGCGCTTTGTGGCAACTACGCCCCTGTGTCCTTCGTGGGCTAGGTGTATTATCCTCTCCCGGAGAGTTCTCGGACAATGACCTTGCAGCCTTTTAGTATGACGTTATCCTCCACCACAGTCAATTCATCGCGGACTTGATCTAGCCACTTGACGTCTTCTTTCGTGGTTTCCGCTTCATCCCTGGCCTGCTGTCTCATGAGGGCCGTCTTGTCTACTTGAAGGCAGTGCCGTGCGATTCGCAGTGCCGGGTCTGCTTCCGATTGCACGGACAGCTCCAGCCAACCTACCGGCAGTGGTTGTAGGTGGTGGATGATGTAGTTGATGTACGCGTCCGCTATGGACGGTTGGGACGTCGTCGTGGGCATGGGATGTCGTGAGAGATAGTCCGCGGGGTTTTCCTCTTTTCCTGGCCGGTGTTGTATGGTGAACTTGTAGTCCTGCAACCGGAGTCCCCATCTGGCAATCCTTGGTGGCATCCTGGCCTTTGGGCTGCCATAAATGGTGAGTAGAGCCTGGTGGTCCGTGATGATAGTGAACTCCTTGCCGAAGAGGAATAGGTGGAAGTACTCGCAGGCCCAGACAACCGCGAGGCTCTCTTTTTCCGCCTGAGAGTATGCCTGTTCTGTGTTCGTCAGGCTCCTGCTGGCGTATGCTACCACGTGCGTGGACTGTGGCTCCCTGTGGTCTTTTTGCGTCAATATGGCGCCCAGTCCCACGGGGCTGGCGTCCACTATCAGCTCGGTGTCACGGTTGGCGTCAAAATATGCCATGTCCTCCGCCTGTGCGATGGCCCTCCGTATCGCTTCGAAGGCTGCTTGGCATTCCTTTGACCACGTAAAAGGCGTGTCCTTCCTGGTGAGAAGTCGGAGGGGATTGCTGACGGTGGCATAGTCCTTCAGGTATCTGGAGCAATAGCTGGCCAATCCCAGGAACGATCTGAGGTCGGTGGTGTTGACGGGGGGCATGGCTGAGTTGAGGGCCTCCACTTTCTCCGGGTCAGGCCTCATGCCTTTATCTGAGAAGATGTGCCCAAAGAACCTCAGCGACCCTTTGGAGAATTCGCACTTAGTTTTGTTTAGGGTGAGCCCTGCGTCGTCTAGCGCCTGGCATACTCTGTGCAGAGCCAGGTCGTGTTCTTCCTGAGATTTTCCGTATACCAGGACGTCGTCCGAATAGTTTAGGCAGTTGGGAACGTGCCTGATCACCTTGTGGATCTCCTCCTGAAAGATCTCAGCGGCCGAGGATATGCCAAAGCTGAGCCTTTTGTATTGAAATAGGCCGAGATGCGTGACAAAAGTGGTGATGTAGCGGGATTCCGGTGCTATTTCGATCTGGTGGTAGCCTTTCGTGAGGTCTAATTTGGAGAATATCCTCGCCCCATGGAGCAGGTGAATCATGTCTGTGATTCTCGGCGCTTGATGTCGCTCCCTTTCGATGGCTGTGTTGGCTCTGCGCATGTTGACGCATAGCCGTATGGATCCTTCCGGTGATTTTTTTGGGACGGGGACGATGGGTGAAACCCATGGTGTCGGTCCTGAGACGGGTTCTATAACGTTCATTTTGATGAGCTTGTCCAGTTCCTCTTCTACTTGTCTTTGGATGTTGAACGGGATGCCTCGGTAGTGTTGGGCTACCGGTTTGACCTGAGGGTTGATGTGGAGGTGCACTTTTCGGTTGCGGAGTTTGCCCAGACCTGTGAAGAGTCTGGGGAATGCTTGTTCAATTGAGTCCGGTTTGGCGAAGTACTTGTGGGCCATCAACTGGTATAGGATGTGTACCAGTCCCATGTCAACTGCTGTCCGGAAACTCAGTATGCAACCACTGTTGGCTTCGGTGTCTAGAACGTATAGCTGGATCTTCGCCGCGTGTCCTTTGTGTGTGCATGTGGCCGTGATCACGCCTTTGCATGGCAGGGGTGTCGTGGACCCGTAGGGGTATATGTCTACTGTGGCTTTTCGGATCCTTGGTGGGGCGGTCAAAGACTGATATGCGCTTTCGCTGATGATGTTAAACGTCGCTCCGGTATCCACGAGGAATTTTAGTGGAGTGTGGTTCACTTGGAGTGTCAGAATGGGGCTGTGTTGGGTGACCGTCGTGTTATCCTGTAGGGCCCACACGTATCCTTTTCTTCTCTGATCTTCCTCTGACGAGAGGGTGTCAGTGTTGGTGGGGGATCGAGTCTCCACATATCTTACGAAACGCCGCCTGTGTGATCTTCTTGTGTCCTCGGATGACCTTTTGTCTTCGCGTGTGTAGCGACTTCTGCGGTCTCCGTCATCTTTCCTGGTACGCCGCCTTTCGCTGTCCCCTGGCGGCCTGGGCGGGCTCTGTGGTGTGGGCCTGCGCCTTTCCTGGTATCGGTGTTTGGGCATTGAGTGGGTAGGGGCGTTCTTGCACATGGCCCTGTAATGGTCCATACCCCCGCACGCGGCGCACTTCTGCCCTATGGCCGGGCACGTGCCAGAGTGTGGATATTCATAGCCGCACTTGAAGCACGTGGCATCGAGGTGTTTGGTGGTCTGACTTGGGTGGGTGTATATCTTGTTGATTGTCTCTACGTTGTCGCTGGGTTGATGAATGGACACCTTGCCGAGGTTGTCCAGTTGCGAGTCTACCGCTGCTTCCATGCGGGCCAGCGCCAGGATTTCTTCTAGTGATCGTTGTTTTTGTAGCAGTTGCTTGCGGAAAGGCTGTGAGAGGCATCCGGCTATCACTTGGGACCTGAGCGCCTCTTCGTTGGAGTATCTGTGGAATTCACAATGTTTTAGTTTGATGCGTAGGCGCATCACAAAGCTGTCTATAGACTCCCCTTTTTCCTGTCTTGTTGTGTGGAACATGTGGCGCTCATAATCCACGTTTGTGTGCGGTGCAAAGTATTCCGACAGTTTGGCATGTAGTTGGCTATAAGTGACGGTGTCCACATCCAGCAACTCCCCCGCGATGTCTCTTACCGCTGGTCCCACTGCCATGAACAGTGTGTTTTTCAGCCTCGAGTCGTCCGTCAAACCTATGGCCCCTGTGTAGAATTGGAAGTCTCGTAACCATATGTTCCATCTGGGCCCTAGGTTGGAAGTGTCTCTGATCTCAAATGGGTTGGGCATATGCATGACTTGGGCGGCCCCTTCCTGTTGTGCCTGCGGGTTGTTGTCCTGTGCAGTGTCAGCGCTTCCAGAAGCTTGTCCTGCTCCCCCTGAGGAGGACGCCGGAGTGGTTGCGGTATCCGACATGACTATGCCGCCGTGAGGGTGTGGAGGTGCTGACTTTTGTGCACTGTGGTATGCTGTGGGCACCTACGTCGGTGTTTCCACTTGGTGTGGCCTTTGGCCTGTGCTGCTGCTGGGTGCTGTGGGGTGGCTCCACTGGTTCAAAGCACCCGTGTCCTGTGGGCGTCTTAGCACGGGTGTCTGCCGTGTCACGCGGGGCCGGGGCCGCTCTCACACTGCGCTCATAGTTGTCGGCACATAATTGTCGGGGCGGGGCCACCCGTGATGAGTGCTCGGTGGCGCTTGAGCGCCAGTGTCTTGGCTTATTCGTTAAATGTCACACGGGAGCCGGGGCCTGTGATGCGTGCTCGGTGGCGCTTGAGCGCCCATGTCTTGGCTTACCCGTTAAATGTCACACGGGAGCCGGGGCCGCGCTCCCGCGGTGCACCCGTTGCAGCGGCGGGTGACGGGCTGAGGTGAGGCCTCTGTCACGGGGGAGGCGGGGCCTTGCCGGGTGGGCACCCGTGCCCGAGGCGCGCTAACTGCTCGGCTGCAGGCCTCGGCACGGTGCCTGCGGGGTCCGCGCCCACTCGTCGCCAGTGTTGGGTCCCCGCTTCTTACTGAAGCGGGCCCACGCAGCGGATCCGGCACTCGCCGGAATAACACACAGGAGCCTCTTCTCAACACAACCTTCTTTATTCCCAACAGCCGGCGGAACTGCCGAAAACCCCTGGTCCCTCCCCCTTCCCCTGACGTCACGTCCGGGACGTCAATGTCCTGAGGACCCAAACGGGGTCCGCCCACACAACGATGTGGGCGACCTGACATTATGGGATGGCTTTTTGGCCTCTTCCTGAAGCACAGGATACATGTGTTATGTTTAGTACATGCAACTTCGACCCCTGCAATTTGGAACATGTAGTCCTCTAGTGGGGAAAAGGAAATGCAACTGTGAGAGAATGTATTGTAGCTTCGCCCAAAACACATGCTACTGACCCCCTAACCGTCTATACTTTCTACTGACAGCAAGCCTGTCTCGGCAAGTGGCCTCTGGGAAAATTACTATATTTTCCTTTTTGTCCCATCAACAGAACAGAAATAGCATTGGTGCAGTTTATTGACAACAGCAGCCAGTTGAATGAGGGGTAACTCCGTTGATCAAGCATTAGCCCAGTTTGTTGTGGCATTCACCAGGCTCATACCTTGCACTCAAACCTATTAAGCGTAGACTAGGCAGGTTCTCAATCCAACATCCTCAGTTTCAGTGAATCACAGACGCCTGAACACTTACGTGCTTTAAAGGACACCCTAATGACACTCCTCCTCCTCACAGCCTCCTCCTCACAGTGTATTTGTGACCAGGGCCAGTGAATGCCGGTGTGTGTTCTACAGGCGTGAGTGCTTCGACCCCCATTAAAATATCGACTCGAAAAAGGCTGTGTCCACCTTGTAACAGAGATAAACAGGAGCCACAATAGTGGTGAAATGTGTTTTGAGATGGCCAATTTGTCCAATAAAAAAGAGTGATATTTACACATGTCAGTCTCAAGTACAAAATACAAATGCATGTGTTAGATCAGACTTTGTCCTGACGCTTTTACGGCGTATAGAAAGGTGGGTACAGATTACATGCTAAATAGAGCGTTAATTGTTAATGTATTGGACTTGAAGGTTGAGCACTTGTAATCAACATTTGTAATCTTGGCAGAGACACAAAGTGCCCTGGGCTGCGATGCAATTGGCTGCATATCGCTTGCAGCAGAAATACATTACCTCCACGTCCACTCTTCCTCGTCACAGTACTTACTTCATGAGGCCCCTGCCTCCGACACAGGACCTTCTTCTATTTCTTTAAATTCCTATAACTCCTCCCCCACATCCAAGGCACTCAGTTAAATTTTTCCTGCCTCCGGCAGGTTGGACTTTTTCTTCCCGGTGCGGGGCACTGGGGAGCACCAATTGCTGGCCCCCTGGGGGGGCTGTGTGGTGGGGCCCTCGGCTCCCTCAGGTGCAGCGCTGCTCCTGGGCCACCTGCGGGGCTTGGGGTCACAGTTGAGCGGGATTGCTCGCTCGGTTCTTTGCTGGACTCCGGACCGCAGCGTGAGCATTGTGTCCCGGGTCCTGCATGGCCCGGGGAAGGTAAGGAGAGGGGAGGACTGGGCTTGATGTTTTTTCCCCTCTCCTCCTGTTTTGGCCATCTTGATTCGACAGGCCTTTTCCTCGTGCTCTGTGTACACATCTTTATTGGAAATGATGGCAAGGACTAGGCAGTATGGCCTAGCCTTCCCTTTTTGTTGTGTGGCCTCTCTGCTTCTTGTCGTGGGGTGACAGTGGCAGAGAGTCTTTGAAAGTGCGGGGGCTCTGTTCTGTCGCAGGCATGTCACAAACCACCCGCTCCTCAGACACACACAGCACAGGATGCACTGGATGTTAGCTGCATTCTCTGGGGGAAGGTAAGGAGAGGGGAGGACTGTGCTTGATATTTTTCCCCTCTCCTGCTGGGATGGCCATCTTGACACCTTCAACATGCCGTTTCCTCGTGCTCTGTGTACACATCTTTATTGGAAATAATGGCAAGCACTTGGCAGTATGGCCTAGCCTTCCCTTTTTGTTGTGAGGCCTCTCTGCTTCTTGTCGTGGGGTGACAGTGGCAGAGAGTCTTTGAAAGTGCGGAGGCTCTGTTCTGTCACAGGCATGTCACATACCACCCGCTCCTCAGACACAAGCAGCCCAGGATGCACCGGATTTTGGCTGCATTCTTTGCGTGCAGCCTGTGAAAACGGCGCAGATTTGGACGCGTCTGCAAGCGGCCGGAAGGGTACCGGCCTGGCATAGTCTACACTTCGGGTTCGAGTCTCTGCGGTGCTGACTTGGCCCTTCATCCTTCCTAGACCAACGCATTGGAACGATTTAGAGCTTGGGGCTACCAAGCAATGTGGCGAGTTAGTGGTGTGTTTGGGTCTGTGCTAGCTATGGACAGAGACCCCTTGTCCTGTCCTCTTCCTCTGAACTACACGAGGGAAGGTCAAAGGAGATGATTTTCTTTCACGCCTCCTCTCAGACTTGTGGGAAGTGATATGACACATGGTGGCACATGTCTGTGCTTAGAGGGGTTCTCAGAGCCCCTGGTGTCGGTGGAGGGGGATGTCACTTCAGTTGGTTTTTCCAGTGTAGGAATACCCCAGGTGGGGGTTGCCTTTCATGTTTGCTATCCGGGATGGATTGCTTTGTCCCGCTTTGTGACAGTACTCTGCCCTTTTGACGCCAGCCTGGTAGCTCCTATGTCGGCTGGGGGGGGGCATGGTCTGCTGGACTTCTGGGCTGTCCTGTATCTTCCTTTTGATAAGTGGGATCTTTTTGTGGGCTGACAAGCATGCTGTTATATTGTGGCGCAGGCATGCTTCAACGTCCTGAGATTTTCCTCTGGTGCAAGTGCAGTGACTGGCGGTTTTCCCTGGCTCCTCGTCTCTATCTTCTCGGAGGTGTATGGGACCGGTGGGGTTTGGCTTCCTGGGTAATGGGCTCCTTCCGGAGGGGGGTATCAGTTGCAGTTCCTGTCTCCTCCTGTCCAGGTTTGCATGGTTAGGACTTTGGTACCCAGTTCACGGTCCAAGTAGTTGGCCATGGGATCAGTTCTCTCTGAACGATTGTTGTGGGTTACCGTCTTGCCCATTCCTCTCCCTGTTCAGGGTCCAGTTTTCTTCTACTTGCGGGTGTTCCTGGTCCCTATGCCTTCTAGGATGTGTCAACTGCTTATGGGTCTCAAGACCCTGCACTGCTTGTCCGGACGTCTGGGGAGAGCGTACTCTGGATGTTGCGCTTGCTGGCTGGTTTGGGCTGGGTTCTCAGAAGGCAGTGTGTCTCGGGTCGCCTGTTGCTGAAGTTACGGGGCACGTGGCGTCTTGCGTGTTTTCCGGTTCCTTGAGCCCGTCTTCGGTTACGTCCCCTGGTGTCTTATACTCTCTTCCACTGGCTTCCGACGTCTCAGCTTTCGTAGTTGTGTTTTCAGTGTCCCCAGCGCTAGGAGTCTCCCTGCTGTGGTGGCGGGTGGTTTCAGGTCTACATGCTGAGGTGTGCATGGTCCACCCTCCTGTGGCCTCTCTTATTACGGACGCCGGCAGAAAGGGTCTACATTGGGGGTCCTCTCAGCTCAAGGGTTGTGAGATCTGGGGAGAGCCGGCGATCATCCAATTGGCAAGAGTTGTGCCATTGTCCAAGCTCTGGTGTACTACAAGGAGTTGCTGGACGGTCGGCAGTTTTGATCCGATCGAACAATACGACGGCCTTGGCATATGTCAACTGCAAAAGGGGTTCCGGCCGCTCCTTGAATGCTCTGGCAGCACTGATAGGCACCTGGGAGAAATCTCATCTGGTGTCTCTGGTGGCCTCACGTATCAGAAGGGTGGACAATGTTCAAGCGGATCTTCTCAGACGCCGGTTTTCACTCCTCGGCGGAACTGGTCCTGTTGGCCCAGGTCTTTGCGGTGACCTGTGTCAGATTAGGGTCCCCAGTTCTAGACCTGTTTGCATCACCGGCCTCAGCAGAAGTTCCCCTCTTCTGCTCTCAGTTTCAGGCCGGGGGGATTGGGAGATGGGCCCTCTCTGTACAGTGGCCTTGGGGTTTTCCTTTAGGCCTTTCCGCCTATTCCCCTTCTGCCCCGGGTGGTTTGGCGCATCAGAGTGTCCAGGGTGACTGTGTTGTTATAAGCTCAGTTCTGGTCCCGCCAGAGTTGGCTCCCCTCTCTGTTGGAGCTTCGGTCTAGGAACCTTGGCTGGTTCCGAGGTGGCCGTGTCCCCTTCAAGGGGATCTGCGGTTGGAATTCCACTGAATGCAATGGGCAGTGTGGTGATTGCTCAGTCTAGGTTGATATCTCAGGGGTTCTCAGATCCTGTAGTTGAGTACATAATGGATGCTCTTAGACCCTCCACTCTGAAGGTGTTCGGCAGGCATTGGGGCCATTTCCGAGACTGGTATGGGCAGTCTGGGATCCCTCCCCTGCCTTCTGGCCTCTGCTATCCTTCGATTCCTCCAGAATGGCTTTTGACAGGGGCCTGGCAGTTTTTTTTCCCCAGGCTTCACTCTCAGTGGGCCTCCATGAAATTGATTTTGGGGGACTCTGATGGTCACTTGGATGGGGAGGTGTTGGTGGGGAAGTTGCTCAAGGGTTTTTCTTCTTCCCGTCCTTGTGCTGATAAAGGGCTTCCCCCTTGGGATCTCCCTCTTGTATTACGGTTCCTTCAAGGGCCTCCTTTTGAGCCCTTTTCCGAGATTCATATCAAACATCTTACACCGAAATCTGCTTTTCTTATTGCCCTCGCTTCTGCCCGTAGGCTTGGGGAGATTGGGGCTCTCTTATGTCACCCTCCTTTCCTGAGGGTGCTGCCAGACTCGGTGCTGCTGAGGCATAGCTCTCAACCATTTGTCTCGCAAAGGCGGGTGAAATCACCCGATTTTATTTTTGGCGGGTGAGACGCCCATTGGAATGAATGGGCGTGCAGGAGGCTTGGCGGGTGAGTCAGCCCTTTGCAAAGCGGGTGACACCCACCAAAAGCGGGTGAGTTGAGAGCTATGGCTGAGGTGTGGTCCGAAGTTCCTCCCTTAAGTCGTATCTCGGTTTTCACACCTCTCAGGATCTGGTTCTCCCTGACTTCTTTCATGATCCGAGAATGCACAAGGAGGTGGCTTGGCTTAACATTATGTCCGGCGGGACGTGTTGAAGTATTTGGCTAGGTTGTTTTTTTTTTTCACCAATCTGATAGTCTTCTGGTTGCTTGTGGTCCGGCTGGGGCTGGGCATAACACATCTGTGGTTTCCATTTTCCGATGGTTCCGGGTTGTGATCTCCAGGGCCTATGTGGCTTTTGGCTTGCCTGTGCCTGCGCACGATCAGGGGCGGTCGGCCAGGGGTTTGGCGGCTTCCTGGGCCGATGCAAGGATGGTTTTCTCTGCAAGAGATTTGTATGGCTGCCGCCTTGGCTGGTGTAGGGATTTTCATCAACCGCTATGGGTTGAGTTTCTCCCACTCGGGGGGGTTGGTTCCTTCGTGGTTGGAGTTTTATCTGTGGGGATATGAATTAAGAGTTATTGTGGGTGTGTTTGCTGCACTGTCTTTAGCTCTGTGTCTCATTGAGACATTTTTCCCCGTTGCTGCTTTGGTATACCTCATGAAGTAAGTACTGGGACGAGGAAGAGTGGACGTGGAGGTAATGCTCTGATTACTTACCTGTAATCTTCATTACTCCTAGTCCTACTCTTCCTCGTCACAGTACTGACGACCCTCCTCACCCTCCCTGCGGGGAAGGTCCCATACTCTGGCTTGGTAATATGAAACTGAGTGACGTGGATGTGGGGGAGGAGTTATAGGAATTTAAAGAAATAGAAGAAGGTCCTGTGTCGGAGGCAGGGGCCTCATGAAGTAAGTACGGTGACGAGGAAGAGTAGGACTAGGAGTAGTGAAGATTACCGGTAAGTAATCAGAGCATTATTTGCTTCTTCCCAAGGCTGCTCTTCTAAAGCCAAAAGGGAAAATAACTTGCAGAGCAGTGGATGCCATCTTGGGATGGTGATTCCCTCCAACGTTGTGTATAGTGTATGTCTAATTATTTATTATATCCATTCATTAATTTACAGGCTCTATCTGTGTGCACTTATAGCAACTTCTACATTGCGCATAACAGTGGTGTTCGATTATTTCTGTTGTTTTGAAAATCAGCTCCCGCTTTTTTTAGGTATCTGTATTGTGTAAACAAAAAAATATTACAAAGAGCTACAGTACATATCGTGTCAGTTAAAAGGAAGTTGCACTCTGATTCCATTCACAAACTATTTTCCATTTTTTTAATGACCACAGGAATGCACGATTTTGATTAAGAGATGGAGGGAGCCTTCCTTTGGTTTTCAAATTGCTTCATGCCTGCCGTTGGACTGCTGCCATATTGACATGGGGCGGGCACACCAGAGCTACAATTCGATGCCCATTCCAGGTTGCCATTTTAATTAAGGTTTTTAATCACTGGAATTTCTCACCGAGACAAGCATTTCTATCAAGAACAAATGAACAATATGTACAAATGTCGTTCTAAAGTTCACTCATACACCTAGTACAAAAACGAGTTCTGCAAATGATTTGCACTGTAATGGTAACATTTGAATGTCCCAAACCAATGACATTCTAGTAGAGCAATACAGCTTACTTTGTGGCCTCATCATGAGTTGGGCGGTATCCCAGAGCTAATTGCGCAGGATAACACCCAGCGCAATTAGCGTTATCGCAACTCGGTCCGGCTCAATTTGCACCGGATCCTGAGTTGTGCAAGGGGTGGTTAGTCTCATTGCCATTGGATCCAGTGGACCCAATGAGGTTCGGGGGCGCTATTACCGCCGGCGGTAATGGCGCTGACGGTAATAGCGCCGAAAATGGCATTGAAGTCAGCACACCTCCAGCTCAGAGCTCCACCCAACTCGTGATGAGGCCAGTCTGTATAAGGTAGATGTGCGGTGGACAGTTGGGACTGGGCTCCATTCAAATCTGTGATTTTTTTGTTTACCCTAGGGACATCTCCCGGTACTGCCAACTTTATTACCTGCTTGAGATAGGCATGCCTCTTCTTTCAAACACAATTCCATCAACTCCTTTAGCACCCCCGGCCTCAATCTGGATTAAACCGTGTGCCAGGCTTACCAGTATTTAGCACTGTGGCAGATGTATTAGGAAACGATGTCTTGAAGAATATTAAAAAGAATCTATCAATCAGACGGAAGGAGCGGCCCAAAATGCCAAAGCCATTCCTAAAGAGAATGAAGGCCACACAAGAGAATGCACAGAAGGAGCATGGGACCAACTCCCCGTGTCCCTGTTGCGGGGCCTGTAGCACACCTGATGTAGATTGACCAGGCTAGGCACTGATGAGCTGTTTCCCGATTCTGGCTGGAGTCATTGCCAGAGAATACTTTCCATTTTTGTGACTATCATACAGGTTAAAATTGGATTTTTTTTTTAAAATAATTTTATTGGTTTAAATCAAACCTTTAAAATATTACACAGACAAACAAAACAAAACAAAAGTACAACCGACTCCGGTGTCCTTATCATTGCTCCCAACTAGGCCGCCACCCTTCTCCCCACACAATCAGACAGAACTCATCGCCCGAATTCCCTCTTAACGAACGTCCTTGAGAGTTCTCAACTCCTTTTAGCAGACTCGTTGTTGTCCTGGATTCTCTTTCAATTTATCATCTATGACGGCCAAAAAGGAGGTCAGGGGCAAGATTAATTTCATATCCAGTCCATTCCACATTCTCCGCCACCACTCCTCTGCACTCGCAGACTGATTATCATTGTACCATCAACCCAGATGAATTGATCTAACATCCTTCAACGCTGAGCAGAAAAGGACTAGATGTCTGAGGGACTCTAGCTCCTTGTTACAAAAGCGACAGGTAGAGTTTAGTCCCGCATTACACGCCCAATGACTGGTTCGCTCTTTAGTTCTCAGTGCATTCAGCCGGAACAGCATAAATATCCTTAAAAAATATCTGACTCGCTTTCCAAATTCGAATGCTAGAAGACTGTTATACCCTCTTGCTTCAGCAGGAGAATCCGTCATCGCATTGGCCGCCAAACGTTCTCGACATGTATTTTTCCAGTCAGCACGCCATAATAACAGTTTGGCAGCCGTTGGATTAGTGTGGAGAGTTTTTAAGCTGATGTTATTTATTGCGAAAAGGTCTTCACAACGTTTTATCCATTGGGAGAGAATATCTGGGCCTCCTGATGCAGCGTTGTGAAGTATCTGGAATTGAAATATTCCTTCTTCTGCTCTCGTTTTTCGAAACAATGCTAGTTGATTCCAGCATATCCTTGCATGTAATGAAATTAAGGCTAATTCATACCGAATGCAAGCAGTTGCGATTCCAGGTGGTAAGTTTAGGGTCTTAGACCAGAACATATGTTCTAGTGAGCTCCAGTGTGTAGACGGGCAACCAAAAGCATTTTCCTTGCCGTAAGCCAGAATCGGCACGACTTTTTGTTCGTAGAAATTGCGTAATGGTTGCACTGAAAATTGCCCATATTTTTTATGTATCACTAGGCCCTGGCAGGCCAACTGGCCACATTTTCTTTTTGAGTCGGCCACCCAAGGCTCATCGCACATACTAGAATTTAGTGTCATGCCAAGGTATTTTACACTTTTTGATATCTGCAGTTTCTCTTGATTTAGAGACCACACATACTTTGAGTCCCTTGATTTATGACTTATTTTCAAGTTCTCGAACACCAGTATTTCTGTCTTAGATGTATTGATCTTCAAATTATTCTGGCAGACGTATTTCTGTACCGCTTCAAGTTTATGTTGGAGACCAATCGGTGTTAAATCTAGGATTACAACAGCCAGCTTACCTTCGATGCATTGAGTTTAGGTGGAAAGGATCTCACTGATTGAATCGCGGCACCGATATCAGAGATAAATAGGCTGAAAATCGCAAATGCTAGCGGGCAACCCTGCTTAACTCCTTTCAAAGTCTTAATTTGAGTTGATAACGTCCCTGATGGATCCAACCGAATGGCAATTGAAGTATTTGTGTGGAGTTCTTTGATTGCCGCAAGTAAGTCAACCGGGCAACCCCACAATTCCAATTTTTGCCACAACAGTTCACGGTCAATCATATCAAAAGCCATCGAAAAGTCCACAAAAGCAAGATACACTCTCGTGTTTGTTCTCAGGGCTTCCATTTTCAGCAGATTTAAAACCAGCAGGTTTAGAGAGCACCCGCCAAATTTCACAAAACCTGCTTGGCGTTCATCCACTCTTTTCGCTGTTTTAGCCCAATTGGTCAGTTTTACTTGCAGGAGAGATGCAAAAATCTTGCCCAGAACATCAAGCAAGGCCACCGGGCGATAGTTTTTTGGTGATGCTCTGTTACCCTTCTTAAAAATTGGCACTATTATACCAGTCTTCCATGAGGCTGGCACTTGCTTTTGCAAATTGATTCTCACAAATAAATCAAAGCACATATCAGCCCATAGATCAGGAAACTGTTTGATCATACAGTTAGACAACCCATCGGGGCCGGCTGCCCGAGAGTTTTTTGCTCTCACAATTACCTCTCGGATATCATCCTTAAGGAAATGTAAATTCCATGATGTTATATTAGTAGTTGACACGATTGGAGCAAAGTCTTTAAAGTATAGGGCTGTAAAATGCTTAACCCACTCTATTTCTAGAACTGGGCACGCTTGTAAGGCCACTTGCGAGGTTTGCATGCAGTTGATAGTTCGCCAAAACCCGCCACTGGTCTTATTCCTGAGGATCTTCATCATTGCTTCAGCATCGTTTTGATGTAATACAACTCAATGACTTTTAATACAGTTTTTGTAGGCTTGTTTGACTACTTTGTTTTTTGCTGCTATTTCATTCTTTGGGCCCTGATTATTTTTTCGAATCTCAGCTCTAATCGATCTTTTCCGTTGTTTTATCATAAGATCAAAGCTATGTTTTTTAACAAATGACTGATTTTTGAGATCAAGACTTTTACTTTTGTACTGTGACAAAATTGGCATGTATTCAATCTCTTCTGTCGTTGACTTGAACTGATTACATATCTTAGCCATATCTTGTTCTTCCAGCTTTAAGCGAAGACGATTTGTTTCCACTAAAACTTTGGTGTTCCACTTTTTGCATTGCGGACCTCGATTGTCATGGAATCTGAGTTCCAACATTTCGTGGTCAGTATTGGTCATAGAGCAAATTTTCATGGTCTTTATTTTTCCATGCAGCATATCGGAAACAAAGATGTAATCAATGGTGGAGCTTTGACCTTCTCGCTGCCATGTGGGTTTAGCCGGTATATCACCTTGCGTGCGGCCGTTTAGCATAGCGAGCCCTCTCACTTCCATCTCTTCTAACCATAATTTTGATAAGCGACCTTTGATAGAATTCTGAGGATTGAAAAAATCGATGTTTATGTCGCCGCAAACTATCAGCGCACTTCCACTACTTGATTCTAACAAGTTATCAAGGATTGCGGTGATCTGGTCGATGAACGGAAGTGAACCAGTCCGTTGGTGATTCTAATATAAATTAATAATATGGATCACATCACAAGGGTTAGAAGCGGCAGCAATTTTACGTATCTCACAAACTTGAATGAAGGCAGTGTAGTTCACTGAGTTATGCAGCCGGTAACCCGATGATCTTTTAATCATTGTCAAGAGACCTGCTACTGGACGGCCCTTCTTGGCTTTAATAGCTGGATTTAATGCACACTCATAGTATGTGATTGTTGGTAGTTCACACATCCAGGTTTCCTGTAAACAGATCAGTTGTAAGTCCTGTGCCCAGTTGTTGTTTAAAAGATGTAAATAACCATGCGTGTTCCATGAGGCAAAGGAACATTCCTGCTCTGCAGTGGGTTTCGGGCATTAGCTGTTCGTGTTTACATTCAGTGCCACGGCCATCCAATTCCAGTCTTCCACCAGAGCGGGTTCCCTTTGGTTATTTGTTTTTGACGAGAAGGACTTTCCAAGTTGTGTCCCATTTTCTATGGTAATTTTGATTTTTTCCATTGGATCTGTTCTGATCCGCGCCTCCTTATCAACTGCCACAAAGCCTTGGGGCGGGAGAGGGAATAATTGGGCATTGCAAGGGAGACCGTTCTGGTCAGACTGGAGTTGCCAGTTTTGCTCTCTTTGATCCACTTTTCTCACTTCCTCAGATAATTTAGAAGTGCACTTTCTAGGGAAACAAGTGTCACCTAGATGATTTGCCATCTCTTCTTTTTCATGTTGTTCCGGGTCTCTCACTTTATACATGTCAAAGCCCATTGACAGCAGCTCTTCATTCGCATCCAAAATTACGTTTGCGATTAAGTTGGAATTTAAATGTAAAATCACCTTATCAGTGCACAATTCCTATGGAAATTCAATTATTATCAGATCTTTCGACTCCAGAGAGCGAAGACGGGGTACATGGTGAAGCAATTTTAGCACATTTGATCTGTTCAAAATGAGTTTGTCCGTGCCCTCCAATCGCTCGAGCATTAATTTGATTAGCAATGACGGCTCTAATTTTCTTGCAGCAGGCAGCCTTGTCTTATTTTTGAAATTTTGCACCGACAATGCGGTCTTATGAAAGACCGATTTCTGAAACTTAACTGCTTTAGCATCAAGAATTGCAGTTGTCTCCGGACTTATTTCTTTTTCGACATACGCCACATTTAAATCACCCTGGCAGAGATTTTCAGATTTTTGAGACTTCTGTTGGCCTTGTAACCTTTGTCTTTCTCTTTTCTCTTGAAGTGTAACAAATACCGGACTCCTCTGTCCTATGCTCACATCATAATCCTCAGCAACCTGTGGAATAATCTCGCACACTCTGTCTTTGGCTACTCGGGAAGGGCAAGTTGGTGGAATTTCACACTTCTGTGGCTCCATCGGAGTACACCTTTGTTTCTCCGATGAAGTGATCTTAGGGACACTGTTCGGATTTGTGTCTAATGAGGATGCAGCAGCGTCTTGAGAGACACATATTTCAGCAACGGTTTTATTCACTTCATCATCAGGATCAATCTTGTCTTCATAAACTGACAAGTCCATTAGTTCCGCTTGTATAGCTAAATCCTCAACATTTGGCGGACTCTCCGTCGCCTTAGACTTTGGCTCTTCAGGTTCATGGTGAACAGTTTGAGTCTCCTTAATTGTGTCCGCTAATTTCAAGCTAGTAGATATAGCCTTGTCAACTAATTGGAACATATTTAAATTCCACAAAAATTTTCGTGCTCCTTTTTGTTGCGATTTTTTCCTGGCTGGCATGTTCTTTTGCTTTTTCATTTGCGGATGACATAACTTTCTGCCAGCGGATAAAGACGGTTGCACTTCAGTGTCCGAGCTTCCAAAGATGGGAAACATGCCTGCGGGCTTTAGAGGCGCCACTGCCACAAGTTGCGGCTCACGGGCCAAATCTGTAATTTTCTGAAGTGGAGATGAGCCGTAGGCCATTTGAGAGTCCACTAAGGCTGGATTAGATGCATTTTTTGCTTGCAAAAAAGCTGTATTGAACGAAATGTCAAGGGAAGTTATTTGACAAACGTTTTTAGAACAAGGTTCAATAACAGTCGTTTGCTTTTGCACCTCGATTTCCGCCGACAGAATCGAACTGTCCCTAGGCGCTTCATGTGAGATGTCAATCACTTCCTTTATTAAGCCTCCAGATAACTTACTATCCTGGAGGACTTGCTTCTGTGGTTGTGCGGGGTGTTGATGACGAGTCGGCATCTTGGCCAACGGTGAAGAACTTACAAGGGCGTTTGCATTGGAGGCTAAAGCTTCACTTCCCGAAACCTTTCAGTTATCGTCACTCAACAGATCTTCTCTTTTTTTAGTTGTATGTGATTTATGAAATAAAGACAAGGCTTCCTTTGCAACCTCTGCAAATAATTTTTTGTCAATCATGTCGTTCTTTTTAGCCTCCTTAACTGCTAGGATGCCACCCAGAACTTGATGAGACACTTCTTCTTGTTTGTGTCTACCCATCTCCTGCATTGTTTCTAGATGCATCAATTTTGAATTCATCATGGCTAGTAACATAGTGACATCCTTTACGTTGTCGCTCAGAGTTTCATATAACTTGGTGAAGGGTGTCATAGAAATTGCCATTGCGGATGTAAGCGCCATTAAAAGTTCGTTTGAAGGCACATGAACACATGGAGCGGACCGCTCCTCTAATACTCTCCCCTGGAACTCAAATGCAGATCGCCTACCACAAGCCCCTTTCCTCTTTATCTTTGGAAAGGGACGTTCACCCATCGAGGAGTCTGTCATTTCAGAGTCATCAGACGTCACTACACAAGCTGAGCTTTCACTTGTGCGGAAATGGCGCCTCTTATTATTGGGCTGGCTGGTCTTATGTGGAATCGGCACTCTTTTCTGAGAGTCTGCCACGTTTCCCTCTTGAGATTGATCGAACCTATCAGGAGATTCATCAGCGCGTGTTTTGCTTCTTTTGTAATTACTAGATCCCCATATATCATGATTTAAATCAGTGACACTCGTACAGGTTCTTTTCTGAGGGGCCTTCGAAGATAACTCATCAGTTAGGGTAGATACAGATAACCGATTACAAGATCTAGATTTGTTTAAACTGATCAAATTTTGTAAAATGGCAGAAACTACCTCTAGCGAATTTCTTTTATCATTGTCCACAGAAGCAGTTTCTTTTACATTTTGAGAGTTCTGAATCGATTCCTTATGCCACTCTGTGATCACACTAGAAACCTTAAAGGGGGGTCTCAATAAGCTGTGGGACGTGGTTAGGAGTCGTATCGTTTTGAGAGGCAGCAAGAGATTCACACATAGTGACATTTGACAAACAAATTGGCGGAATAAAAGGCACAGAGGTTGAACTCACAGCATTGGTAACGACGAACCCGGGGCCGTCTATCCCACGGGGCATCCCCGTGGTGCACTCAGGGCGAGCAAACGAGACTGCGCCCACCGCTACGTTCGCCAGGACCCCCAGCCGATGCACTAGCCCTGGAGCTCCAGTGTTCCCCACACTGCGAGGTGCTTCAGCCGCGGCTGACGGCCATGCCCCCCGGGCCGGCCCACCAACATCATCGGCGTGCGCCGCGGCAGGGGAGCCTGAAGCAGCCTCGGGCCGCCGGGCCACTGCAGTTTCCTCGAACGCCGGCACGACACCCACCGAGCCGGCGTCCCTCGCCGCACACAACGACGGCGGCATGGCAGCCCCATCAATCAGCACATCATGGTTAGTCTTACTAGTCTCACAAGTCGTTTCGATATTGATGTTGGCCATCTTCACTTCATTTAAAATCGTTGTAACCATACACCCCCCTCCCGCCACCTGTTGCACTCGGAGAAGAGGAGTGAATGGGGGGGGAGGCTGGGGTGGTTAGATTGAATTCTATCAGCGCAGGAGGTGCAGGAGACGATATAGAGATCCGCTTAACGGACAAACCATCCTCCACAGATTGCAAGGGTTCGAACACCTCTTCTGACGGCATAACCGCGGAATCCTCAAATAAGTCAATATTATCAGTTAACGACCCACATGAAAAATATTGACTCACTTTTTTGTTTCTCAAATTGTTTGTCTGTATCGTGTCAGTATTGGCTGTTTGTCTTACTTGGGCTCTAGTCCTTAGTATCACCTTAGAAGTGCATAGATTAGCTGGATCCATCTCTCTCGAAGAGTTATCCTGGACGACTTCGCTTTGCGCCGCTCGCCAAACAGCAAACAGCAGAATCCTCAGCCCTTCGGTCCTCAGGGCTTAGGATTAATTTATTGTTATTGTGCTCTCTGTATTCAGTCATTGGACGAGGGTGGAAAACATTAATACTGGAGCTTTGAGAACACAGGTTTAGACACTACATACCAGTGCTCCTGTTTTTGGCTTCCTATGCGTGGAGTATGTGTCATACTAGAAGGATTGTTGAGAGTAGTGTTGGGCATCAGAACTAAGGCAAGGGGTCAACATGATTAAAGATTTGTTTAGCCGCCATTGTGTGTTCAGACTAATAATCTTTTGTCTAGCACACTGTATTTGTGTCACAGTTCTCCAGAGAAATATATATGGGCCTTATGAGATGCTTTTATTTGAGAAGTGATGCACACATAATTGTGTACTTTAATTAGTTTAAGCATATGAAGAGCAACACTGGATGAATAGTTTAAAATGTATGTATAGTCATAATGCAGGCAACTGGTTTCATACTTAGTATGTTGTATTTGTGTTTTATATTTTTTAAGAACACAGTGTCATTTTGAACAGAAATGACGTATAAAGTAGGCAATAACAGAGCGTAGAGGCAGCCCCAGTGTAAGATTCCTTTACATAAGAGCATTGTTTGATGGAATGGCGTATACCAAGCGGTGAAGGGGTAAGAGTTGGAACATGTATCGGGTGAAGGGGTAAGAGTTGGAACATGCATCAGGACATACCATAATTCTTTGATTGCTTATGCATTTGTCTAATATGTTGTCAGGATATGGCAGACATAGAATTTGTGCTTGAATATATTTCCTACAGCCCAACAGACCATAGCCTTTCCCACTGGACCAGTGAACCCCATAGGAAGCAAAGGCCAGGGGGGTGGCAGAGAAGGGATGAATTCGACGGGTGATGGCTTCCTCAGGTGGAGAAAAAAAGGATAGGTCAGATGGAGAACAAGTGATTTCCTGAGAGTGTTTACCACCTTCCAGAAGTGGCCAGTCTTCCCGCATTGAGGCATAGGAGCACCCTGAACCTCCTTTCTCACTACATGCTTGTTAGTGGACCTCTGAAACCCTGCCTATTTGCATGGGTTCCATCCCAGACTTGGTTTGAGCAGCAGCCACTGGATAGGTTTGACTGCCCATACTGATACGAAAGGATGGGTGCACTGGTTCTCCATGTCTGTCAGTTATATGGGAGTTTACTTGCAATAGTAGACCAAGCAATACTGGGTCACTGAAAGGCAGGGACAGGACCACTGATAAGGCATCCCGGATTTCCTTGTGCAAACACTGCAGACTACTTGTTGCCTGACCGAGGGGTTTCTGCAGCTGTTTGAAGTTTGTAACATAACTCATCAGAGTTCTTCAACCTTGGGACAAATCCAAATGCTTCCAGTCAGTCACGTGACCATTATGACAGGTGTCAACACTCTAGAATCTCTGTCGTTAAGTCATAAAGGAGAGGGTCATTCTTTTCCAAAAGTATATTAGCCCAACGGGCAGTCATCCCATCCAAGAACGAACGCAGCCTTGGTGGTGGCATCAAGAAATGGCACGGGCTTTCACGGGAAATGTAGTTTACATTGGTTAAGAAAGGTGCAAAAGGCACGAGGCTCCCTGGTTAAGTGTTCCGGGGGTGCTAAGGCAAATGGAACTATACAGATGTAGGTTTTAAAGAACTGCCAGTTTGGAGGGCACTGCTTCTTCAGGAATGCCCTCCTCATCTCTCCTCGTCTGGTTGAAGAGGAATTATTAGTTTATAAATTGTCCGATCCTGTGTAAATGTCAGCATGAGTGGCTGCCATATCTGTCTGGAGTGTGGCTATTGCCTGTATTAAGGCTGCCACAGAGTCCGCCGTGGCATCCATCATAATATTTGCACGCACTTATGGCTCTACCAACTGTCGGGATATGACGGGCATAGAACTGGTGCTTGCAGTATATTATTACTTACAAATATCCTGACCAAAGCCACTCCTGCGAGGACACAGAACCCGACAGAAAGCAGAGGTCGGGGAGGTCGTAGAGAAAGGATGGATTCTGCAGGTGACCGCTTCCACTTGCGGAGAAAATAAGGATAGATCAGATGGATAACAAGTGATTACCCCAGAGTGGTTGCTACCTTCCTGCCCCAATGATATTTACCGTAACTGCCAAAGCAATCCTTGAGTTGGAGTTTGGGCTAGGGCCAGGCAAAACCTGCTTGGTACAGCATGGTGGTGAAGGAAACAAGAGTCTGCAAGAGTCTACCACGGCGGCCCAAAGACAGAGCTATAGGGGGGATGCAAAGTGAAACTGGATACCAAGAGCCTCTGCCATCTGCAAAAGTCCCAAGGGACAGAAGAGCAGTTCCAAACCAGCGGAAGTATCCTGTAGATCCAGCGTCGTTGATGGTTGGCAACGATAGCTCCAGGGCAGGTCAATGACAGGCCTGAGTTCAGCAACATGAGTAGTCCATATCACTGTTCATGCACACGGAGTATGCTGGAGCAGCCCAAGGACAGGCCAGGGTTTGACAACGTAAGGCAGTAAATATCACTCATTGTGTACAGGGAGTATGTATCAGTGGCCCAACAAGGGGCCAGGCTAGTAAGAGTTGCATGCTTTTTCCTAAAGGATAACCTATAAATAAAGACACAGACACCAGGGTTGAATGAAATATACTTCATTAAATGTAGTGTCAGTGTGTGTGTTTTGTACAATGGACTAATCCATTCAGCTCAACATGGAGGAAAATTCAATGTTTAAGAAAGAAAGAAAAACAGCAAAGGGAAAGAACTCCCCTGCCAAAGAATGGGCTGGGCAGGGGAATGAAAGAATCCAAAGAGGATTTTAAAAAGAAAAGATATTTAAAGGCCACTTGAAAAGGGAGTTAGAAAAAAGGAAGGAGAAAAGAAGGGACAGGAGATGAGGGAGAGCAAGAAACACAGCACCCTTGGGGGGGAGGGCACAAGGTGCATGTGTGGGGAGCCCCTCAAAGTGTTTTACCATGCGGCTGAGCTGCATGGCAGGTTTGTGGTTTGTGCCAGCCGTCTGGGGGCCACACCAGACAGGCCCAGGAATATCACAGGGTGCGGGCAGAGTGTGTGGGGATGCATGGACCGAAGATGGCTGTTAGACGGTGCGACCCAAACCAACCCTGGGGGGGCGTAGCAGTGACGATAAATTCTGGGATGCTTCAAAGGACAACCCAAATTAAGCTCTGGCAGACTGCCCTCTGCATCGCTGTAACATATTGTAGATGGGGCGAGCCAAGGATAGGAGCGGACCATGAGTGCAGCAGTGAACACAGTGGCAGAACCCAGGTTGCAGTGGTGACGCGGGCATCCGCATACCAATGGGCTGTAAAGTCTCTAAAGTGGCTGCGGGGCTCGGCGGTGATTGTGGGTGGGCCCCACAGCCTACGGGACCCACCATGAAGAGATTATTAGCGCTGCTGGTTGCACCAGTGAACACAGCAGCCGCTGCCCAAATACACGCAATGAGCGTGGATTGCGCCATGTGGTGTGTGGGGCTACCCAGAAGAAAGAGCAGGAGTGTGGCAGTTCACATGTAAACATCTTTTTTGAATTGCTGTACTTTTAATCACATTAAAGAATACAAAAATTCGTTTTGGAAATCCTAAACAATGGGCCTCATTATGACATCGGTGGTAGCCGTGTCATTATGGCCCTGCCAGACCCGGTAATTGCCCATTTGCGGGCCCCAGAAAAAAGATGCTCCCCATTCCCATTCGGCCCCATAGGGCCGAGTGGGGAGGTCGAATGCACCGGCACTGTTTATAATGGTGCCGGTGCATCTGACATGCTGTGCCCGCGGGTGCCTTTCTGCCCGCCAGGTCCGACATGGTGGGCAGAAAGGCACCCGCGAGCGCAACTCGTAGCCGGTCGGGAACTACGGTACCGGTACCGTAGTTCCTGGACCGGCAAACTTATAATGAGGCCCAATGACTGAATTTTGGGAGAATTAAGGCGGTCACACACCACTACATGTGCATTTGCCTCACTAACAGCGTGTACCAGATGCTGTGCTACTTCAAGGAGTGGGGTCAGGGCATAGAGTTATCAGGGATCAGGTCCACGCCACTAGAGACAGCCCTTAAAGGTACTGAAAGGGGGCGACTGACTGCAGCAGTCACTCCATTATGAAATAATGCATTATATGTTATATATGCTGTTTGTCAGTATGCATATGTATGTGTATATATTTAAGAATATAATATATGTTAAGTAGGGAAAATGTTAAGTAGGGGAAGGTAGAGTGGGTACATTAGTAGAGGGAATGTTAAGTAGGGGAAGGTAGAGTGGGTACATTAGTAGAGGGAATGTTAAGTAGGGGAAGGTAGAGTGGGTACATTAGTAGAGGGAATGTTAAGTAGGGGAAGGTAGAGTGGGTACATTAGTAGAGGGAATGTTAAGTAGGGGAAGGTAGAGTGGGTACATTAGTAGAGGGAATGTTAAGTAGGGGAAGGTAGAGTGGGTACATTAGTAGAGGGAATGTTAAGTAGGGGAAGGTAGAGTGGGTACATTAGTAGAGGGAATGTTAAGTAGGGGAAGGTAGAGTGGGTACATTAGTAGAGGGAATGTTAAGTAGGGGAAGGTAGAGTGGGTACATTAGTAGAGGGAATGTTAAGTAGGGGAAGGTAGAGTGGGTACATTAGTAGAGGGAATGTTAAGTAGGACTGTTCAATAGGAGTACGATGATTTCAGGAGTATAAATAAAGAAGTAGATGCTAGGTATCCTGGTGTGAGGTAGCGGGAGGACTTGGCGGCCTGCCTGAGTCTTCCTACGGGGTTGGGACCACCCACAGAGCCCATCCTATGGCCTAACATTTCATTTGGGTTGTGCCTGGAATTAGGGAGGAGGTCTGTTGCGTCAGACTCACGCTACGGGTCCCAGAGAACCCTCCCAGGAAGATGGGCTGACAGAACAGAACCTCATTTAGAGGGAAATCCCATCAGGGGAATTTTAGGAAGTGGATTCAAGCTTAAGTGTTTTTATAAATGAAGAGGGGTTCTCGTTGGGATGCCAATAAAATCCACCTAGGCGTCTTTGTCCATTTAATAAGGTAAGAACTCAGGGTGTAACCCTTCTCCTGTTAGCAATTTTATTTTCAGGTGAAGCGCCCCTATCTATCTGGCTGGCCTGGGGGCGATGGTTCCCACAGGGACTGTCTTTGACCCGGGAAAAGAATGAGCACTCCGTGCCCATGGCTAGGGCTGGAAAATAGGGGCTACATATAGGCTAGGACCCACCAAGGAAAGGCCAGGGTTTTTCAATATAAGACAATCCAAATCACTCTTCATGCACAGGGAGCAGGATGACACAGACCAGAGACAGGCCAGTAGCTGGCAATGTAAGGAAGTCAATAGACGAAACACAGGGAAAAAACGCCAAGCACAAAAGAGCTCCTCAGGTATGCAGCACAGAGGTAGCTGGGAGTTGTAGCGCAATCCCATAAACACCGCAGCAGAAGCAAATTCCCTCCTGTCTTGCTCCTTATGATCTATAATCCTGGTCTCCTGGAATATGTGTTTCATGTGGTTCTATCCAAAAATCAACTATTCTAAATTGTATCGAATATCCAACAATGCAATGCATCACATACCAACAGAACTACATACACATTTAATCATACAGTAATATCAAAAAACACTACATGTGCAATAACAAAGCATATATAAAGAGCAAGGAATTCTCCAAAGTGCTATGTGCTAAACATCCTATGGAGATGCCCATAGCCTGTCCTAATAACTCATTTTCCTAACCTAATGAGCCTTAAAATCATCTAAATGCCCTGAACTAGTGGGCCAAAAGTCTTTTAGCAAATTTAGCACCTTGGAGAATTCCTTGCTGCTGGTAATTGCCCTTTATGTCTTGTTATTTTACATGTATTGCTTTTGATATTACTGTATGATTAAATGGTATCAGGTAATATTGTCCCCTTATACAATGTTGCCATACATATAGTTGCCGGGAAACGGCATAGACAACATTACTTAAGGGGCAAAAATATGGGGGTTGTGGCCCGCTCCCTTTAAAGAAAAGGGGAGTTTCAGGGGTGTCCCTCGCAGGTCCCATATGGTAATATTGCCGCAATAAAATGGCACCATTCTTGTATGGCGACATTTTAGCTGGGATATTATCACATGGAACTGATTAAATGAGTATGTGGTTTTGTTGGTATGTAACTCATTAATTCCACATTGTTGGAGATGTTGTATTTCATCAAAATGTTGCACATAAATATACTTTTGTATTCAAAATACCTTCATGCACACCTGTGTTTACTTATTTGATATATCCTGCACCTGTGTTGAGGGTTCCCTAGGGGGCATGCCTACTATTTTTGTTCACTGGTAAATTGAACTGTATCATCATGTTTTCCAAATGGCCAGTGTGACACGGGATCCAATATCGGAAAATGACCTGATTCCCTTAATCCCTAGTGCAGTGCAAAATCAACAGTGATATCACACTTCCGTGGGGCAGCCGAGATTCCTACATGCGGGTCCTGCCCCTTCCAGATCTCTGTCATGGCTCGTATTTCATAGACGATGAGACCAATCAATAGATCTCCACCAGAAGTACCCATTTGTTCCATAATTCAACCATGGTGCCTCAGGTCACATCAGTAGGACTTTAACCCACTCTAAAGCTAAATGTTGTCATTGCGGCCATACATAAGCCTTCACAGGGGACATGATGGTATGATAGAGAATGGAAGATGTTCTTCTAAGCACGATTTAGCTTCAGGCGTCCCTTTAGCTTCTGGCTTTATAGTGGTCACCTCTTAAATGGAAAGCTCTATTTCTTCTTTATTTAAAACAATATATATAAATATATATATATATGGATAATATGCACGCTCAGTATTCTAGTGAGTAGGTTTCAAAAGCAACAGACACTGAAGGGCCACCAGGAGTGAATGAGGATAAAGAATGGGGAATGTTTAGTCATGCATTTCACAAAAGGGTTACTGCAGAAAGTGAAAAAAGGGAACATTAAAAAACCTACTGGCTGCAGCATGAAATGAGACCACTTTCGAGGCAGTAGCAGTGAAAACAATCCTCAGACCAGCTGGAGTAATACACATGCGGGTTTCCTTTTGCATCGAGACAACCTGAAACAGAAAACATTCCCATTTTTCAGATCCGATTTATTGTATTTAGCCATTTCACAATTAATATCCTAGCATAGACTTTAGCACCTTGAATGATTTAAGACCGGGTGATAAAACCTTTAATTGATGACCCACCACTTGCCCTTAGTAACCCAAGCACGTCAGTACTGACAGCCATGCAATCTCCCCGGCCAATTCTCCATATCAAAGGCATAAGAGACGGACAGCAAAGCGTTTGGCCAAAATATTTATCCATGCAAGCCCGAAAACTCCAAAAGTGCGATATTGTGGTCAAAACACATTTCCAAAATGTCCTACCCCCATACAGCTGAGGAATAATGTTAAAAAGTGAACTCGGGGCAATGTGGTGGATAAAGACTTGTTTATTTAAGTCTAGTTCAAGCGACAGCAGGCACCACCTGGAAAGGCAGGACCCAACTGAAGATTTCAGAACTCCATAGAGAACTCCACAAATAATAACACTCTAAGAATACACATACCTTAAATGGAACACTGAATTGAATACATGAACAGAACATTGTGATTGGTCTGGATCCACACTCAGAACTATGTTACACTGTTAATCATTGTTCAATGCATGCCTACCTAAATAACACATAGATAAGTAGACTCAACACACCTTCCCCCTTTCAATAACACCGAGTTACTCTAGTACATAATCTTGCAACCAAAGAGGTTTACCTCTCCTTCTTTCTGTACTGGTACTAACATCTGTGTCTTGTTGAACACTCTTACTAACTCCTCCAGATTCATGCACCAACTCATTGTCATTGCCATTGTCATTTCCATCACTATTTTCTCCATCCTCTACTGCTTGACCATTGTTATTACATTTCACCAATTTGGACATGGACCAGCATTCCCCACCTTCCATTATGACCACATTCCCTCTTACTACCGCTATTTTCTTAGGCCCAATAAATTTGCTCTCGATGCATTTAGGGGACAACCTGGGTTTTTTTACATACACAAGTTCACCTTCTCTCCATACCAAACTCTTGGATTTCTTTTCTGTGTCAAACCTTTCCTTGTATGCATTTTGGGCCTCTTTAATAAGTGTCACAATTTTATTCCTATCAATATTCACACTCTTGGCCAAGTCAAGCCACCCTGGACAGAGTTTAGTCCTGCACTTGAGAGACATAAAAGGTGAGACTTTGGTAACAGTGTGCGGCGTTGTGCAGTAGTTCCAAACCATTTCCCTCAACACTTTCTGCCACTCCAACCCTGCCGCCATTGCTAACTGCAAGCCTCCCTTTACAAATCTGTTTGCCCTCTCTACCAGCCCATTAGCCCTAGGTTGATAGAGTGCTGTTCTGTAATGCCTTATACCAAACTTTTTGAAAAACTCCACCATCTTGTCAGAACAAAATTGAACACCATTATCTGAAATTAATTCCGTGGGGAAGCCTTCCCTGTAAAATGTTTCTTCAAAAAATGATATCATTTGGGCCGCGGTTGCTTCACCAATTGCCTTCCACTCTATCCACTTTGAGTGGTAGTCTACTAACACTATTAAGTATTTAAGATTCTCCCCCAAATTCTGTAGTGGGCCCATCAGGTCCACAGCCACCTTTTTCCAGGGTTCACCCGGAACACTAACAGGTCTAATGGGTGCTTCCCTAACCACCTTACTTTTATCACTCCTCTCGCACTCTCTGCAGTTCTTCACACACCAGCTTGGATCTAACATTGCTGGGTGGAATCACTTTGGTACCCTTCTTGAGTTTTAGACCATCTTCTGATAAATTCAGCTCATCCTTTATGCAGTAAAAGCAGTCAAATTGTTTTTCTACAATGTTTTTGTGAGGCCACCCTGTCCTGGTCCACACCTTGACTTGATTCAATATAAGATCCTCACTATCAGCAATCTCCCATTCATCTCTACTTATGGCATTGTATTCAACCTCAGAAATACTCACGCCCTGCTCTAAGGATGCTTCTTCTGAGTCCTTGCCCTCCACCGGTAACCTAGACAAACAGTCTGCTACTACATTGGGCCTCATTACGACCCATGCGGTAAGTTACCGCCTGGGTCGTACCTTTACCACCATGGCGTAAACTACGTTTACCCCATGGTGGTTGGCGGACTTACCGCCCCATTCCGAGGTGAGTTCTTAGTGACTCTTTAGCAGCCATCCTGATATTGCACCCCTCCCTCACCATGCTTGGAGACTACAATATCTGGTTTGATGCCCCTTCTAACCCTATGACCGGCCCACTCATTGACAACATGGAAACCTTCAACATGACCCAACTGATATCAAACCCCGCCCACATAGCAGGTCACACTCGTTATGCTCTATTCAGCTCTACCAACTTGATCTTCACTTTGCGTCCCCATCCACTAATTTGGATTGATCAATCTACCATCTTATTCTCTCTCATGACTGCCACCTCCTCCCCCATATCACCAGCCCTATTCCTTCCTCTGCTTTGGAACAAGATCATAATAAATCCAGGCCTGGCTGACACCCTTCTATCCTCCCTCCCAATCCTCACTCTCCAAGATGGACCGCCCTCTCTTCACCTTTTTGACCAATGGATCTCTAATGCCCTCTCTCTCGCCGACCAGATCTGCTTCTCACGTACTAGGCTTACTACCAAGTGGTTCACTGCTTCCCGCAAATCCCTCAAAACCCTTAAGTACCACCTGGAGGCCAACCTGATTACCCAGAATGGAGCCACTTACAGTTTTTATGCAGTAAAACCTGGCTCTCCACTCCTCCTTGTGATCCCCCTTTCAACTCCACCAGAGTGGGAGGATCCTTGTTCTCCGTCCAAGCTCCCACCCTCTGGAACTCCTTTCAACTCAGCATCCGCCACAAAGAGGACCACCACTTCTTCGGGAAGGCCCTCAAAACCTGGTTCGTCCCTCCAGCAACCTGACAAACCTTCCCCACTTCATGCTTACCTTCATGACCCCTAGGTCATGACAATGTTTATGCATCCCCAGTATATTCTCAAGAGCAAGGAAAGGAATAATTCCCAGAGCAGACCGGACAAACTGATTCCACAGCCACATCAAAAGCAAGTTCCAACGGAGTCTCAAAGTACATAATTACACACCACTTCGGCACTTCGGTGTACTCTAGCCACAGACACTGCCGCGCATCTGCAAGCATTTACCTCCATACACCACACAAAACCACAAATCTCATCACCTCTACCATCAGAATGCGCTACACAAATTCGATCTAGTTGGACACATAACGAGTCACCTTCACTTGTGCACTCTCCTGACCACCTCTCAGAACCCATCTACATGCCTGACCATCATGGGCACCTTTACTAGGACTCGGCCATCCCTCACAATTTCCTATATGGCCAAATGCACACACGCATTTTAACCCTTCTGACAATTTTCCCGTTCCTTGGACTTCGCTCCCCCGAGGGCGTACCCCCACGAGTGCATTGAGACCATACTAATGGGATAAAGGCGCTTTATAAATGACAACTGCTACTACTACTTTTATCATAATTTCTTTGATGCCCTCATTTATGCCGTTGCGTTGCTTTTCATGCTGTTTGTTTCTATGTTTTTAAGTCTTTGGATGTATTTTGTTGTATTATCACTCTCTTGGTATTGTATTTTTTCTCATTTTAAATTATGTCTTGTTCGGATTTGTTCAGCGACTTGAAACTAGTTGTTTACTGGTCATTGCTCTGCGCTCTACAAATGCTTTTTGCTACCGCCACCACCACCGCCACCACACTACTACTAAATAAAAAAGAAACGCTTGCAAAATGGGGAACCTAATGTTGGAGTGGTGTCAAAGAGTGGACGGAAGGGAGTAGAGGGGGCACAGGAAACGGTTTCTCACCTTGTTGATCATAATCTTCGAATGTGTCCCCTAGATTGTTTTCATAGTGGCACGCCCCATCAGAGAACTCCACTGACAAAGCCACAAGAAGGACAAAGAACATCTGAAACAAAGGGAGAGGAAACGGGGATTAATTCATAGGTGCTGGAGCTACCCGACAGGAAATCTGAATTACATGACCTTGTCGCCTCTTTCAGACCTATGCCAGACATGTACCTAATGGCATTAAAAGCCTTTGGGCGCTATGTTAATCTGTTGATTGACAGGCATGCTGTAGTATTGTGCAACCTTCATAATCGGCTGAAAACCTCGGCCCTGCATATGAGATGTGTATGGTGTGCGCCTGCCTCACAAGTGCCCCAACACCAATGCCCAGGCACTAATCGCACAAAAATGCCTCACCAGAACCACATGTGTGCAGGGCCGGGTTCCTGCCATCATAAGCAGAATCGCATCGTTGCACGCACCTGGGGCGATAATAAGGAGGCCGGGCTGGTCTCAACGTCCATAAAGCACAGAGTGAAAAGGCTGCAGTAGCGATTTAGCCATTTGGGAGTCACACTAGCATATAACCCGAAAAACATGTGTACGGGAAAGGGCCGGTGTAAAGTCACTTTCTGTTATGTGTCAAAAAATCCTATCCTGCTGACTGCATGCTCAGTCATTACTTAACGGATAGGATTTTTTGTTAGGATTTTCTGACAGCAAAAAATGACATTACACGGGGTCAAGTATTGCTTCTAGCCGTAGGAAGGTGACATTCTGTTGCCCCAATACAGCAAGCCATGGGACAACTTCTGCTGCTTGTGATGACAATAAAGGCCATTTGCTAAGACCTTCCAAATACGCTGCCCAGGCCCCGATCAGGAGTTAATTGTTTCAACTTTTAAAACATGTTGAAGGTTAGAAGCTGCCTTAATTAGCTGGAAACAGTACACACGAGCTGCATTGGTAATCACGATAGTTAAGAAAACGTGAATAGAAACATAGCAGCTTCCTGTTGCGTGAGTATGCCTAGGCCTCATTAGTGCAAGCAGTGGTAAACAGTACATTAACTAGCAGAGTTGTTGTAAAGTATTGCCATTTCCGGGGAGTGATTGAAAACATGAACCTTTATCTGGAATGACTTTCTAATCCTCCAGTTCACCCTTTCGGCAGCACACACTTGACTATCTGGGCCATGGCAGAGGATGTACATTAAGAAATCTCAAGTTCCCTTCTATGTCTTTTCCTCTCACGTGCTAGAAAGGTTACATGGCCCGCACTCTTATCAGCAGACAAGACACCGGTGCATTGTGGGATTTCCATGGCTAGTTGCTAGTTTTTCCGCGGATGTCTCATGAAACCCAGGAATGGCTAAGTCACCTCAATGATCTTTTTTTTAATTAACAATCGTTTCTTCATAAAAGTGAAAATACAGTAATGGTTACTCTATGGAGACGTTTCTCGGGATTATACAATTCTCTCTCTTCCTGTTGCACCAGGGTCAACACATATGACAGAAGGGGAGTGCTGAGTGAGACCGCTTCACAGGTGTTTGGAAGAGCCCCATGCATGGCTAAGTCACCTCAATGATCTTTTTTTTAATTAACAATCGTTTCTTCATAAAAGTGAAAATACAGTAATGGTTACTCTATGGAGACGTTTCTCGGGATTATACAATTCTCTCTCTTCCTGTTGCACCAGGGTCAACACATATGACAGAAGGGGAGTGCTGAGTGAGACCGCTTCACAGGTGTTTGGAAGAGCCCCATGCATCCCAGCTGAAAGCTTTTGTGACACTCGCATTCATACGATGTCACGTTATCACTCCTAACAAGATCAGACTCAATGTATTCATCATTCATCCATCATTCATCCAACCTCACACTTTTATGGATTCATCAATTCATCCATGACCCATCTTCACATTCCCATTCATTTGTCGATCCATTCTCATGTTCGCAACCATCTATCCACCATACTCACATGTATGTATTCATCCATCTAGTAATCCTCACACTCTTATTCTGTCGTCTCTCTCTCCATCCATCATCATACTCACGTGCTCATTCATTCTTCCATTCTTTCATTAATCTATCCTCACCCACTCTTCTGGCTATCTGCTCATCCATCCATCCATCCATCCATCCATCCATCCATCCATCCATCCATCCATCCATCCATCCAATCATTCCGCCATGTGCTCACTCTCATTCATTCAGCTACCCTCACATTCGTATTCATGCATCTGTTCATCCACCTATCCACACTCACACTCACATCTATGCAGCCATGTGTTATTTTCGCCACAAAAATATGGCGATATTTTTGCATCGCAATATTTTTGCGGCGAAAATATCACATGGAACCCCGCAAATTGCGGTACCGTAATTAGCACCAAGGTCCCTTTGCGGGTCTCAACTTTAACGGCTGGTCTACATCAGCCGTTAAGGTTGGGTCCCGCAAAGGGACCTTGTAGTAAGGCGGTAAGGGTTAACGGTCACCGGTACCCTTACCGGTGACCGTTAACCCTTACCGCCTTCCGTGTAATGAGGCCCAATGTACTCAATGAAAGAGAGATTGATCGCCATCTCTAATGAAGGAGGCATGACACGGTGTATCCAGCATTATATGAGAACCTGGCCTCTGAGCCACTCTGCCATAGGATTCATTACCTTCAGCCAAATGTCACCATTTAGAGTACTACTACCAACTCCAGTGATATGCTTCTCAAATGATGCTTAGAGACTGTCATAATTTATTTTACCATTCAAGCATATACCTTTTATTTTTAGGCTGACCCCGTTTTGCCACAATGCTGCTCTCAATATTTATTTAATTGAAGAGTGTCTTGTGATGCAGACTAATGTTTGCTATGACAACTTTGGGAGAGCGGGATCTGAGAGGCTGAGAATAGGATGATAGAGTGGAGCCACCACTGAGATAAAAATCAGAAATGCATACCATGGCTTCTTTTCCATATTTATTTTGCCATAAGTTCCTTCCTTTTGATAGGGAAGAGGGTCGATTGTTGCATTGGGACAATAGTGGAGCGAATACCACTTCTACCATGGCCCTTATTTTTACTTCTTTTTGTTCCACTAGTTATTATGTATAGTTTTAAATATCTGACACAGAATTCTACTTTTGATTGCTTAGATAGAAGTCAGGATAATAGCCAATCCTATAAATATAGTCCCTGTATATGTCAACAGACTTAATAGTTTTGCACTTCTTCAAGAAACCTACCTCACTCCTAGAGAGTCTGAAAAACTTAAAAGAGGCTGCATTGGCAGAGTCTATTAAAGTTGTTTTGATAAGGCTAAAACATGCAGAGTAGACTTAATACTACCTAGGCATCCCCAGGCCAGGAGCACTAAAACTTGGAAAGATGGGGAAGAAAAACAGATCAGTATCAGGCAGTATATAGGGGACAAAAGTATGATTGGTGTTTGCTCCTACAAGCTCCAAACCAGCCTTTTCTCCTATCGCCATGTAATATTATCTTAAGTTAAAAGAACTCTGATCTGTTCTTACAGAAATCTAACTGGCTTCTTGATGAAAACAGAAGAGATAGGAAAATATTGAAACGTTGTATACTGGATCCTGGTATACTATATGACTGGAGGATATCAAGAACCCCTGCTTAGTCACATATTGTGTATTTGGCATGAAATCCATATTGGATAACTTTTTGATGTTTGTACTCTTAGTGAGTATTGACTATTGGCGAGAAGGAAATGGTGTGCTGTGTGTACGTATAGAATTTAGGTGGCAAGTGACAATTGATGTCTGGCTTGTAGCTTGCAACTTGAAATTGTTTCCCCTGAACATTGTCAGCGTGCTCTATTCAACCAGTATTTCAGATCATTGCCCGATTCTGCCGGAATTTGATTTCATAATGAAACGCTCTTATGCTAGTAGATGGCAATTAAATGCAAACTTACAGTTTCAGAGAACAAGAAATCTACGGAAGTAATAACAGAGTTTCTTACTTGAGTTCCTGTAATGTAAATACTTACTCTGTTGTAACTAAGCTTCGCATATACATGTAACTGCTGCACCCTCTTGCCCGAGTGTATGTCGCGCATTATAAATAATAAAACAAACAAACAAACTTACAAAACGAGTGACTCAGTAGATGCAGTGGGGAGCTTATGGGCAGTGCGTAAAGTGTATCTGTCTGGTAGTGATGATCCAGAAAACAGTTGATAAAAAAGCAGAAGACAGGCAAAAACAAACTCTAATATAGGAAGAGGTAAACATTCTAACACAAAGAAACACAAAACAAGAAACTGATCCCAACATTCTTCAGAAGGGTCAAATACAACCCTACCTCTCTCATCACTCAAAAAGCAGAACATGCCCTGTTTCATTTACATCTCAGTCAATCAATGTGAGCGAGCAGAGAAAGCAGGAAGATTGCTGGCAGTGAAATTGAAATGTCGAAAGTAACAAGCAAATAATATTGCATCAAGGAAGCATCTTGGTGGTGATGTAATTAGTGATCCCACACTCATAGCTCTGAAATCTTGGGATCTTGTAAATCCCCTCTCCTCCTCAGAGGAAGATTTGGGCAAGGAGTTGCCTTCCTTAATGCTCTAGAACTACCCTTAGTTATCAGGAGCAGAGATGAGAATATTATAGGATCATTCACAGAACAAGAAGTACCAAAGGCTATTAAGGAAATGACAACGAGCAAACCACAGAGAGAAGATGAGATAATGTGGAATTCTATGTACGCATTTTATATAATTGGAGGAGCTCTCTTAGTGACTCCGTCAACAAAATTCATTAATGAAGCAGTATTACTTGGTTAGCCTGCTTCACTAGAAGCAGAATTTAACACATCTTTGAGCCTAATAATTCCCAAACAAGTCCAATATCCCCGAGTTCTAATAATTCCTAGCATCTTTCCTTAATCAATAATGAAATGAAGATATTAGCCAACATTTTATCTGACAGACTCTGTGGAGTCATCTTAAAATTGGTCCCTTATACCCAGGTAGGCCTCATACCAGGCAGAACAGTGATGGATAATTTAGGAATATTATTACACAATCTCTGGCGAGAGAGAAATGGGTAATCTCTACGGTAGCTCTGTCTACAGATGCCAAAATAACATTTGATAGAGATGAATAAAGGTATATTTTCTGAATGCTGCAAGTGTTTGGTTTGGGCGAGGGCAAAGTTATGCTAACATTACTGCTGGAGGATATGTCTCTGATTATTTTTCAAATGGAAGATGCACAAGACAGGAGTGCTCGTTGTCATCCCTACATTCTACATCAGCTCTAGAATCTTTATCAGCAGCTATATGCTGAAATTGTAAAATCTCAGGTGTTCAATTAACAAAAGGGGAATAAAAAGGTTTCTTCTATGCACACAACATTATGTTCATCCTAAGCAATCCAAACAAGTCAATCAAAGGATTAATAGATACTGTTCATTCCTTCCCAAATTTTTGGAAACATACGATCATTTGGAGCATAAATGAGACACTCCTGTTCAATCCCAAAACCTGAAGCAAAGACTTGAGGAACACTCTGTTTAAGCGGGTCCCTTCAAAACTGGAATATTTAGGATTTCTTAATATAGTGGATTTTGGCATATGGTGAGGTACCATATATAATATATGTGGTCTAAAATACAGAAGGATTTACTGGAATTAGAGGCACTATGTAATTGTACATATACTCTTAAGATGGTGGTACCAAGGTGGAATTATTTATTAAGTTACCTATGAAAAATCCCTTTGCCTCTATTTCCGAAAATTAAGCTTGGGTTGAAAATGTTCCTTTGGGTAAAGTTGAAGCCCAAAACTAGATTACAGAAAATGTGTACACCTAGTTCTGCAGGAGGATTAAGACTCCCTAGATATCACACTTGGCACGCCTTCATTTTGAAGAATGGATGCATCCCCTACGGGTTATATTAGAATGAACCCTCACTTAGCGTACAGCTCTAGCTCTAATTTAGGCTGATGTTAAACTCACTGAACCCAATACAATCTTCCAGACAAATATGCACACATTCTGCAAGAATGCACTCTTTACTGAAGATGGATGTTTTTTTTGCATAGTGAAGCCCTAATAAGGGGCAGCAGGAAAATATGAATTGGTAATAAGTTGGTACACTGAGGAGAATTGTCCAATAAAGGCATTATACCCGAAGGACATATTCTTAACTACGAAAACATGCAATTATGTTTCAAACTCTCAATGTCAGATGACTGGAAATATCTTCAGCTACGACATAGTCTGTTGGCAGTTCTAAAGAAATATAAAGGGGGCCTCTGGAGTTAACTTGCAGCCTTATGGTATTTATATTTATTTAAATAGCAATGTCAATTTCAATCAGAAATGACTTATAATAACACATTTAGAGATGTCAGAGGCCTTCCCAAGAAGTGTGTGTGTACAATATCAAAAAGATGAGAACAAGTGGTGAGACAGTTTATGAAGTTGTAAAAAAGTGGCACATATACCAGGGACAAAATAAAACAAACAGAAAATTAAATGTATATAAGAAACAGGTGACGTACAAAAGGTAAAATTAATCTAAGGGGGCAAGTGCTTCAAACTAAAGAGGAGTAGTACAAATATACAAAATTGTATAATTAAACATCATTGGAGGGAGTGGTGGAGTCAGGTGGGGTGCATGGGCAGAGTGCAGAGGGCAGGGGGAGCTCCCTCTCTAGGGCCTAGAACAATGACAAAGGCTTGGTATTCAATTTATCTGTCACCTTTATTGATTCACTATATGCAGGCGGCTGTAAGGAAGCAATTAAGATGAAGTGGGAAGGAAGGCTACATGCATCCATAAAAGAAAAAGTATGTTAAAAAATATAACATAATTATTTTTTAAAAGTATCAGAGAAGTCAGAAGTATCCCATTTCCTCGCAACCAGTTTGCCCGAGGCCCATTTGGGTGTATGTTGTTTTACCACATTTCTTTGCACAATTTGCTTGGGGGTCAGGCTTAGGTATTTTGAAAGGTGGGGAATGTGTGGGGAGGTTTGGGATTTGCGGGGGGCTCCCTCTTCATTTTGTGCAGTAAAATGTGATAACATAAAATCATCCAAATGGGCCTCGAGCAAATTGCTGTGAGGAAACATCATGAATCCAGAGAAGCCAGGCTCAAATTAGCCCTCTTCAAAAGTCTACAGGGTTTGGCACTAGTATCTCAAATGTGTGCAGTCTGCGAGGTTGTCAAACACTTCCACATTTTGGAGACATTCGGCCAATGATTTCAATATTTCAGGGAGCCTGTGGAGCTGCCCTTTGTTGGAACGGTTTTGGTCCATGGTGAGAAACCGGTTTAGGCCCTACCGTAACAAATACACCACCCGGGTGCATGCTTCTTTAAACAACACAGTGTTGCATAAAGAACGCTCGGATGAAAGATAGGTGGGGATCTGGCTACTGGATGGGTGCTGTAATAGAGTGTCAGGAGAGTAGGCGAATCAAGGAGACTGATTATGTGCCCAGCTGGACGATAGATATGTGGTATCTGACATACTCACAGCAACATTCTGAATCCTGTGATTATAGAAACAACAGACCATGGCCACTGTTGAATGGTGGGAAGATGAAATGCCAAGATTAGCCACATGTGAGAAATTGATTCACAGATCTTTATAGAGAGGCGAGGGATTTGAGCTAACAAGGGGTATCTTTTTAGGTCACCGCTGTGAGGCCAGATTATGTAAGACTTCAGAGAATCAAAAACTATACAGGCTTGTGGGTTGCACTGGCCAGTCTTCGATACTGGATCAATCATTTTTGACTATTCGACATCTGAACATCCTTGATTAGTTTAAAGGAAACTATAGCCAAAAGACATCCAAGAAACAGGAGATTGTCAGACCATTTGGAACCACCTCTTCCAGGTTGCAAGAAAATAAAGTTTATTATTGAATACACATGACTGTTTGGTATCTCAATAAGTAAACTGCATTAGCAAGTGATAGAGAGATTTTTTTCTTTGACATGGATCATATGTGTTGAACTTGGAAGTTCCCAATTAGGATTTTGCAATTTTATTTTCAATTTAATTATAACAACAATACATGAAATGGCAAAAATGGCATAAACTATATACATAATTATAAAACATACAGATACACCCCCCCCATAGACACCCGGTTCACATCATATAATATGTAAATGTCAGATTCAATACAATGTCAGAAATGTACCCCAAATCTTCTTAAACAACCCATTCTTGCCTTGTGTCCTATATATACATTTTTCCACATCCGCCAGATCAAGCATTTCATTCAACCAGCCCTCCTTCTTTAAAGTAACGTCAGATTTCCAGTTCCTAAGGATGATTTTTTTTCCCATCAAGGCACCCCTAAATAACCACTTATTTTGGCATTGAGTGAGCAGTTCTAAGGTAATATAATTTCCCAATATTAATGTCTCAAAGTCAAAACCAATCGATTCATCCAATTCCTTTTCCATGATCACACCAATTTCACTCATCTGATTATCACTTGTCAGGGTTACTAAGTTTGACTGTGGCGCTTTTCATTAAAAATTTAGACATGAACGGTGGGGTGAGGAGGATGACCAGTGCCCTGCGTGTGGTTACATGGAACGTCAATGGATTAAACAATTAAAAAAAAAGGATGAAAGTTATAACCTATTTAAGAGAACTGAAGAGTGACATTTGTTTTATTCAAGAAACTCATCTTCTTAAGGATGAAATTGAAAACCTAAAGAAAGGTTGGGTTGGGAAGGTCTATGTCTCCTCCTTCTCCACACGGTCAAGGGGAGTAGGGATTTTGATTCAGAGAAATTTGCCAATGAAGGTATTACGAGAATTGTCAGATCGAGAAGGAAGAATGATGGCACTACTGGTTAATATCCAGGGATGTATTGTGGCTCTATGTAATGTTCCCAATTATGATTTGAATTTTGTGTCAAATGGTTTTAATACTTTATTGATGATGTTTTCATTCGCATTCTCTTGCTGAGCAGTATTTCATTCACATCGAATCAATTTGAACCTGCATTTTCATTCGAGCTACACATTATTACTCTGCCTTTGTATGATTGGACTAATCTGAAGACTATTTTGATAGAGTGGAAAAAAATTTCTATGGGGATGGAAATTTGTGAAACTACTGCCTTAATAACATTTGGTAAATGTCATACTTAAGCATTAAACACGCATTGGGCAGGCTACACTGGCTGGTAACGGGCCGAGGCCCAAGTTACAGGCCAGAGAGAAGTGAGGGCTGTAACGCCAGGCCGGTGTAGCCCACCAAATGCACGATTAATGCTATTAGCACCACGAGGCAGACCCTCGAGGTGCTAAAAGCAATTTGAAAAGAAAAAACGTCAGCGCTGCTTTGTTAGCAGCAGCGGCTGTGGAGAGTCAGGCAGGGTTGCCAAGGAAATGGAAAAGTGGCTCCGCTCTGAGCCCCTCTTCCATTTCCATGACATCCCCAGGAAATGAAGCTGCCTGTGTGGCCCGGCATGGACGAGCCCTTTTCAGGTAAGGAGAGAGGGGCTGGGGGGTTTGCAGGGGATAGATTGCGGGGCGGGTGGCAGGGGATGAGGGAAAATAGCTGCAGTGGGTGGAGGGCAGGAGCGCAAATCCCTCAGGGTTGCTCCGAACATGGGCTTGCATCAGTAGATATAGCCTGGGTTTACAGCAACCCAATTGGCTACCACACCTGCCGATGGTGCTAATACATATTAGAATATGGTAACATTTATGTATTTTCAAGGGGTCAGTGAAAGGGAGTCATACAGTGGTTGACAATCACATTTTTTACTGTTTCTTTACAATCTTAAATGGAACTGATTTAAAACTGAGAATTTTAAGACCCTCAGAAAAAAGCCATATCCAAGCTCCTCTCGAATAGATACTGGGTCACCGGTGTATAAACATGTCTATCAGAAAATTCCATGATGGACTCAATGATTCCCAGCTTGACCAGGACAGCGTCTGTGGCTCCTGTGGTCATGCCTTCAAAATATGCAGCCAACAGGAACATTGATACAGCAATAAAAAAAGGTTTATGCTGGATTATTTTGATCCTGTGCATCCTGGAGTTCTGGTATAGACTAACAGGCCCAGTTGACTTGAAGGATCTTCAGATAATGTACTTCCAGATGATCATCAGCACTTCACCATTAAACACTACCAAATTCCATGCTAGAAGTGATGGGACTTTGTCCCCTCCCTGTACCTACTGTCAGAAATCTGTGAGTCGCAATCAGCAGCAACCTCTCACCAGAACCACAAATCAAATCCATCATAAGAAGCTGTTTCTTCCAACTCCACATCTTATAATACATCCCCTACCTGGCTGTGTGCATAGGGCCATAGGAGTTAACTCACTGGTACTATCAAGACCTGATTATGCCAAAAGCCTTCAACTTGGATTCCCAGACTATCTACTTAAAAGTCTACATAGAGCCCAAAATGTGGCATCCAGCTTATTCCTTGGACTGAAAAGAAAGAAACACATTACATAGCACACCATTCAATACACTAGCTTACAATCAAAAAGAGGACACACTACAGAATCCTATACATTGCTCACTGTTCGGTGTTAAGACTGTTTTTGTACAGCTCTGTCCAGCCACTGACTTTAAGGTGGGGCAGAGCACCCAGACCAAAATGGAAGCCAAACCTCTCTTAAAATTGTAGCAAGGCAGAGAAATTAGGCTTACTTCTAGGAACAGTCCGTAGGCTGACAATTAGTCCACACACTTACCCATAGGAAACACACCACAATGGTTTATCCAAACAAAATACATACCTTTATTGAATTATAGATATACACCTCTATTATTTAAATCAGAACTTTCACAAGCAAAAACCAGAGTAAAACTATACCTATTGTATTATTTAAAAAAAACAATTGTCATAAAGACACAACCCTCATGTATATTATACTGCAGGTCCACTATCTGGGGATGGGCGCATTACATATGAAGTTAAGTGGTGGGTGGAGAAGGAAAACAGACAATAAAACACACATTTATAATAGTGCAATAGTGCAATAGCCCAATGCCAACAATAACAAAGTTACAGTATTTTTAGACCTCTACAACATAGTATTTAAATAATAGAAATCTGCCCCTCACATCATTTTAGTGCATAGGTGGGAAAACATTTCTAAAACAGGTCCAGAGATCACCACAACTCAAGAGACATTTAGGATGAGAGCACCAATGTATTACACTACTAATGAGCCTCGTTACGAGTTTGGTGGTAATTCGGCAGTACATCCACTGAATTACCAACAAAATCACTTACTGTTACCGCCACTTTGTCCCGTGGATTTACCACAGGATTACAAGTGATGGTAGGGTGGTGTTAATTCCCATTTTTGGAGTTCATAGAACTCCATGGGCATTTCTGAGGAATTATGTTTTTATTATTATTTATTTGTATTCATTTATAGACAGGGAGGAACAATTCTCTTTTGATCACAAAATAACGTACAATAGATAAGAAATCAGATTTAACGGGAAGCAGTGAGTTAGTTACAATGGGGTTAGTTTGAGTGACATTCCAACCAGATTGTGGAGCAGAATTAATGGAACAGTCACTGGGAGCAATATATAGGTGGATTTACATAGACTGGAGATAATTAACATTAGGTACGTTCAGGTAGGCCATGCGGCCAGCTGTGTTAGGGATGTGACAATGATAGATGAAGCGTGAGAGTGGAGGCAGAGAAAGTGAGGGACAGAGGCAGGTTAGAGGTGAGGGAAAAATGTTAGCTATAAGCATTATGAGAGGTAGGTTAAAAGGAGAACTCAGAGGCGAGAAGGTAGGCTTTTAGTTTTCAACAACTCAGTGTGGACTGTTTCTCAAACTGGTGGCAACCCTCTTCAGAGGCAAGCAGGAAGACCCGTGAATGAAGCAGTGTGTCCAAGTCCTCTAAAAAGTCTAAAGACTCCAACATCCAGGCTTTCTTGACAACACCTGGAAGGCAGGTCCCACCCGCAGAAGGTATGGCAGATGGCACAACTACAGAGACTGACCCCCCGCCCACTGCGCCACTTGTAACACCTGAATTTCTTTTCCCAGTCTCTTGACCTGCTTCGGCAGGACATAAAGGACTCACTCCATACAGAGAAAACTGACCTGTGGAAGGAAATGCTGGAGGTTACTACCGAGATCAGGAGGGAGGTGGTGTCTCTGGGCGACAGAGTGGAACAAAGCGAGCACTCCCTGACAATGCTTGAGACAGAAATGAGAGAGGTGCAAGGAAGAAGATCAGCCCTCCAGAACAGCAATGATCTTCTTAAGGCAAAGTGTGATGACCTGGAGAACAGGGCCCGATGAGACAACCTCAGGGTAAAGTTCCATTTGCGAGGGAGCCGACAGGGACGACATAGAAGAATGCGCTGGTCAACTCTTCTCGCAAATCATGTTGGGCAATCCTCCTGAAGCTATTAAGATGGACAGGGTGCACAGAGTGGGACTGCGGAGAGAGGACATCAACCACCCTCCCAGGGATATCGTGGTGAAATTTCACGATTACAAAGTCAAGGAAGCTATCTTGGGGGAAGCAAGAAGGGCAAACCAAATTCAATTTTGCGACTGACAAAATGAAGGTTGCTAAAACCTGTAACAGAGGATTTACAACACCAAGATGTCCGGTACAGAAGGACAAACCCCTTCGGTCTCCAGTTCAAAATGAGGGATTCAGTGCGCACAGTCTTCACGGTGGAGGAAGGAGCTTGATTACTGAATCTCATGCTAAACAAGGAGGGGGCAGCCCAAACTGCAGCAAGCCCGCGGGAGAGCCAAGGGGAGGGCTCCTGGGGCATGGTGCACTCAGGCACAAAGAGGGCCGACTGATGAGCTTGCACCGGTCAGGATCTGCCTACCCTACACCAAGCCATGGAGGAGGACCGAGCTGGACTACTGTATTTGAAGCTATTTCCAAGGGAACAGCAGTTCTCTGAAAGTTCTGTTTCAAATTGACAATTTCATTCCGCTTCTCCTGTGTTCTAAAAATTCTATCAATTGAGTTGGGATGTATATCGATTTTTCACTGTTATTAGCAATTACTGTTGGGTCGGATCGTATGAGAGTGAGGGAGAGGGGGATATCTTCAACTCAGTTATTTCGCCGACTGGCAGATACAATGGGGATAATCCAGGAGTGCAGAGCATTTATTGGACCAAGGGCAGGAGCTACCAAGGCGAGCAAGTTCACAAGGAATATGAAGCTTCATATTGCACGTGGGGATCTCAGGTAGACACGTAAGGGGGCATGGAATTGATGAGCTTGATATGGACGGTGACATTCCATGGGAGGACGGATATTCTTCTAGCACATTATGATGTTTAATTTAGGGACCATCAAAACCCAAGGTTTGAACACCCCGGGTAAAAGCACTTGGTTGTTTAGGGAGTTGAAAAGGCTACATTTACACATAGTGGTGCTTCAGGAAACCCACCTGCTGAAAAAGAACCAGGGGAGGCTTAGAAATAGACTCTTTCTATACCAAATTCACTCCTCTTTGGACAGCAAGCAAGCAGGGGTGTTGCTATTGATACATAAAGACATGGGATTTACGGAATATCCATGAAAATGTCTAAAAGAAAAACAAATGGAGAAATAACCAAATTCTTTTGACCGAACAATGGTCTCGCCACCACAAAATGTATCAATGGCGTCTTCTGCCAGGCATTTTGTGGGATCTGGGGTGCTTGGACGACTTAAAAGGGGAAGTTTGTGAATACTTTATTAATAACTGCCCGAGGACACCTCAGAGGGCTTTAAAGCGTGGCCACGCTGAAACGTGCTCGGGGCCAGGAGGAGGAACAGCTGTTAAGAGAGGAAAGGATAGCAGATAGGATCTATGCAGAAACCCCTACTAGACATCATCTTAGGGCACTGAACGTAGCCAAGAGCCAGCTGAGACCTCTGAGGATTCAAAAAGCAGAGCGCACTATGCTTATGGTCTGGCACAAATTCTAGGAGCAGGGGAATGTACCAGGGACATTTATAGCGCACCTCCTCGGGCGGCAGATAAGATCATCATTCATTCACACTATTTCAGATGCCCTGGGGTAGGAGTGGGGAGATGAGGGCAAAAAATGGGAGATATTCCATGCCTTCTACAAAGAGCTCTATATTTCGAGTGCTCTGAACTCTGAGGATATCCAAGCATACTTAGAAGTGGTGAAACTGCCTCAGCTGGCTAGAGGGGCAAGATCATTCTTAGAAGCTCCAATAGATCTGCAGGAAGTTTTTCAAGATAGTAAAACACTGGAATCCAATAAGGCCCCGGGTCCCGATGGCCTCACGGCCAGTTTTTGCAAATCACTGTGTCAGATGTTAGCCAGACTGATGGCTGATGTGTTTAACTCTAAGAGATGAGGGCCACCTTCCGACCTCAATGACGGAGGCCCAGGTTACCCTACTATCCAAGCTGGGAAAGGACCCCACATTATATTCTTCATATCGGCCCATAGTGTTGTTAAATTTAAACTCCAAGATATTCACAAAAAATGTGGCCACTAGGTTAGAGAAGTTTATGCATCTGCTTATTCACTCTGACCAGTCTGGGTTCATTAGGGACGGGGTACAGTGGATAATATACAGAGATTAATACATTTAATAGACAAGTCTGGGAGAAACCTAAGTCACTCGCTCTTATTGGTGCGCAATGCTGAAAAAGCATTTGACCGTGTAGAATGGGGCTTCTCGCGGAAACTCTTGTGAAAATTCAACTTTGGTCCCAAAATGTCCCAGATGATCCTCTCCAATTAGGGGTCTCCCTTTCTAAGACTGCTGGTCAATGGGGCTCTGACAGCACTGATCCGCCTCAGTAGGGGTACCAGGCAGGGGAGCCCCCTTTCACCACTTTTATTTGCGCTGGTAATGGAGCCCCTTGTAGAGCGGGTAAGAGCCAATGAGCACATTGCGGGGATACAATTTGGGGGATCCCACCACAAGATTAACCCCTTCACAAATGATGTGATCATTACTCTGCCGGACCCCCTAGACTCACTGCATAGTGTAGAAGATGAGATTGGCCGCTATGGACGGGTGTCTGGGTTTAAACTAAACAATGCCAAATTCATAAATCCTGGGTTTAAACATCCCTCCTTGATTCAGAGAAGTTCTGTAACAGGGGCATACCGTATACATGGCAACTAAAACTATTAAATACCCTGGGGCCAGCATAACCAATAAAACCGAGGATCTTATTGGGGCTAACTATCCGGCCTTAGCAAGGACCATCAGGAAGGATCTAGATTGATGGGGTGCCCTGAGGCTGTCCTGGTTTGGCAGAATGGTAGTAGTCAAGATGAACATCCTCCCACAGTTTGTTTACCTCTTTCAGTCGATTACCATCCCCGACACTAAAAATAGGATCGGGAAATGAGACGCCATGGTGCTCCAGTTTCTGTGGGGGCGGGTGCTCTCCAAGATTCAACAGGACCACACTGTACATATCCAGGGCCCAGGTAGGTCTATCATTCCCCCAAGTTTTGGAATCATTACAGAGCATCACAAATTCACCCCTTGCTTGACTGGGTACAAAGGGATCCCGGGAAACAATGGGTACACATGGAGCAAGCTGTAGCGGGAAGACACATATGGATTCATCCCCGGTTGCCCCGGTGTGACCAAGTACAGAGCCTCTACGTGAACCCTAGGGCATCTCTCCAGGCATGGGACAGCATTAGCAGAGAGAGGAGGACTATTACCTTCCCCTCCCCATATACCCCACTAATTTACAATGATGACTTCCCTCCTGGGAAAACCGACAGAGGTTTTCTGCGGTGGCCAGAGAGGGGCATAAGTAAAATGCGGGACCCGTTCATGAATGGGACAATCCGCACTTTTGAGGAATGTAAGGAGATGGGGGCCTTGAGGAGACTGATAGATTCTGCTATATGCAAGCAAGACATTGGGTTTTCTACCCTGTCAATGTGTTGGGGGCAACAAGAGAACTAACAAAGTTAGAACAAGTGTTTCAGAAAGCAGCGGATGCCAAGGGGCTAATTTCTAAGTTGTACAAATCAATGAACTTGTCCAAAGGATTAGAAAGCCGCTCCTACTGTGTCGGATGGGAGTGGGATCTGGGGCTTGAGTTCCCTCTGGAGGACTGGGAAAAGGTCTATGGGGGACATGGGGTGTCGCTCTGCTCGCAAATACTTACATGTGGTACAAAACCCCTGGGCCGGCTACACCGCTTTAGCTCAAATAACAACAAACTATGCTGGAGAGGGTGTGGGCTGGAAGGTACACTTTTGCATGTTCTGCAGGGTTGCCCTCTAATACGGTGAGATCCAGACTGAAAGATATCCTACAGGGGGAAATCCTGGATGATTCCTATGTGCGTATTCTGGAGCGCATTCTGGAGCCTACTGATGCATTGCAACAGAGCTGTACTACAGCCATTTTGAATTTGCTGATTCACCTCCTGTTAGCGGCCAAAACTCTAGAGGAAGTCTGAGCCTTCAACGATCCACCTGTGGCTTGATAAAGTCTGGAATGTTATGGCTAATATCAATGACTCTCTGATGGTTTTCATGACTGTGTGGAAACCATTCTTGTTTTACATGCAAAAAGACTTTAATGCTCTCTCCTGCCCAGTGAGACTACAGGCACTGAACCTAGTAGATCTACCTTGATTGAGTAACCCTGTATGTTTAGTTATATACACTACCTACTCAAAGGCCTGAACTGAACTTTTTTCGGAATACTCCTGGAGAGGGGTAGTGATGAAAAATCTGTTCTCAGCGGCACCCAAGAAAGATCCCTTCGAGGAGAAGTACAAGGTCCCGGATTAAGTGCCCAAATGCCTAGGCACACAGCCCTGCCAGGACTCATTTGTCTCTGCAGCCGCACGGTGGGTAACGGCGCAGTGTTATGCCATCAAGTTCGGCTTAAGGCCACCAATTTCCAGTCGGTAGTCCAGTCCAAGGTTGTCGATATGCCTTTTGATGGCATCGATCTATTTGGAAAGAAAGATAATGGGACCCTGCAGGCCATCAAGACCGACACTGAGACAGCTAGTTCATTCGGTACACTGCAACAGGGTTGCCAGTCCTTTTTCTCCAAAATATCAAGGTTTTCAAGAACTTTGAGGGATTATTCTTCTACTGTCCACAGCCGTCCCGCACCGGCAACACCCAAGAGGGTTACAATGTAAGATCGCAGTCTTATCAAGGAAACCAGAAACGATGCAGAGTTTTCCTCCAGAAGTCCAGTGGCGAAGGAGGCCTGATCAGGCCCTGGCTGAACACCCCACTTCAACACCTAATAGGGGGAGGCTTGCCAACTTTTTTGCACAATTAAAATCCAACGCCACTGACACATGGGTGCTATCTATCAGTTTATTGGGCCACTCCCCTCCATTTCTCCACTCCCAAAGGTGAGAAAACACCTATCCCTGCTGCTACAAGAGGTACGGTCCCTCGTACAAAAAGGGGGATTGAGGTTGTACCAGTGCACCAGCAGGGCACGGAGTATACTCCAGATACCTTCTGGTGAAAAGAAAATCAGGAGTTTGGAGACCCATATTAGACCTCAAAAGGCTCAACATATTCCCTATGTCTCAAAGTTTTGCATTGTGACTCTGCAACACATTCTAGACCAGCTGAAGAAGAGGATTTCCTCTCCTTTCTAGACCTACAATATGCATACTTCCATATCCCCAATTATTGGCGGCACAGGTGTATCCTCTGATTCAAGGTCACAGGAAAACACTACCAATTTAAGGCCCTGCCCTTTGGGCTAAAATCAGCACTAAGGGTGTTCACCAAATGCCTTGCTCCAGTAGTGGCCCACCTCTGGCGTTCATGCATTCGCGTTTACCTGTATCTGAATGAGTGGTTGGTGCGTGCACCATTGCTTCCACTAGCAACACAACACACCAAGGATAAAATCATGTGTCTAACATCACTGGGATTCTTGGTCAACTTTACAAAGTCCTGATTAAATCCTACTCAGAACTGCTGTTCTTGGGCTCACACCTGCACACTCTCACATGTGTCGCCATACCTTCATAGGAGAGTGAATACTATCCTCAACAGAGTCCAGCTTCTGTCACACCTACAGATTGCTTCAGTCCGCTCTCTCATATCCCTCCTGGGAATGATATACTCATGCATCCCATTATTCCCACACTGCAGACTCTGAGTGAGACCACTTGAAGAGTTCCTAGATGCTCACAGGCAGCAAATATCAGGGTCTTGGGAGGACATGCTTCACCTCACACCGTCTTTTCAAAATGCCCTCCTTTGGTGGAGTCGTTGTCTCAACCTCATTCAGGGAGCCTCCTTTCACCTTCCAGCACATCAAGTTACAGTGACCACAGATGCCTCCCTGGAGGGATGGCGAGTTCCCATAGGAGAATTCCACACCGGAGGCTTGTGGTTCCCTGAAAAGAAAACCCTACACATCAATGTTCTGGAGCTGAGCGCGGTGTTCTGGGCACTGAAGGCGCAGTGGGCATGGGCGCTGGTGCACAACATGTTCCTAGTTCCCTTCCATCTGTCAGGGAATGACAATACCATAGCGGATTCGCTCAGCAGGGAACTCAGGTCATGCAGCAAATGGGAACTTCACCAAGCCAAAGTTCTCTGTCTCTTCTCTGAGTGGGGACATCCAGAGATAGACTTGTAGGCTACGGTGATCAACAAGAAATGCACCAGGTTTGCAAGCAGGTTTCCACAAATACACAGCATGGGGGACGCATTCACGTTCCCATGGGAAGGACTATTCCTTTGTGATTTTCCTCTGATCCCTCTGCTACCTTGGGTTCTCAGTACACTCAAACAGAATTGCTGCACGATGATCGTGGTGGCCCCAGCCGGGCCGCAGCAAATTTGGTCCTGCTTCACCTGTCGGTGGCTCCCTGCATCAGGTTGCTGCTGCTTTCTGGTTGCCTTCTTTCAGAGACATCGGGTCTGTCCTGCACCACGGTCCAGCATCCCTCAACTTTACAGTCTGACTCCTGCAGCCCTAGAATTCGGAAACATGCGGCTATCTCCAGATTACAGAAACATCTTCTCCTGCTACAGAAGCAAGTGAAAGCACTTTACGATATGGTGTATAACTCAACACCTGAAACCGTTGCACGTTCAGGCTGAAGACGTCTGGCCATACCTCCTGGCTTTGACAAATACTGGTTTAGCACCCTCTTTTATCAAGGTGCATTTGGCAGTCATTTCACACTACAGGCGTGCTTCCGGCAGCCATTTAGCACTACACGCATGCCTCATGTACACTTTCCCTTTGGTCACACAGGTTGCTGAAAGAATTCCTCAAAGGACTGTTTCATGCTTTTCTCTCTGTCCGCGCCCCTGTTCCAGCTTGGGAATGCAACATGGTCCTCTCAAAGCTGACCCTCCTTTCGAGCCTCTACACAGAGCCTCCTTGAAGTTTCATTATTGGAAGAAGGCATTCCTAGTTGTCATTACTTCAGCCAAACGGGTGGGCAAACTGAAGGGTCACCCCCTGCAAGCCTCCCTATTTGAGTTTTCATCAGTCTAAGGTGGTCCTTCGTATGAACCCTTCCTTCATGCTGAAGGTCACTTCTACATTCCACCTTAATGAACCCTTGACTCTGCCAGTGTTCTTTGGGCTCTCCTACTTCTCCAGCAGGGCGATCCTTACATTCCCTGGATGTCGCTCAAGCCCTCAAATTCTATCACACACTAAAGAGTTTCAAAGGTCACAATTGTTTATTGCCTTTGGACCGGTCGCAAGGACAATGCCCTTTCAGAGTCTTCCATTGCGAGATGGCTGTCAGCATGCATTTCCCACTACCATTGGCTGGCCAACAGGCCCCTTCCAGGAAGACCAAGAGCATACTCTAAGATGATTGTGGCTTCTACTGCGGCTTTCCTGTTCGGTGTTCCCCTGCTTGACATCTGAAGGCCAGCCATGTGGAGGTCTGTCCATAGCTTCACATGGTTCTACTGCGTCAATAGGGATTTCAAGGAGGAGTACCGAGTCGGCAAGGCAATGCTTCACATCCTGTTCACATGAGGTAAGTGTTCCAGAGGTGTGTTGGTTACTTCTGTTCAGCTGTGCATCTGCCCGTTTTGGTTGTGTAAATGTACTGCTGGATAATCTTATTGAAAAGCATTTGTATTTATAAAAGCGGCAATCCTGGAGAAGGAATACGTTACTTACCTGTAAATCCTGTTCTCCAGCATTGGTGTCTTTCATGGATCCACATGCGACCCTCCCTCCTACCCCAGAACTGCTACATTACCTGCGCTGCCAAATCTGAAGGTGGCCACCAGGGGTGGAGCTAAGGGGATCTGTCTAATTGGCTGTGGGCAGTATTACCCAAAATGACTCTAATAGAGCACTAAACTGACAAGCAGTTTAGAACTGTAAAGGTAAACTCCTTTAATGTTACTGAGGATTCCCATCCTGACTGAGAATATTCAGGAACATGTGAATCCATGAAAGATACCAATGCTGGAGAACAGGAGTTACAGGTAAGTAACCTATTTTATAAAACTATGATACAAATCACAGGTGCAAGCTAAAATTCCAGTCTTTTTCCTAAAACCCACTGGACCAAAACTTGATTCAGTGAAAGGTCCAGGGAAGGTAGGTAACCCCAAAGTAATTCTGCAGAGTTTCAATTGAGTAAAATGTCCCCCCATAAAAATCAACAGGTTAGAGTCAATATGCTAGTCACGTGTACGGGGAAAGGCAGGTAAGTGACAGTTCTGCACCAGAAGCGAGGACGTAGCAGCAAACAGCTCCACGATGGACCAAAGGAGATACCAATAAAGAGCACCAGAGGCAGGTTCCAGAACCAGGAGCCATGGAAGAAGATGTAATACAGGAGGAAACGTCACAACGGAAACCAATTCTAAAATGCGTTTAAGATCCACCTGTGAATAGCCTCGACCATGGACCACACCACAGGGACCCGTGAGGGTAAATATAGTGAATAAGCCACCACCTCACAGCTGAGAGATATATATTCACAGTGTTGGTTCCTGAAAAGTCACTCCAGGAAGGCTGAACAATCCGAGAAGCATTAGTATGCTAATACAGGTGCGGTTTACAGGGTGCAACCCGCCAGAGACTTGACCCTCAGGCAAACGAAGACCCCATTGACAGAAAAAGAAAAACAAACAGCCTTCCAAGAGTGAACCCCTCAAGCCACAGGCAAAAGTACTAGTGAGAAAGACTCTGAAAAGTTTACAGAACTGACAAAGCAGGTTCAAGCAGCTCAACAACAAAGAGGGGGTGCCCAGCCACATGAAGCAGTCCAATGGTGAATACTATGGTGGCGGGGACCCAGGGCAGACTTGAAGAGTAGGTGAATCAGGGTGTCAGCGTATAAACAGCCTGAAAGGTGACAGCAGTGACCAGCACCAAGGCGTAGCAATCACAGTGATAACGTGGGAAGCTGGCAGTAAGACACCCTAGAGACCATACCACCATGGAAGTGCTAGTCCAACACAGGATGGGGCTATCAGGAGGATTGATGAGGCCCAGAAAGGATGACCGGCAGCCACAAATCTGAACCTGATATCAGCCCAGGACACAGGTTTCAGCCAGTATGGCCAAACATGGTCTAAAAATGCCTCAGCGGCCGGAAACCGGCAAGAAGTTCTTCAGCCGGTAAGTAAATCTGCTTCTACTGAAAATCCAAGTGGAACTGAGTGTAGAAATAGGATATCCCCAATGTTACCCCCCCCACACACACAAAAGGAACTGGCCCAGACCACCAACAATCACACTGCAGTGCTAAAAAAGAGTTAGGTGGCCAGTTAATCTGGATTGCCCAAATCTCCACCTCTCAGCCCAGAACACCCCCCACAGGATGTGATTCGGCCTGCAGCGGGCAGGAACTGTACACACTAGTTCAAACATGGGTGCTGGTGCATCTGCCTCTCCCACTAACAACACCCCTCCCTACTTATCATTATTATCCTCTTCTCCTTCAGAGTCATGCACAATGAGGCAAATAATAAATGACAAATGAGCACTTCGCAAGACTGTTATATTGTGTTAATTTCCTTTTGCATGTATGTTATTGGGATGACGCACTGTTTGATTCTGGAAAGCACCTGTGTTCCAGAATCGTACAAAGACGTTGTGCTGTGGAGGATGTACCAACCCGGGGACCTCCAAGATCAATAAACTACTATAAAACACACAATGCCTATGTGTGTTTATCACGGATAAAACATATAACATTTGGTGGGTTTATCTAAGGGCCATTGGAGGAACCAAGTTTAATGATGATTTGAAAGAGGCCACTCTACTGAATTGTGTGGGTACAGAAGCATTGCGCATTTTTAGGACCTTGCCTGATATAGTAGATGGCGTGGAAGGTTCTGGTGACTCAACTGCTGCAACGTGTGGGGGCAGAAAATATGAGTCTGAACTGGTAAAACTAACGAGACATTTTGGCAGCAAGACTAACATTGTCCTGGAACGGCATGATTTTTTTCCAGAAGACAGAATAAGGGAGAAAGTGTAGACAAGTGCAAAATCAGGAGGAGCGAGTTGACATACTTAGAACACTGCATAAATGCGGAAGGAATTAAACCAAAAAGGACCCTGGTGGATACCATTTTACATATTCCAGAGCCAGCGAACAAGGAGCAACTACAGAGTTTCCTAGGATTAGCAGAATATTATTCAAAGTTTATTGACCACTATGCGGATAGAACTAGGTGCATGAGAGAAGTGATGGGCAAAGGTGAAACATTTCTGTGGTCGGATAATTGCAAGGAAGAATTTGATAAAAATAAAATGTCTAATCAATAAGGCTCCAACACTTAAAATGTTTAATTGTAAGTTTACGACCATGATATCTGTTGATGCCAGCAACATTGGTCTGGGTGGTGTGCTTGAACAACTACAGGAAGGCACAGTTGTCCCTATTGCTTTTGCTTCCAGGGTTCTTAAGGGTGCGGAGAGGAATTACTCCACTATTGAGAGAGAAGCATTGGGAGTTAGATGGATTCTTCAACATTTTAAAAGTCTTATTTGCGGCATTCCAGTCAATTTGAGAACTGACCACAAGCCATTAATTCATGTGTTGAATTCTAAAAACTCACATTTAACGTCACCAAGAATAAGGAGATGGACCTTAGACATCATGCAATATAATATACATGTCAAATATATACCTGGGAAGTCCAATTCCAAAGCAGACTGTTTTTCCAGACTCCCGTGGGATGACGAGAGCGGAGAAAATGGTGAGAATGAAACAATACTAGAACAAGACTCTGAATGCATAGTAGCACATGAGCATTCAAGTTTCTCGAAGGAGGAATGGATCCGGGCAACCAAGGATGATGTTGAACAAGAACAGTTAAGGACAGCTATCAGACGTAATTGGAAAGAAGTTGATACGAGTATCACGTCATGGGAAAAACTAAAAGATGAGATCTCCAGTGATGATATGTGCGTTTATAGAGGTGACCGAATAATTCCGCCCACGTCTTTGAGAGAAAGAATAATGCTTATTGCCCACGAAGGTCATGTGGGACGATGTTTGACCAAGAGAAGAGTAAGAAAAGCGTACTGGTGGCCGAACATGTGGAATTAAATGGAGAATCTAGTCAAGGATTGCACTGCTTGTGCAGTGAGTGATAAAGGAAAAACTACACAAACTACACCCCTCCAACCAGTGGAAATTCCTAAATCTGTGTGGACAAAATTGGCCATTGACATAACAGGGCTGTTTGAGACATTGGGTCCTCAGAAGGTGTATTTTATTGTCTTAGTAGATTACACTTCCAAGTGGGTGGAATGTGGAGTAGCAGAGGGCACTGTCACTTCCATGAAGGTAGTAAAGTTCTTGGAGGAAATATTCAACAGGGAAGGAGACCCTCGAGAAATGATTTCAGATAATGGCGCTCAATTTATGTCGGTAGAGGTTCAAAGTTTTCTTAAGGATAGGGCCATTGAGCACAAAACCACTGCACTGTATCACCCAATTGCAAATGGGTTAGTTGAAAGGATGAATGGTTTTATCAAGGGAACCATTCAATTAGCGATAGCTAATAATTTACTGTAGAAAGAAACTGTGAAAGAGGCACTTAACACGTATAGAGTCACTCTACATTCCGTCACTGCTGAAGAACCGTTTACCTTAATGAGAGGTAGGACAGCCACAAATAGACAGAGACCTGCTTGGCTTACGTCTAGAAAGAATAAGATGGTCAACATGGATGAAATTGTCAGGAGAGTGAAGAAGAGACAAGATGAGTACATGAAATACTATGATAGCAGAAAGCATGTGACAGAAAGTGAAATTGTGATAAGCGAATCTAGATATAGGGCTCAGCAAAGTGTGGTGGACTGTTCGAAGAAATCTGTGATTCTGGAAGATGGAAAGAAATGGTCATGTGATAATGTTATACTAGCAAAGGGTGGTGAATCAACGAAAGACAGAGTGGCATATGAAAATCCCAAGAATGAGAGAACACGAGAGTCTGAAGAGTTTTATAAGGATACTATTGGTGAAAATGTAGTATCATCCAGAAACAGGAAAATCACACAAAACTTCAAGAAGGACTATGTATATTATTGAAACTGGTGGTCGTTATTATAGGAGTTTTGGAGTGTTCTATGTTCCAGCTGTATCCTTTACTTGATATGTGTCACTGCGATATCTTTAGTGTGCACTGTTGAAGTTCACTGTATTTAGCATTCCTGGTTACTAATGTTTTCTTTGCTTTCAGTTGTTTTTCCTTTGCATATTTATCCTTTGGTTTCTGTAAAAAGGGGAGAGGGAGAGATGTTATATTGTGTTGATTTCCTTTTGTATGTATGTTATTGGGATGACGCACTGTATGATTCTGGAAATGCACCTGTGTTCCAGAATCATACAAAGGCGTTGTTGTGCTGTGGAGGATGTACCCACCCGGGGACCTCCAGAATCAATAAACTACTAGAAAACACACAATGCCTATGTGTGTTTATCACGGATAAAACATATAACACAGACTACTTATCATTATTATTATTATTATTATTATTTATTAATAATAATAATAATGTTATGACTATCACTATAATTATTATAATATTGCTGAAAAAGCTAATTGTGCAGACACATTGGCCATAATGGAGAAAAAGGTCCAGCTAATGTCAAATACGCCTGTAGATGTCCTATAAGCAGCAGCAGTGACAGTGGCACCACCGTGACTGTACGACATAACATCCATGAAAGAGTTTGTAAGACGGACACTTCACAGAAAGGTGTCATGCTGCAAATAATCTCCCAGTTCTGAGCAGAGTTGAGCACTATGATTAAGAAAATCTTGGCAGACAGGGAATGTTCTTACCCTCTTCCAGGCAGGCGTATGCCAGGTAGTGCGCCAACAAACCCATAGCCTTCAAGAATACCAGACGTCCAAGCAGAGGAGGACAACAGCATGACAGAGGTGGGTCATCCTTCAACAGATGAGGAAAGCACAATGCTGCCACTGCTTTCAATACAGAAAAGAATGATCACTACAGTGTGTGTATGACTCAAGGTTTTTATTCAAGAATGGAAGAAGCTGGTGATGGTTTCATGGTGTGCAGCGTAAAATAGGTAGGTTACGGACTGGAATTCACAGAGAGGCATCCTCCATCTCGAACAAGGTGAAATTATGGAAAAGCATTCAGCACCTTCTTTCAATGGGTACAAGCAACCCAATGCCGGTGGAGGATCAAAGTAAAGGCTTCTACTTGAGAGTACTTCTAGTTTCAAAGACATCGGGAGGGTTCTTCATGATTCTGTACCTCAAGTACACAACCTATGGGTTCAGATGTTAAAGTTGAGGATGGACACATTACAACAAATAATCTCTTTGATAAAGAGGCGAGAGTTTATGGCTTCAATAGACCTGTAAAATGCCTATCACGTATATATCCATACATCGCAATCACAAGGTGTTACTCCGGGTCACAGATGCAAGTTTTCCTTTTCAGTTCTGCATTCTTCCGTTTGCTTTAAAAAACACTCCCAGAATCTATATGATGATCGTAGCTTCAGCACTTGGCATATTGCACTGGGAGGGTATACAGATCCGTCTCTAAGCAATTGGTTGATTTTGCTCTATCAAGAGCAAAAGCAAGCCAGGACACAATCAGGACATGCCGACTGCTACATCAGGCAGGGACCATGCTGAAGAGGAAGAAATCCCACCTTTTACTAGGTGTGGGCCAGTCCTTCATACGGTCATAGTTTCAGGCAGAAGTGGGAAAAGTCTTACTTACTATCAGACCGGGTTATGAAACCTCCAGCTAGACTTGGTGCCGAGCCAAAAGTTGGCTTATGGTTCAAGGTGACATTGGGTCTGAGGTTTTCCTGGTGCCCTTGGCGATATTCCACCTAAAAGCACCTATGAACCTACACTAAGGTGTTGGAAACTGGATTCGAGGATGTACGATACTCAGATCATGATGGCCTCCTCTTAAAACTACACATGGAGGTATGGCTGGATACATTCAATGAACAGAAACACATTTTGTTGAACCAACCCCGCAGAAGGTTTTGACAACAAATGCCACCATGCTAGGATGGGGAACCACCTGGAAAAACAAGAGAGGCAAGGACTATGGTCACTCAATTAAATAAAAAACTCTTCCAACTGAAAAAGAATACCATGCTGTATCCAGGACTCTGAAGTTGTTTGTAGATTTTCTCAAAGGGAAAAGAGTGATGATTTGCATGGACAACTCAGTGTCCAAATCTTACATCGACAGATACGGGTGAACAAGAATACCATCTTTGTCTACCAGCAAGGATAAGATTATGGAGTCGGCATAAGTACATCCATTGGACATTTTGGCAATTCATATTCAAAGAACTCTGAATATTATGGCAGACTGACCGATTCGGGTGTTTCCATCCTAGCTGGAGTACTTCCAGTCACAGAAAACATTTCAGCAAATGTGCAACAAGTTCAGGGTCCTGAAGTTGGACCTCCAAACATCACAAGAGGACAAGAAGGTGGCAAAGTTATTTTCTCATTCCCCTGACCGTTTGGCATGGAACTATAATGTGCTGATGTTAGTCTGGCCAGAGGATTTACTGTATACTTTTCCTCCCTTTCCTCTAACCTGTGAGATGTTGGAAACGTTTAGTCAGGAGGAGTCCATCCTGAATCTTGTTCTCACATGCTGAAATCAGCATTCGACATTCCTGTGCTCAGGGCCTCTGGCAGATTCCAAGAGGATTTTGCTAAACCTAAGCACTTAAACTGTGGTTTGTCCTCAGCTGTCAGCTAACATGCTGGCTGAGCTCTGTCTCGTGGCTTGTCTTTTCAGAAAGAGGGTTGGCTAGGCCTAGAATGATCACTAAGGTTGGCTGGCACCATTCAGAAGCCCTGAGGTTGCCAGTTAGAAATGATTCAAGAGATAGTGTTCAGAGAAAGATCTGGTGGTGGCTTCATGGCCCACTCCTCTCTTATTAGACTTTCTTCTTGATGGTTTCCAAAACCATCTGACAGATTCGAAAGCTCACAGTCCAATACAATACCAGGATGGCTCCCAGACTTTCCTTTCAGGGACTGGGAGTTCTGAAGCCTTTAATTCCCAGATTGTCAGAGTTGTCTTTGCTGCTAAATCCAATCAGCAAGTTTTCTCCTCCTCCATTGGATTTGCCTCTTGTGTTATGGTTTTCGTATGGCTCCCTATTTGAGCAAATGCATAATTGTCTGTTACAGTTGTAGTTGCAAAAACTGCTTCTTGATAGCCATTTTATCCATGAGAAGACTTGGTTATGTAGTGGCTATGGTCTGTAGGTCCCCTTACCTTAGATGTCTCAGAGAAGAATTGGTGTTAAAAACAGGACCAGGCTACTTGCTGAAGATGTTTTCTTCTTTTTCTGTGGATGCGCAATTAGTTCTTCTGGTTCTTTGTCCTAATCCTTCCTCCCAGGAAATGCAAGCTCTACATTGTTTGGATGTCAAGAGGACCTTGTTATCTTATTTGGATAAATTGCAGGAGAGTTGCAACTGTGGGAGCCTTTTGGTGCCATTTCGAGGAGGTAGGAAAGGTCCGAAGCCGTCTGATGCATCACTCAGAAGATGAGTGAGGGCTCTTGATAGTCATGGCATATCCAGCATCAGGCACATCCTTGCCCCCCATAATTCAGGCTCAATCAACCAGGAGGGGGTCTGCATCATGGGCTGTGGACTTTGAGTTACCCTTGGTGGGCATCTGCAGGACTTCCCCGTGCAGATTTCCCAACACGTTCTTGGCTCATTATCAGTTTCAGGTGGAAATCTAAAGAGAACACCTTGCCAAGGGCTTTTGTTTAGCGTTCGGTTGCTTCTTGCTAGACACAACCAGTGATTTATTGTGATACAACTCCCAGGTGTTGAACATGGAATCTTTTGATTGTTTTCCTGCCTCTTACTTGACATTGGTTATGTGGTCAATCCTGAGTCGGTGAGGAGGGGGATAAGCGAGCGATCCACAGATAAATTGTAAGATTGCTTATTATCGTACTCCCCATTATGCAAGGCTCCTTCCCTCATAACACTAGCAACACCCCTCCCTGCCCCACACATTTGGCTGTCAAGTGGTCAGTAGAGATTAGAACACTGGTGGAAACAGGAGGAGCCACGTCACTATGAACCATTTATGTCAGGTGGGAGGAGAGGGGAGGGGCTAACTGTGGCCATGAGTGAGGTAGATATAAAAGTGAAAGATCGGTTCTGAAAGGTGGTGCAACCTCATTTGGTGATTATTGTGACAAAGGAGAGGGTCCAATTTAATGGGGTTTATCATAAGTAATCTTAAACATGACCAAACATACAGAGCCCTCACACACATACTTCCACAGACACGCACACATTTCACACACAAAGTAGAGAAACTTCGAGCCATTACATTTTTAGATAATAACTCATTATTACGGCACATAGAAGCACAAGGAATCCAGAAAAAAAAGCACTCTACGCAAAATCAGAAAACCCGATGATGCCTGTATCTTCAAAAAATCATTAAGCTGTGGGTTGGCATCTGTCTGGTTGTGGATTTAAATACATAATGCATACATATGCTGCTTTCCTCGTCTCAAAAATAAAAGCATGGTGTAATTAAGGTCTCTTTTATTAAATTAAACAATTTCATAGATAACCTGTGCCTTGTAGCACATTTACTGTATACTGAACCAACGTTCACAAATATCATAAACAGAGTATTAGGTGCATGGATGTTGGTGTGATCAGGAATAAAACACGTTTTCTGTTAGCTACTATGACTTGAAACGATACAAACGTTATTTCGAGTGCTCTATATGTGTAATTAATATTTGTATGTGCAATATGGGAATGCTTCGTCGTTTCCCTGATTTGCCTTCACAAACTGCCTTAGGAAACAATATTGCATTTACCTCCAAGTCCTCTCATGGTACCCCATTCTGAACACTTCTGAACTGATAATGTTCATCATTATTTTGCTCTATTCTCTTAACTGCCCAGCGGATTCAGTATCAGTTTCTTTTAAATGTCCATGAATGTATGCAAGCTCATATGCTCCCTTATCTTGCATCTGTGTACCCACACACATCATAGATGTCCTCATTCCCACAGGCTTTCCAACAAAAGGACCTCAAAGGAAAGTCTGGAGGAGGATTTGCTATTATCCCCAAGACCTAGTGGACATGCACCCCCTGCAAGCATGCACACCTGCATCCATGGAGCTGTTGACCTATCACTTCCCACTCACCTACGCTCTGCCAGCTACCTTTCTCCTAATTTACCGACCACCCCAAACCAACAAGGTCTTTCTGAACAAAAACACAGACCTCATTACAGCAGCATCCTTCAACAACACGACTAGCATCTTACTCGGAGACCTCAACCTGCTTGAGACCCAACCAAAAATAAAACCAGAGGAATTATCTGAAAACTACTTGACACCATGGACATCAAGTAACTCTTCAAAGAACCAGTCTACAACAAAGGAACCACCCTCAAGCTGGTATTCATACATTTTTCAACCATTGTATGACTTCCTATCTGTCTTTTGACTGGACAGATCAGACAGCCATACCAATCCTGCTCCAACACACATCTCCCCCATTTGGGCCAACCCAAACTAACCAACACACCCCACTGCTCATTCAAGAAATTTCATATCGACATACTGGAATGGAAAATCATCAACTTGGCCTCTATGTCTGACGCCGGTTTATAGTCATAAAGTCGAATGTAAAAAAGTCGAAAGTCATAAAGTCGAAAAAAAAATCTCGAAAAAAATAATTTCGAATTTCTTTTTACTACGTTTTTTATTCGAAATGGGGGAGTCCCCCCAACCCCCCTTTTTTGTTTGTTTTTTTTGTTTTACCCCTTTTTTTTACTCACGGGACCCAAAAAAGACATATAAATTTAAAAAAAACAAATTCGATTTTTTTTTTTTACATTTTATTTTCGACATTTTTGTCATTCGACTTTATTGATTCGACTTTATGACTGCACACCTCTGACCCCCTATGAGAATTTCAACGACTAGCTCAGAACACACAACCACACCCTAAATGAGACTATCAAAACCTATGCACCACTGAACTTTGACTAAAAAAACATAAGCCCTCCACATATTGGTATACACAGGAACTCGTGGACAGCAGGCACATCATCATCGAACAAGAAAGGTTGTGAAGAGAATCCAACCACAAGAAAATGAAGGACCCTGGGAAATCTCCATTCAACACACAGGACAGGCATTACCACAGCCAAAGCCAACTACTAAAGAACATTCATCATGGAAGCATCCAACAAGAGCATAGTGATCTTCCAAGCCATGAAGCACCACACCGACCGCTGCCACACCTAGTCATTTCACAATCCTCTGACAAACTGAACACCATCAACAACTCCTTCACATAGAAGATAGACATGATTAGGCAGTGCATTGACAACTCAAAACACACCACAGATATCCCACACGTACCATGCCATCTACATATCAACATGGACCAAATTCAGGACAATTACAGCAGAAGACCACATCAACAGGACTGTAGTCCTCTAATCCACCACCTACAAACACGACCCCCCCTTCCATAGAGATCATCACAGGTTGAGAGCTCATATGACTTCTCAAAGTAATCAACACATCCCTTACATTAGGCACAGCACCTTCCCAGATGCACTGAAAATGGGATAGATCCTCCAGACTACTAAAGAAACCCACACTCAACCCGTAGAACCTGGACAGCTATTACCCCATCACACATCTACGCTTCTTGGGAAAGTGTTTTGCGGAGAAAGACGCCATCAAGTTACATCAAAGGATCCTTCAGCACAATCTCTTACATGACCACCAATCTAGTTTCCGCACGTGATGCAACACAGAGAGTGTCATTATCCATGCTATCAATGATGCTCTACACATCCTTGATAAAGGGTACTCCTGCTTATTTGACTTGCACATCCTCTCTGCTGCCTTGCACATAACTAATTACCTATGAAATCCGCCTCAACATTGTCCCTGCATGTATGAGCTTTGATGCAACAGCTTTGCAGTGGGTTACTGTCTTGCTCTAAAAGTGACCAACTAATCCACGTGCACCCCAACACATCCCAGTACCACCCGGTAACCTCCAGAATTCCACAAGGCTCCAAACTGTTCCCTCTCACCTTCAGCCGCTATAGGGAATCTTTGTGGGAATTCCTCACCAACACTAACATCAAGATACACAAATGAAGCACAGCTTTCCCTAAAGATCAATTGCATCAATAACATCCATTCACCCTAAGACTCTGCCCCTCATCCAAGCACTTACCTGAAGCTCAACCCAACAAAGACTGAATTACTTCTCCTAGAAAACCCTACCAAGCATTGCCAAGTCCTGAAATATCAGACTGACATGATGGTGAGATGCGGTATTCTCCCCTATTTTGTTTCTCTAACCCATCCTATTTCTTAGGAACTCCTGAGGTTCCAACCCCCCGGCCTTTTTTACACAAACAATGGGCAGAGGAAGAGGGTGACTGAGAGTAACAACATTAACTTTCACACATCGTACTGCACATGTCCCGCTAATCGGGTCAGGCAAAGTCAGGCACTTCATTCTAAGTGCATACGCCTGATACCAATTAGCTCTCCTTACAGGAATAAAAAGCAGAACCTAGAGACACACTCTGAGCAAGGCAGAACACGAGTATGAGCAGAACTTCTGGGGCGAAGGCAAACCTATTGGAGCAGATCAACGGACCAAGGGACTAGAGCAGTGGGTCAAAATCCCTCAGAGATCCCTATCGTTGCCTCAGGCAGGCTGCGGAAAATATGTGGAGAAGGTCAGATCCCACATCATACGGCTGTATTGTGTTTCAAGGAAGCCAAGGCCCTCCTGCGTGAACAGCAGAGTTGGGGAGGCGAGGTCAAGCCTGTGGTACCAACATTGACTCGTGAATTGGAAATCGTTAAAACCAAGAAAGAAACGCACACAACCGGTGAGTTGGCAAGCGACCTGAGAGACCAGTGTGTGTTAAAGTTTGAAGTAGCAACCTTATATTGCAAGTGAAGGCTGCATGCGTCTGTTGTGAGACGCAAAGAAAGGCAGACCTGTGAATGACCTTTGAAGTAAGGGCAGCTGTGAAATCAGATATACTAACAGAGTGGTCCGGCGAAAGGCAGTAGCCCACTCGAAGGTCTCCATGAAAGGCACAATGTTTGAAGGGATAAAGCGAATGAATGGCAAAGATGAAGCAAAGTTTACTCCTAGAAAAGGGGCGAGTGAAAGTTAAACCATGAACCTTGAGTCGAAGTGGTCTGCTTATTCATCGCCAGTTTATTTTTTTCACTGCATTTTTTGCCCAAGAGTTTTGCCTGAAAAACTCATTGAAAAATATGGGGATGGGGCGTAAAGTCATAAAGGCTAGGGTGGGGTGTGGAATAGGGAATCAGTGGGGGTCATTCTGAGTAGGGCGGTAAGGGTTAACGGTCACCGGTAACGAGACCGGTGCCGTTAAACCCTTACCGCCCTATTCCGAGTTCCCTTTGCGGGTTGGTACTTAATGCCTGCTTTTTGCAGGCGTTAAAAAACCAACCCGCAAAGGGACCTAGGAGCTAATTACGGCACCGTAATTTACGGTGCCGTAATTAGCGCCTTCCCCATTCCCATTGAGCCCTATGGGGCTAAAATGGGAATGGGGAAGGGCCCATGGTGAATGGGGAATTACCGCCCCCGCCAACCTTGGAATGGGGCGGTAATTCCGCCATTCACCATGGCGGAGACGGAAAAATAATGGCATCAACCAAGGCGCTAATAGCGCCTTGGTTAACGCCAGGGTCGGAATGAGGCCCAATAATAGGGGAGTGAGACTTGGAGGGGGAACACCCCCACATAAAAAAATAAAACTTTTGATGAGTTGTCTCCGGCAAATATATTCAGCAAAAAATGCAGTGAAACTTGGGAATAAATGAACATAGAACCTGCTACTTGTAGATCCATTGTTTATAATTGCCTCCCTCTCATGTTGTTAGATCCCAAATCCCTGGCCTCTCTGTTCCCTAAACTTGTTCTTCCCCTATGATTGTAAAGCGCTCTGTTGCTTTCCCCAAGCTAGGTCTGTGCTAAATAAACACCCAAATAATAACCCTAATAATGAAAGAAGATGCACTGGCTACACCTTCAAAGTGCAAGATAGCCTGCATCCCTTACAAAGCAGTCACAAGAAAATCACACTCTACATGGCTGAGACCACCACCATGAGCTGCAGCATCACCAGTCTGGAAACAGAGAACTGCAAGAGGGATCTAAATCAATTTTCCTACTTGCCACCCTGTCTCTGGAACAATATACCAACACAGATATGACTGCCCGCTTCATCCTAAACATCAGGATGGACCTGCAGGCCCTTCTCTTCAAAGAACATCTCAGCATTGCTCTACTCAACCTTACTCCTGCTCCGGAACTCCCCCTCCCCTGTTTCTCCAAACCAGCCGAGCTCCCTTCCTACTAGCCTCCTATGTGCATCTCATATGTGTAGCGCTCAGTTGCTTGTAGCATTGGTATCCCGTGAAAATGTTGCCGACATAAATGTAGTTTGTGAAGAAGTCGTGTTGAAAGTACCTATGCAGTGAAAACTTTACCATGCAAAAAGTAGTCAAAAATGCAGCTGAAAAGTAGTCCAAAATACAGTGCTGGTGGGGTTTAGTGAGCTTGTGATTGTCTCGTTTATTATTAGGATAAGGATAGGGGTTAGTGGCAAAGTAGAGATTTTGATTAGTTTTAGGATAAGGTTGGTTGTTCGAGGGCTGGTGATGTTGGGGTTTAGTTGGTGGTTTATGGTAGATTAAGTTTCAGGGTATGCGTTAGGGTAGAGGTAATGGTAAGGCTAGGGCTAATAGAGTAATCGTGTTGGGTAGGGGTTAAAGAAAGGGACCGGAAGTTTGGAGAGGGCTGGTGATGGTGGCCTAGGATATACCTACTGGTTAATGTAGAGCATGCATCAAGGTAATAACTTGTCATTTTTACAGTCCTTGTATCCAAAGTGCTTTACATTCAACATTGAATATACAATTATTATTACCACATCAAAATTGGTACTCATTTCTTGACCTTGGAAGGATGAAAGAGTGAGTGTGTCTTGCTGGGGCTCAAACCTGCAACCTACAGATAACACAAATGGCAGCACCAAGCTTAAGCGGCTGAGCTATCTTATCAACTAAGAGTAAGCAATGCAGATGCAGTTAGGGTAAGGAAAGGATTAGAGCTAGGCTTAGTTTAGGGCAAGGATGTTGGCATTTTTGGCAAGATGCTAACGGGGATGAAGTTTTTTTATTTATTTGGTGTTTTATATTGAGTGACATGCAAATGAAATGCTTTATCATGCTGTCGGTGTTCGGTGAGGGTTCAGGGCAGAACGAGCGTTGTAATTAGATTTAGAGTAAGGTTTAGGAATTAAGTCGTATTTGTGGAGGTTTTATTTGAGTTTTGTATAATTGTTGGTGTTACAGCCATGCACCTTTCTATATTTAAAACGGTTGTTAGGTATCGGATCCCAGAACTGTACTGGGTAATTCAGGAATTGCGCGAACCACTGAACGCACCTTTCACCATAGAAGAAATTACTGATACAATAAAATCTCTCCCGAACACTAAGGCGCCTGGCCCTGACGGCTTGACAGGCGAATTTTACAAAAGTCATGCAGATGTGATCGCCCCGATACTCCTCCAAGTGTACGAGGAAGCCCTAGAGCGCGGGATACTCCCTCCCACCCTCCGTGAAGCCAACGTGATACTCCTGCATAAATCAGGCAAACCTCTGGACGATTGTGCCTCTTACAGGCCGATCTCACTGATCAACTTAGACAACAAGATCCTGGCCAAGATCCTCGCTAACCGCCTCCTTCCCCTGATGCCCGCACTGGTCCTGGGTGACCAAGCCGGATTTATCCCAGGCCGCAGCACGACATACGGTATTAGACGACTCTTCGGCGTCATCGCCGCACTCGACCCCTCACAGCAGGCCATCGCGGTACTGTTAGACGCTGAGAAGGCGTTCGACTCGGTCGAATGGCCTTTTCTCTTTGCTACACTCACACAAATGGGCCTGGGGAAAACTTTTGTCAAAATGGTCTCCCTACTCTATAATGACCCCCGCTCCTATATCACCCTCGGCACCACCAGACCCCCCGGAGTCAGGCTAGAACGCGGAACTAGGCAGGGATGCCCCTTATCCGCGCTTATCTTCGCCTTAGTCATGGAACCACTCGCTTCCAGATTGAGAGAGTTCCGTATGGATAGAGGCATCACTCTGGGCCCTCACAAGCTTATCGTCTCCCTCTACGCGGACGACGTGTTGCTTTTTATCAAAGATCCGCAGACAAACCTCAATCCAGTTATGCGCGAGGTAATCCGATTTAGCGGCGTATCTGGGCTCAAAATAAACCATTCGAAATCGGTAATATTTCCACTGACGTCGTCCACATCTAGGTTTCGCGACGACCACGGTTTTAAGTGGGAAAGCTCCCGGGTGCGCTATTTGGGTATCCTCATGTCACTTGATCACGACGTAATTTTCAGGGATAACTACGGCCAGGTGCTCCACTTCCTGCATGAGCGGGTCCAAAGATGGAAGTCTCTTCCCTTAACACTCTGGGGAAGGGTCTCACTCACCAAAATGGTGATTCTTCCCAAGCTTCTCTATTTCTTTACAAACATACCTCTAATACTCCCACGCGCTTTCATTCAGAAAATCAGGACCCTCATCCTAGAACTAATATGGGCAGGCAAACCAGCAAGAGTCGCATATACGACACTGACGTTGCCGGTGGCCCGAGGTGGCCTCGCACTTCCAGATATAGAAAAATACTACTGGGCAGCCCAGGCCCAATTCTTAGGCCATTGGTACGCGACTGAATATATCCGACCACATGTTCAGGTTGAGCGCGCCCTAGCGTCACCGGACTTCCTAACAGCAGTCATCTTCAGCGAGCAATCGGTTCCGCACAACACGCTAAACACAGTCCAGTCCTCATACGCCATCTGGAAGAAAATAGCTTGCAAGTGCGAAATACAGCTAAGATACTCTCCGTTATTACCCATAAGGTTTATCCCCGGTATACCTTTGACTAACGAAAAAGTCTTCCTGATTTGGCTGGATAAAATTAATATCCAAACTCTGGGGGACCTCTTCCCGGAGGATAAGTTCATAACCCCGCAAATGGTCAGAGAGAGGGGGGGCAACACCTCGCTCGACATGTTTCTTTATTTCAGGCTGCGGCATACCTTGCAGGCCCTCCTCCCAACATTCCCCGAACAACCCCCGACGTGGACCCTTTTACACAGTGTGATACAGGCAAGGGGAGAGGGGCGGTTGGTCTCCACGATTTATAGATCTCTGCTTGCTGACACTATGATACCAGCCGTCAAGGCGAAACTGCGCTGGGAGAGAGCTCTCCATATCACAATACCTGACGTAGAATGGTCCTTCATCCTGCAACAAACCAAAAAAGTAGCTTTAAACACTCGCTATAAGCAGATACACTTCAACTTCGTCCATCAGACATACTATACCCCCCAAAAGAGGCGGCGTCATCACCCCGAAGCCTCTGATCACTGCGAGCGATGTGCCTCTCCCGACGCTGACTTTGTTCACCTTGCATGGCGGTGCCCAGGTATAGCCCGTTTCTGGTCCTCAGTCTTACAACACACGAGTGATGTGATCGGGGAGGAGATTGCCCCACAGCCGACCATCGCCCTCCTGAGTATGACCAAGCACCTACAGGCTCCGGGGAGAAAGCTAGCTTCTCTGCTCCTAGTGCTCGCACGCAGAAGAATAGCCCTGACCTGGGGTTGCGGCCCCCTTCCCTCACTGACAGCGTGGAAAAGTGATATCCTATACTGTCAGGACATGGACACTGAATTTCTACGGACTCTCCCCTTACACGCACGTCCTCCAGATATATGGGCCCCCTACGTCAGATATCTGCTCTCTACTCCTGATGTCCCTACCTCCAAATCCTCGCCCACGATTCAGGACATAGCGGCGAGTCCGACCCCGACCAGCCTCCAGGGCCTGCGACAAAGTACTTTATCTTAAAGGTCATCTAAACAGTTGTGAATATGACTTTCAGAATCAGGAATTGGCATTGTAATTGTGATGAACGCACTGTTTCTTGCTGGTGTTATGTGGCTTTGACCTGCCCTTAAAGGTCGTTACTGTACGTTCTTGTTAAAACCCCAAAAATAAAGTTTTTTTAAAAAAAAGGTATCGGATCCCAATTCTTTATTCATTTTTTGTGTTAAAATCAGTTTTACTTAATGTTTTTATTGAACTGCATTATATATCACAATAAAACGATATGCAAATTAAATTGTTTATTCTGTATAATATCAGTTGCACCACAGAGACAGCAGTGCACATGGCTCCACACAAGTGCTCCCTCGAAATCACTCATGCGCACTGGTCCAAGTGGACAGGGCGCGTGGGAGCGGTGTTCCTCTTTTTGTTTTGTAAGTTTTGCTGTTCCTATACTTTTATGTTACAAAGAAACCGTTTAGCAATGGGGAAGGAGGTGGGGGGTACAGGCCAGCATGGAACATAGTTCCACTTCTTGTTTTCGTTCACTTTCACCACTGGCTCATTCGGTGACCCCATTGAAAACAAGGCATCCATCCTTAATTACCCGAACACTACAATTTACCCGCGCAAACTGAGGCCAGTTCCATATAACGCGTGTTAGCTCGGACTGTAACAGAGCCTCCACCGAATACGTTTCCGCCGAGATGAGGGGCTTTTAAACGGAAATGTCCACAATGCAGCATAATAAAGCAAGTACACAAAAGAGAGGCCCGCCTTTACCTGCTGTGCGTATCGCTCATGACTCAGTTTGAAACTGTCTAGAAAATATTCCCATTAAGAAAAGATGTGCGTTCGTGACCTGGAATTGCAATGGCACGTCGCTGACGCACGCGTAGTTATCAGCAGACACTGTGGATTGGTTTTCAGGGCCACTAAGAACAACGAAATACGGGGATACAGGCGGAAGCCCTTCGTGGTCTTACAAATACGATTACCAACAAAAGTAAGGTACTCACCATTGTGGGTCGGTGTTCTGCCTGCAGCGGCTGTGCAGGATGTGAATGGTTTGTTGGAGGCGCGTTATGTTCTGTGTGTGGAAAAATTATGTGTTGCAATGAAAAACGACAGGCAGAGAAAAGACACATTTTTGCAAACGATGGAGATGCCTGTGCTGTGATGTCAGCGTGTAAAGTCGCTTTTCAGAAACCCAGACCTTGTCAAGGAAAGCATAACCCTGTTAGAGCATGTACTTTGGCGTCCTTTTCTGAAACGGGTTCTATAATTGTATGCATCCATTTATTTACCTGCATTCAGAAGCAGATGGCCCCATCACCAACATGCAAGCGGGGGTGGGGGGGTGGCAGGCGGGCCTCAAACATGTATCTTCTTGGTGGCTAAGAAGCATGTCACAGTCCTTTAACAGCTCTACAGTGCTTTGTCTTCTTAAAAACATTGGATTACACTTAAGCCCACCGCTCATGGCACATACATCTTAAGAGTCACTTGATCTTTACCCCGACCAGCCGGACTTCATACCTACGAGGTCCACTTCCCTAAATATACACAGGTTGTTCGCCATAACATCCCAGCTGGACCCCAAAGCGAAGGTGACAGCGATTTCACTTGACACTGAAAAAGCATTTGATTCGGTTTCCTGGGAGTACATGTATGCTAGGCTGGAGCGACTTGGGTTTGCACTGCGGTTCATGGGTTTCATATGCTTACTATACAAAGACCCCAGATCTAGAATAAGAACGAATCACACCTTATCACCTGGGTGCGCACTGCACAGAGGAACATGCCAGGGATGTCCACTGTCGTCGCTCTTTTTTGCCCTCACTATAGAGGGAATGGCGGCATTTCTACAACACAGACACACATGTCGGGCGTTCGGATTTGTGGTCCCACGCAGTTAATCTTGCTTTACACAGATGACATCCTACTGTACATTAGAGACTCTGAAATTAACCTGGCCCCGGTAATGCGGGATGTAAAAGAATTTGCCAAATACTCTGGGTACAAAATCAACCAAACCAAGTCTGAAATCATCCCACTGACACAGGGGACTGTATGATCGGATGCCATGATGGACTTCCAATGGTCCCCATGTTCGGCCCGATACCTGGGAGTTATCATGGCCACTGATAGACATACTCTGTATAACACCAATTAGGAGCCCTACATAATGCAGCTTGAGACAAAATTAAAATGATGGAACAAACTCCCGATTTCAATGCATGGCCGCATTGCCCTGCTGAAGATGGTCGTAGTCCCTAAACTCCTGTACTTATTTAGCAATATCCCGATATGGCCTGGCAGAGCGTTCTTTGACAGGTTACAGAAACTAGCTTCTAATTTTGTAGGGGGGTGGGACAGTAAGAAGGAGCTGGACTAAAGGATGCGAAAAATACGACAGATTTTCAACTTTATTACTATGCCGCACAAGCACAATTCGCAAAATACTGGTTCCGGAACACAGAAAAGTACGCCCACATACAGGTGGAGAAATACGCTGCTGCCCCCATTGATCTTCATGATATTCACAAAGTGATTTAAGGGTGCCAGGGAAGTTGACCCAGTTACCTGCACGGTGCAAGCCTGGGCTGTGCTGTTTCGTAAGGTGGGTTGCTCAGAACCATATAGCGCCTCTTCCCCTCTCTGGCATTACCCTGATATCACTCCCACTCTGGGCACTATGCTGCAGAGAATATGGGATCCCGCGAAGGAGCTGACTATGGGCAACATGTTTCCGTAGGATACGTTTGTAGAATTAGAGGAAGTACAAGGGAAAGTGGGAGTCGGACTCACCATTACACTACAATATCATCGATTAAAAGCAGCATGCAGAAGCAGATGGCCCTCATTCCCGGCCGAACCGGCACCCCATCCGTTCACACTAAGCATCATGACACAAGACGGGTTCAAGGAAATCATATCCACGACATATAGCATGGTGCAATCCCACTCCCCATCCACGAACATGATGAAAACAAAATGGGAAAGAGTTCTAAACATAACAAAAGACAACACACAGTGGACCAAATACTGCCAGTTCACTAAATCAGTCTCCCTCAACGCCAACTTTAGACTAGTACAATTCAAAATTTTGAACCATTTACACATCACCCCAGGGAAAGTTGCGAAATTCGATCAGTCCAGGCAAGCACTTTGCAAAACCGTTAACGCCAACTCAATACACATGTATTGGGACTGCCCTGCCGTCCGTCAATTCTGGAAAGAGGTGGCCACCACCCTTAGTGAGATACTAGATACCCACATTCCAGCCACCCCACTGAAATACCTTCTTGCGGATATAGGAAAAGTACCCAAGTTGCGCAGACTCTTCTCTGTGGCCGGGGTGGTGGCTAAACAAACTATTCCCAGAAGTTGGAAGGTGAGAGAGCCACCCACAGTACAGACATGGCTTAAAGACGTGGTGTATGTCTGTGAGTGTGAAGAAAGCTACGTCTTGAGGATTGGACCGATGAGCAGGCCAAAGGATATATCTAGCGGACAATAAAGAAGAGCCCTCGACAGTGAAAGGGGCAGGGGGACTTGCAGTATGCTGATGATACCACCCACAACATTGTTTTTTGTATACCAGTGTAATTCACTCTGTAATAGACTGAATGAAAATTGCATTAATATGTTGTAACCGTCAGCGAAAAATAAAGTAAAAAAAAAAAAGTCACCTGAACTTTTCCCATACACTGGGGGTATGGAGGGGGGCCCATCGGGAAGGCATCATGATGCAAAGAAGTGAGTACACATTTACACGTCATAAATAGTACCTATCTTGCTCCGCTGAGGTTCTGAGCCTTCTGCCTGGCTCTGGGTGTGAACTACATATTGATCTGAACAATTCATCCAGTGACACGTTCAGTGTGAAGGACGGGAGGTGTGGCTGGTCACTCCACGCCAGCCCTGCGAGAAGCCTACTGGAAGAAGAACTTTTTTTTAAGCAGTCTGCGCCTTTTCTAGAGAGTTAATGTCCCAGTTGCCTCACAAAATCCTCCCTAATAAAAAGGGCCATAGGCATCCACCCCACAGTAACAAATCCTGCACGTTGATCACTGGTCTGATCCCTTTGCCCTTCTTCCCGACAAAAAACATTGTGCTGAGAAAACCCCTAAAGGTGATCCGCACCACTTTGTATTGCCTTTTTGGCCAAAAGGTCCTTGATTTCCTGACTGACTAGATCGCAACCCCACCTCGGCGCCGTGTTAAGATGTTGGTGCAGAGGAGCAATAAACTCCAAACGAAAGCCCCTGTGCTTTTGAAGACCCAATGTGTCTTGAGAAACCGGCAACCAGCTTTTCGTGAAAAGCTTTAATCGACCCCCTTTTGGGTAACAGAAGGCCTAAGGATCTATAAAACCTACCATGGTTCTAGGCACCTCCGCCTCTGCAAACTCAGATGCCTCAACCACCTTCTCCTTGGGTTTGCTGGGAGGAAAATGTTTGTCTAGCTGTTTGCGAACCATTGTACTGCTATGTTTGTTTGGGACCAGACAGGCCTCAAGGACGGGATGTGTGGCTGGTCACTCGGCCCCTGGGACCAGCCCTGGCAGAAACTTGCTGGAAGAAAATCTTTTTTCAAAGAAGTCTGGGCCTTCCCTAGAGAGGTGAAAGTACCCACATAAAGTCCCAGTTTCCTCACAAAATCATCCCCGAATAAAATGGGCTTTAGGCTTCTGCCCCTGGTGTCAGCCAGCTCCCCATGCTTAGAAAACACAAGGGGGGTTGTCCTGGCTGACGTAGTCAAAGCTAATTGCAGGAGATTGGACTGCAAGTGAAGTTTCATATATATCTACTCCTTTGTTATAGTACTCATTCATATGAATCCAAAGGAATAGTGGGAAAAATACCAAGGAGTAGGGATATATACCACAAACACTTAAATAATGTAAGACTGGGAGTGTATTTTATTTTCTCTCCTCCGACAAAAGTTCATTTTTAAACCAAACACAAAATGCAGTACATTTTAAAGAAAACAAAGGTTGCCTAGACCTATAAATGGTACAAGCATTGCGTTGTATAATGTTTTCATTTCTTCTATTCACATATACAGACATGTACAAAGCAAAAACATATTGATGCCAAGCTCAACAAAACATTTTCGTTGCTCTAACACAGAACCTTGGATGGGTCTGACAAAAGCCAGGCTAGAGGGTGACCAAAATAGATCGACGTCACTGACATGAATCAAAACAAATTGGAAAACAGGGACCTGATAACCCCAGGGGGGAATGGTCCCAGGACGTTTCGGCTAGACAGTGGATCACAGCCTTCTTCATGGAGCCAAGGTTATGGAAACCCCTGTGGAAGAGGAAGGTGTGCAGTGATTAACGCACCTAATGTAATGGCAGAACATGGTATACAAAAGAACTCCACATATAGAATTCGGTAAAATCCATACAAAAAGGACACACTGATTAAAACTGGAGAGCTCTGGAAGACTCATATTGTTGGTCAAGTACTGACCTTAACCAGGAAGAATTCCTGGGTGGTGGCCAGCTGGCTAAAATATACTAGTTCCAATGGATACCTCAGATGGAGAGAGAAGTAGGAAGAGCTGGAAGACAAATGTGCAAAAAATATATGGGTACTAGCATAAAAGGGCTCCCTGTGGTCTAACATGGGGCAAGAATGCTGGAAAAATAGGGGTGTAACCAAAGAAATTACCTGGAGTAGAAAAGAGGCCTCGGCGCTCCAGCAGTACAACTGGGGACGGGCCCAAATTCTCCGCTTGGGAAAATGGTGCCCAGCGGTGAGCAGAGACGGCTAAGGTCTGTAAGGAAGAAAATGCCGGGATAAGCTAGGGTCTGCCACTTGGATTACGAGGGTAAAACTCCCGGGCGTAGAGGGGAGAGCACTAGACGCCTGTAAAGATACACTGGCAGCGGGGAGATAAACATACCTGGACCGTATGAGCTGCGGCGTTCGTGTGTGATCATGAGACCGGTGGGACACAGAGTGAAGCTGTGTGCACCGGGCTCTGCGACGCATGCTCAGAAATAGCTGGAACTGATATCCTGCGCATGCGTGGCGGGTGCTAGTTAACTGCGCATGCGCGTAAGGGGTGTCAAATACTACTATACGCGCATGCGTATAGGACGTTGGTTGTCTGCGCTCGCGGGTTGGAGGTAGTGTCCCCATGTACGGGTGGCCGCAAAACCATGGGAGAAGGAAGTGGGCGGACCAAAAGGGCCCTCAAGACACCGAGGGCAGGTATTAGAATTGCCACTGGGGTTCTATTTCATTAAGTCCTGAAGTAATGGATTGGAGTTTATACATCCACCAGCTTTCTTTAAAATTCAAAGAGTTGGCAATATTGCAGGTATTGTTTACTTTATCCGCGACCCACCAGATAAAGCTGTCTGGGCCATGTTGCATTTCAAGAAAGTGTGAAACTAGTGGGGCCGCCACAGTTTTGCAATGTATTCTTGAGCGATGTTCACCAATTCTTTTTTGTACTGGTCTCGATGTTTGGCCCACATAACGTAATTTACAAGGGCATTCTATGATGTAAATTACGTTGCAGGTCTTGCAGTTGGAAAAATGCTTGAGTTTCCATTCCTTGTTTCCAATCATAAAGGAATTCATTTTTTTCGTCTGTTTGCATACTGTACAGTTTCCACATGGATGATGGCCATTGATTTCTCTCAAATTCCATAGTGTAGATCTGGTGCTTGTTTTGATCACTCTGGCATTCGTGAGCATGTCTCTCAGGTTTTTGGATCTTTTGAGTGCCATTCTAGGCAGCGGTTCCTGAGGCAGGCTCAGTTGTATAAGTGGCCAGAATTTTCTAATGGCTCCTCTAAGTTTAGTCGTACTGGGGCCAAAAGTGGTGACACATGCCATGATATCTTGTTGGGTGTCCTGAATTTTGGGTGTAAGGAGTACTTCTCTTGGTGTGAACCTGGCTCTCTTTTGGGTGTCTCTGAGGAGTTTTTTGGGGTATCCTCGTGCTCTCAATTTGGTTTCAAGGGCTGCTGCGTTTGTTTTGAACTCTTCTGTGTCAGTACAGTTTCTACGTACCCTCAGGAATTGTCCATAGGGCAAGTTATTTCTCAGGTTGCGCGGGTGGTTGCTTTTGTAATGGAGCACTGTGTTACGATCTGTTTCCTTCTTAAACATAGTGCATTCCAAGATGTTGTTCTTAGGTCTAATGGTAAGATCCAGGAAGTTAATGCTAGTATTACTACTGTGGATGGTAAATTTGATTTCTTCGTACGATTATTAATCCATCCAAAAAACTCTGTGAGGGTGTTATTCTCTCCTTTCCAGATAAAAATGATGTTGTCAATATATCTGTGCCAGAGCATTATGTTGTCCAGAAATGGATTACATGTATTGAGGACATGATTGTATTCATATTCGGCCATGAATATGACTGCCATGCTCGGGGCAAACGCCGCCCCCATAGCTGTGCCCCGAATCTGTAGATAGAAGGTCTCCTCAAATTGGAAAAAATTGTTCGTAAGAGCCAATTCCAGTAGTTCAACTATGAAATTAATCGGAACTCTTGTCTGTACCATATGATGAGTGAGATGATGCCTGATGCATTCGACCGCAGCTTCTTGGGGGATGCTGGTGTAAAGGCTGTTGATGTCCATAGTCACTAAGATGTCTTCTGAAGGATTAAATGGTTGGTGTTCAAACTTGTTTATGGTTGCCATAGTGTCCCGCAGATAGGTAGGGGTTTTCTGACTTAGGGGTTTTAAGAAGAAATCAATAAATTGACAGATAGGTTCAAGCACTGAACCACATCCCGACACAATTGGTCTTCCCGGGGGTGTGGTCTGATTTTTATGGAGTTTAGGTAAGGCATAAAACGCTGGAATACGTCCCGCAGAGTTGTTGAGGAAGATTTCTTCTTTATCCGAAATCCAATTATTCAACATAGCCAAATCAGTTGTCTCTTTGATTTTCATTTTGATTTCTGCTGTAGGATCTTTCCGAAGCTTTTTGTAGTTGTCTTCAACATTGAGCAATACCATTACCATTTCCTTATATTGTTCTTTGCTCTGAACCACAACTCCACCACCTTTATCCGCTGCTTTGATAACAATGGAAGAGTTTCCTGGCAGAGATTTGAGGGCTTGTTGTTCTCCCTGTGTGAGATTATTTCTTTTGTGCGAGGGTATAAGTTGGACTTTATTCATTTCTTGTTTAATGCATTTTTCAAAAGAGAGCACAGATGGAGGCATTTCATTGTCACTGGGGAGGAAGTTCGATTTTTTCCTTAATCCCGAGTCTTCTATTTCTATGGGGCTTTCTTTGTCTCGAAAGAAGATTTTTCTTCTAATAGTCCTGTAGAAATGAGAGAGTTCCTGGTCAAGTCTAAACCAATCAGTCTGATTGGTGGGGACAAATGATAGTCCTTTGGATAATAGTGATTTCTCATCTTTGTTGAGCACACATCCTGAGAGATTGAAGATAGGTATAGTATCTAATATCTCCTCCATCTCCTGTTGGAATTCGGTGTCCTCCAACGTGGGTGGTTGAATGAAGGCATGGGTTGAAACTGCGGTGGACCTCAGTAGCCTCCCCTGGGGTCCCCTGGGCCTAAAAAAGGCAGCCTCGGCGGTTGTTGCTGGTTGCCACGGTTGCTGGGTCTAGCATTGGAATTAGCTAGATCATCCTCTGATGAACCCGAGCTTGATGTATTCCAGAAGGAAACTGTTTTACGTCTGCCCCTTGGTAGGCCAGCTTGATTATGTAATCTTTCTTTTTCCTTTTTCTCCTTGAAATCAACTGATAGGTATGGGTATACAAGTTCAAGTTGAAAATTTTTGATATCTTTAGCTAGTTTCTTGTGTTTTTTGTCTAGCGTGCTGCTCATGAATGTATCCATTGTTTTATTTATTTCTTTCAATTTGTCACGGGCATTTTCCAGACTTTCATCATTCAAGAATTTAGTCTCTTGTTCTTTTAGTTCTTTGGAAATGTCTAGGTGTATTCTCCTGGCTGTGGTGATCGTGAGAACCATGAGGTCCCTGCTGCATTTAGTTGCAATTTTTCTGAAGCCAAGCATGTAGTCTTTGTCCTCCAGGAATAAAGCTGGTTCATTCCGTACTTGCAATCCCATGGGTACTAGGTTTGCTCTAAGATATTCTCTTAAGAAATGTCCATGTACTTCCGTTCTGAAGCAACGTTTCTTAAGGTTGAGTAGATCTTCGCCTGACGCTGTAGACGCTAGAATTTGTTGGGCACCTTCAATGTTAAAAAGGGTGGGTCCTTGAATGATCTCTAAGATTTGTTCTTCCGTGAAACTAAGGGTTTGATCCATGATGGATAGTTGGATCCAGTAAAAATAAGAAGGCAGAGATGGCCAACAATAGAGGATGAGGAAACCAGAGGAAGTCCTGGGCCCTAAAGGGGCATGAGTAAATATGAAAAAGAAACAAATTGAGGGTCCCTATTATAGCAAGCCGCTATATCTCAAAATAAGTATACGAAAGGGTAAGCCCAATACACAGCTCAGGACAAAGGGCTATCATAAGCGAGAAAACACAAGGGGGGTTGTCCTGGCTGACGTAGTCAAAGCTAATTGCAGGAGATTGGACTGCAAGTGAAGTTTACTATATATCTACTCCTTTGTTATAGTACTCATTCATATGAATCCAAAGGAATAGTGGGAAAAATACCAAGGAGTAGGGATATATACCACAAACACTTAAATAATGTAAGACTGGGAGTGTATTTTATTTTCTCTCCTCCGACAAAAGTTCATTTTTAAACCAAACACAAAATGCAGTACATTTTAAAGAAAACAAAGGTTGCCTAGACCTATAAATGGTACAAGCATTGCGTTGTATAATGTTTTCATTTCTTCTCTTCACATATACAGACATGTACAAAGCAAAAACATATTGATGCCAAGCTCAACAAAACATTTTCGTTGCTCTAACACAGAACCTTGGATGGGTCTGACAAAAGCCAGGCTAGAGGGTGACCAAAATAGATCGACGTCACTGACATGAATCAAAACAAATTGGAAAACAGCTCCCCATGCTTAGACCTAATCTTGGAGAGGACTCCTTTACGCCTCTCCTGCAATATAGAGGCATTGGTGTCCATCAATAAGCACACTGCTCGTCGGGCCTATCCGCTGATCTCAATAGGGTCAAGAGGATCCCTCATTACCTTGGCATGCTCTGCTAACTCTAGAATATTTATCAGGGGGCCTGCCACATTCAACAGCCTATCTTGGCATGACTGCCAAGCCTTACTCACCCGCTTTGAAACATCTGGTCATATCTGGAGAAGAAGGTCACAATTTTGAGGTCCACGGTAAGGGTGGAAGCTATGCCAAGGGGATGTGTGTCTTTACTTCTTCAGTATTCACTTTGCCATACATTCACTTCATCACATTTACCTCTTCATACTTTTACTTCTTCTGCCTTTCACTTCGCCATAGATTCACTTCATCATTTGAGGGGAAACCCCTTCACTCCCTTCTTTTCTAACCCATTTTCTTCCCCCAACCCCTCCTTGACCCAACCCTAAACTTACGGCCACCATACAGCTAGCATTACCACATCCACGGCCACCAAATGCAGACAAAGTAAAGGTAAGAAGAAGAAAATGTAGAATAAGTTAGTGTTTAAGAAGTTTGTACGGCGAAGTAAACAGGGAATATCTGCCAAAGGCAAGGGAAGGACGGTGTCATTATGCCTTCATCCTACTCCTCACTGAGGATTCTAGTTTATGCCTCAAAAATGTACCAGCATACTCTTCCTCTGGAGGAGACGGACATATTCCCTGAAATCCGGACAAAACATGGGGTTCGCAAGTGTATCTTGGAGGACAGATGGCCCCTCCCCAGGATCTTGTGGACCATCTTCCTCTGGCCTAGGGTCATCTCCTAGGGCATACGTGTCCATAACAAGTGCAGAACGCAAGCCAGGGTTGAAGGGCAATGGGTCTAGAGCTGATGGCATAGCTTTCTTAGCCTGTAGGTGGTCCTCCTCCAAGCCTGAGGGTTGAGTGAGTGCCTGTAGCATCTCTGTCATGGAAGGTCCAAAGACCGTCCCAACCCTAAGGTTGCTTGGCTGAGGGAAATCACTGCAGGCAGCCCCCTGCTACGGGTGTTTCCTTTTGTAAGGGACTTGAGTTGGGCGTAAAACCTGCATCCCCCTTTTCTGCCCCAGTTTGTATGAGGGAAGGATTGGAATATCTACTGGTGAGAGCCTGGGGAAACAGAGTACTGAATAGAAGAATAGACTGAATAGAAGTCAATTTATGATTAAATTCTCTATCCACCGCTTGGGACAGGGAGTAGTGCACAAACGAAACAAAGTGATCTTGCCAGATAGCATTCTCCGGGGGTGGGGGTCTCCTCCTCCTCCTCCTCAGAGATCATATATTAAATAGGGTTATCAGACTCCCCATCCTCCTGGGCCATACAGAGTGCTAATGGACAGGGGACACCACTACCATGCCTGTAAATGCAATAGCTCCTGTAAGGGTGCAGAAGGAGGGGACTGACACATGGGTGGTATGATTGTTGGCATAAGCTTGTATTAACAATGAAAATAAAGAGAAAACCTAACTTTCTCTAGCTCAAGAGGGTTCTCCCTACCGCAACTAAAAATGCTTAGGGAATTGTCAAGATGTCAGTGTAAATCAATAGTCCACGGTCCTGTGTCCAAAATCTGTTTCTGCCCCTCACACTAAACTAAAGAGGTAGTGGATCTTCTTGTTCCAGTAGAATGGCTCCCTTCTTCTGGACAATGGATCACAGTTGTTAGGTGGGATATTTACCTGAAGGAATGACTCCCTTCCCAAGTCTCATTCCCTTGCAGCAGTGTTAGGCAAGAAGCTCTTCACGCCCAAACAACCAGACACAACAGCTGCTAATCCTCAGTCACACCACACCAGGTAAGAGTCAACAAAACACTGAGCTGACAATAGAACAGTAAGAAAAGAAAAAGGACTTTGGATGTTTTAAAACAAATTATATGTCCCTGTTATCACTAGAGGATTTTGGGTCTGGTAGTCCTCACATTTGTTTTCTTACTATTCTGAAGCAAATAAAAGAGTTGAAATGCATAATAGAAGCCTGTATGCCATGCCATAGAATTCGAGCACCACAGCACTATAGCAAAATAATAAGGGGGCACGCGTTTGTCTTGGAAGCAAAGCAACGCATAGCAACACAGATTTGAAATCCCGGTCTTGCGCTTAGAAAACCGTTCTCAGGTATTAAGCGCATTATAAAAGAACAACTATATATAAATCCTTTATATGTATTTCCTTTCAAGATGGCCACCCCGTTTGCAGGCTTCAGTTCAGATGAAAATGACAGAACCCGGTGGAAAGAATCAGCAAGAATGCTCATAAACTTTACCATGGACTTTGGGGTGAATGGTAACCAATGGACAAGGACAGGCTATGTCTCCCTACTTAAATGCCATTTCCCACCTTGCTAAACTTCTATGCTAAAGAATGCAGTTTATAGAGCCCTCGTTCAGCTTGTAAGTAAACATACTGTACAACAGTTCAATCGCAAACAATACGCCAGTTACCACTTGAAGCTTGCCATCATGGAATACCGACCCAACACAGAAAGTGAAATGATATGAAGTGTCCATGCGGTTTAACTAATAGTTCATACTCAAGATTTATGTGCGAAGATTCAATGCTGACAAAAACTGCATATAAGAATTCTTCTGCATTAGAAAATCATGCCACGCTACCTGGAATTAGCAACCATTCGAACCAGGCACAAATCAGAGATGGAGGGGCCACAAAGTAGTTCCACAACTGAAGGGGGATGGCTGGAAGGTTTTAAATTAATCGAAACCAGTGAAAGTGATCTGGGAAAACCCTCAAGACCACTGTTTTTCACCTTGCCATTCCAGTAGAGAAGGGGAAAGATTAATGCAACTCAGACTTGGTCCCACCACAAAGGGAGCTACAAAGCAGTTCAATATGAAGGAAAACAAATTAGAACAGCTTTTTTAAATAGCCAGTACCCAATGGGGCAGCTTGGCAAGAGGTTGACGCCACAAGACCTGCCGGCCATTGCAGAGGAGCGACATTTCAGTTCACTAGGGTGAATGCCCTGTAAACCATGCAAGGCCAGAGCGTTTTGCTTCCCCAGTGTTGCATGACCCATTGGGGATGGGGGCTGGGGCACTGAAGGGCAAAATATGTCAAGTGGTGCTGCTGCGCCTTCCTACACATTTAGGTCTAAGTAGACAGTGAGATGGAAGTGCTCCGGCTCCACTGCTCAAGTCAGGAACCTTCCCTGTTCATGTATGCATGGAGCGCAGTAGCCGAAGGCCAGCAGAGCAGTGTAAAGTCAAGAGCTGGAAAGAAACAGTTAAGAGAAAAAGAGGAATTTGTATGCATATATGCATGTAAGGAAATCCGATGCCTACATATGTATGTAGGTATGCGTGGGGGATCTCTGGTTAAGTGCATGTATGCAAGTTCAATGTGAATGGTGTTTATTGGTCGAATACATGTGTGAATGAGGATGCTGTGTGAATGTTCTGGGTGCTCGTGTGAATGGTTGCTTGAGAGAAATTGTATGAATATGTGACTTCTTAGGTGAATGTGTAGGCATGTCTGTGTGTGCCTGGGGGCATTGGTGCACACATCAGTGAAGGGCAGGTTTTCTTACTATCGCATAGCATTTTCCAAAGCATAAAGTGGAAAGCCCAGATGATGAGTGTTCTAAGAGGGCAGGGGGCATTTCTGTAGCCAGCAAAGACAAGTTTTCTTATTGTGGGTTGGCACTGTATTCTGGTATTAAGGGGAAAGCTAACATGATGAGTGTTCTTATATGGGGAGGTGGGTAGAGGGGTATTTGCGCAACAAGGCAGGTATTCTTATGGTGGCATGCCATTCTTTTACTGGTATCAATGATAAATCCAGCATAATGAATGTTATTTATCTATTAATATGTATACAGTCAACAAAGACTTTACATATCAAAACAACACAATTTCCACGTTAAGAATACATGTAACTTACTGGAACAGATGCATATCAGCTAAAACCCATTCAAACTAACTTCATAAAATACATTTCTAAAATCAAGTAATCAATATAAAATCCCTTCAGATACGTTTTTAAGAATATTTAAACACGCTGTATAAAATAACATCATATGAAATAATACATTAACGTCATTACCCAGTAAAAGATTCGCCCACATTTCCTTTATCGGTATTGTTATACACTTTAATATATTTTAGTCTTAATTTTCGCATTTACATATATACACGTTTAGCTGTTTCAATTTGTAAAATGCCACACAGTCTACACCATCTGTTACTTCAAAAGATACCACATTTGGCTCCCAAAATTCTAAGGTATCAGCATTTTATTATGTGGCTAGACTGTCATACATGGTTGCATATAGTCTAGTTATATTTGTTTACTGTGGGATGGTATCAAGAGTGAAGCCAGCATGATTAGTGTCGTGTCACAACTAGCCTGCAATCGTGCAGTTATTCCAGATATATTTTCTTACTGTGGCATGGTACTTTGTACTGGGCATCCAGGATAATTGATAAGTGTTATTGTAATTGTAATTACTAGGCTAGCCTACATTGTTGCAGCAAGTCTAGACATATTTTCTTACTGTGGCATTGTATTTTCTACTTGCAAAGGCAACAGGAATATGTTCTTATATGGTGATGTTGTCATATATTGGTGTAGCTAACCGTTTTATTTGTACCGGCATTTGATGTGGGCAAAGGCATCATGAAAATGAGTTGGAAAATGCTCGTTTCTTGCATCTATTAGATTTGCCCATGTGTTAACATACAAAGCCAATTGCAAACTGTGTGGGTTTTTATCAATTTTTTTACATACAGTGTGCTCTAAAATGAACTATTTGAGAACTTGTTATAAATGTTCTCTGGGGACAACCTGTTCAAACCTTTTTGGTTGGTTTGGGCTCCAGCATATTCGTGGGAAACATGTCCCCCCGGCCCCCAAATGAAACCATTCACTGGCAGCCACTGAATACTTGAAACTATGCAGGCACCAGGGAGGTGAATCAATATAAAAGTGTAAAAAGGGCCACATTCACTGCACGTTAGCGCCACAGAGGTGCAGGAGCCTACTTCCTTGCTCTGGGGCAAATCCCTCGACTGATAACATCCGCCCGGGTAGTGGAGCAGCTGTCCATCAGCTTGTCCAGAATCTGCTGAGGAGAGTGCCAAAGGTCTGCAGGCTAAGGGTATACAGGCTCAGACCGTTTTCCTTTGATATGAGTGACCAGGAGACAGTGGCGGTGGGTGCATTTTTTAATTGGTGGTGCATAAATGTTTCCTAGAAATATGCAAGAGTGACCAAGCATAGCAAGAGAACCCGAACCAAACAGGGAGGGTGATGGGCGGTGCGTTGTTGTGGGGAATCTCCAGCAAGAACTTTTTTTTAAACAATGGGTTAAAATGTTTAAAAGTTTGCAGCGCATATTTTTGAATAATTGAGGCCACACAGTTTGTAATTGGTTCTGTAGGATAATTCATGAATCAAATCAAATAAACCAACAGAAACATTTTCCAATGCATTTTCATGATGCCTTTTCCCACAATATGTGTGGATCGGGGTTGGAAGCACTCGGCTGAAATGTTCGAGGGAGAAAAGACAGAAAGTTATTTTCCCGAAAATAACTTTCTGTCTTCTCTCTCCTGAACATTTCAGATATTACCCCCGCCCCCACCCACACCCCCAGAGTTACCTTGCGGTGGCACACTTCCCTGTGTGCAGACGACTCGCTGTGTCCCTGTAATGCCTGCTCCCTTTCACGTCCGTGATCGGGAACCGGCGCTGCAGGGTCCTTTCCTATTTTTAAAACATTTTCTTTTACACTTTTTACAGGATCGGCTGCAGGGGACACCCCGCAATCCCACTCCCAGTATAGCGAACAAGAGTGCATGGGACACCCCCGCAGCCCCTGCAGCCCTTGCCACCGAAAGGGTGATTTGGTTGAAGTTTTCACCCATTCGGAATTTTCAAATAGCTGAAATTCGGCCAAATCTCCCGTCCAGTCTTTTATTTTACCACTTTTTGGATGATTCCTATATATGCCACTATAAAAACATTTTCATGCTGGCTGTGCACATACATTTCGATGCTGGCTGAACCTGAACATTATTTGTTTGACTGAAACCTGGCTATCTGACACTACAAATCATGCAGCTTTGCTGGCCATTCCCACTGGGTATAAAATCCTTAGAACAGATCGTGCGAAAGGGAGAGGCGGTGGTTTGGATTTTAAGAGACATTCTAAATGTTCACATGCCCACCCTTACTGTTTTAGAAAGTTGTGAATATACTTTGATTAAACTAAGTGTTGACGGCAATTACAACTATTTGTATTTTAGTTATCTATCGTCCACGCACCAGTACTCCAGTTTTTGAAGAACAACTACTTACCTTGATAGGTGATTTTGTTAAGGTTGTTACTGTCATTCTCTGAGATTTGAATCTTTGGGCATATAACAGGAAAGATCTGGATGCAGTGTCTCTTCTTACTGCCCTTCAGGCAATGGGGCTCTCGCAATTGGGTAAAGATCCCACTCGCAGAGAGCGGCATAGTGATTGATTGGGTGTTAACCCGCAACCTCCTAGTTACATCTCTCACTGTTACTTGTAGTCCATGGACGGACCATTTTCTAATTTCTTTTAATCTCCTCCTTCTGGTGGTTTGTAAAAAGGCAAATACCCAATCCATAGTGAGAAATCGTAGAAAGGCCTCTTCTGAAGCCTTTGGAAATTATAGGAAGTGCCAAATCTGCAATCTAGCTCAATCGAACGAGACGAATGTCCTAGTGAGTCAGTTCAGGAACATCATCAGTAATTGACGCACTGGCACCTGTGACTATCAAAAAGGTTAAGACAGAAATCTTGGGTAGAACATGGTTCTCTTCGGACTTTATGAAGTGTAGGAGAATTAAGAGGCACTGTGAAAGGCTCCGGAGGAAACATCCTTGCCAGGAGAACATTGCTACCGACCAAAATGCTGCAGCTAACTATAAAAGTGCCACCCTCACTGCTAAGAGAGATAACTTTGAAAGCAGGAAAACCAATGCCAAATCTAACCAAAAAGTATTGTTTCCATTCTAAGACATTTAGAGGGAAGGAAGGGCACAGGTCCTGCAGGATATCAGAGTGACACGTGGTGCGCAAAGATTCAATATGGGTTCTTCACAAAAAGAAAGTCACATCAGGCCACTATTGATGCTCGCCACCTGATTCCACATGGCCCTGTTAGTCACTCGCTGAGTAATGACAATGCTCTGACTGACTGTCCCTGTTCACAACCCAAATTTTGGCTACATCAAATTACAGAAGATGGGCTCATAAGTATTATGAAGGGCCTGAAGACATCTGTTTGTGCTCAGATGGTTGTCCGACCAGCATTATTAAAGACTCCATTGACTGTCTTGAGTCTTCCATCACTAGGGCAGTGAATTCCTCCTTTTTTACGTCAGTGGTTCCACATTTTCTTAAGGACATCTGGATAACCCCGACATGGAAAAAGGAGACTCTTGACCCGGAGGTTGCGGGTAATTACTGTCATATCACCAATGTTCCTTTTTTTACTGACAATTCTTGATAGTGCGGCTTAAATGACCTTGGGGTAATCTGTGATTCCACGCTTTCCTTCTCTGACCACAGCTCCAATGTCTCTAAAAAGTCAAACTTCCTACTGCACCTCCTCAGAAGCACTCTGCCTTTCCTCTCCCTCCTGCAGAAGCTCACCATCTCTCGAACCCTGGTTCTCTCAAGGTTGGAGTATTGCAACAGCCTCTTTCTAAATCTACCTGATTCTCCTCTCTGCCATTTGCAACTCATCCAGAACAGGACTGCAAGACTTTTCTTTGGCATCTCCACCAGCCCTGAAATCTCTTCACCGGCTCACAGTGGCTGCAAGGATTGAATTCAAGGCCCTTTGCATTGTCCACAAGGCTTTCTAGGGCCTGGGTCCAAAATACCTTCAGCTGTCCCTCCGTAAATACCTTCCCTCCCGAGCCCTTCGCTCATCTGCCTCTATCTCCCTCAGAGTAGTCATTTTTCTAAGAAGTTAGCTGGAGGTAGATCTCTCTCTCTCTCTTCTGCTGTGGCCTCCCTCTGGAACAGCCTCCCTGCCACTCTGAAACTTGAGGAGAACCATCTCTGGTTCCGGAAGCACCTCAAGACCTTCCTCTTTGCTTCTGCCTTGTCTCCTCCTCTCCCCTGTTGATCTGTTCTGTCTCGGCATTGTGCACCTGGTTTCCCTCTCTTAGGGCCCAGGTACCTGCTCACCATGCCACCCACCTGCACTGCCTCCGGGTAATTTCCAATGCAATGGGGTCTGTATCTGTAACCCTACAGCCCCCCCCTTTTTTTCTCTTTATGCACTTATTCAGACTCACCCTGTCTGCCTTATTCCTAGCACTTGCCACTTGCTGGCTGCACTACCACCGCTTGTTCCTTTTTGTTATTTATTCGTTTTATTTACTTATCCTTATTTTTTGCTCAGCACTTTCAACCTCTCCCCCCCTCCCTTGCACTTACCCCTCTCGCATGCACTTGCATGTTTTCAATGTCACTGGGTCTAGTAAGATCGTGTTTTTGTTCTCCCTTGTTCCCCTCCCTTGCATAGTCCGCTCTGAAACACTTGTATACGAGTGCGATACAAATAAAATATCAATATCAATATCAATCTGCAAATCCAATAACACATGGATAAACACAGGCAATGGTTGATCTACAGTCAATTATTTTTGAGATTGTTGATAGTGGCCAGGTTGCCTTGTTGATGCTTCTTGACCTCTTCGCGGCATTTGACTTTGTGGATCATGTATTACTTGCCCGAGAGATTAGGTCAAATTGTGAATTGCTCCGAACTCACCATCTTTTCATGGTCCGCGTTCAGCTAGAGTGGTCACTGAGGTATTTCAGGTACCCCCTGAGTTGTTGTCCTGTGGTGTCCCTCAGGGTGCCTGTCTTTCCCCACCCTATCTAACACATATACCCGTTCGCTCTTAGACTTCCTGGATGGCATTGGTATTAAATATACCAACTATGCCAACAACACCCAGGTGGTCTATGAGGTGGCTGGGGACTAAGACAGTGATAAAGCTCAAATTAATTCTATATCTGACCTGATTCTGCACTGGATGACCACTAATTCATTGACCCTCAATAATATCGGATCTGCGTGAAAAGTCTGCGATGGAAAGTTTTGCATGAGAAATGTGCGAACCACAAAAGGTTTGTACATTTCCCATGTGAACACGCATTGAAAACCCCTACATTACCACACCCACAACATGCCCACAACACTCCCCACCCACACCCTCACCCACACCCCCAACAAATACAAACCCTACTTACCTTTTTTACACGCTGAGTCCCTGCGGCGGCAGTTCCCTTTCACTTCCTTGATCGAGAACCGGCGCCGCAGGGTCCTTTTCTTTTTTATTCTTTTTTTCTTTTTTTTCGGGAGCTACAGGGTGTCCCCCCGCAACCCCTGCTCACTGTACTGTGTGGTGTAGTGAGCGGGGTGTTGCGGGGGACACCCCCGCAGCACCTGTTTTTTTTTTTTTGTTCTTTCGGGTGTGCTACAGGGGTGTCCCCCGCAACACCCTGCTCACTATACCACACAGTATAGTGAGTGGGGTGTCATGGGGGTCAACCCCCGCAGCCCCTGTTTTTTTTGTTTTTTTTGGGTGTGCTAAAGGGGTGTCCCCGACAACATTCCGCTCACCATACCACACAAAATAGTGAACCGGGTGCTGCGGGGGACACCCGTGCAGCCCCCGAAGTCTTTTTTTTATACTTAACTACAATGCTACCACCAAAGGTTCGAACTTTTGGTGTTCAAACCTTTGGTGGTAGCATTTTTCAGACTTTTTGTACATTCTGACCTTTTTTTTCAGTCTGATCGTACAATTCCATAATAACAAGACAGAACTGATGATTGTAGTCTCCAGTCAGCGTGAAAAGATGCTTGAGGCCAAGTACAGTCAGGTTGTAATTTCGGACTGTATTATCTAAGTCAGCCCTTGGGTGAAGACCCTAGGAGTCTATCTTGACTCGGGTCTAAACATGAAGAAACATATTATGCAAACCAAAGTTTCATGTGCTCACACTACAAAGGTGATTAGGAAAATGATGCCATACTTGTCAGCCTCTAATGTATCATCAGTAGCCACTGCGCTGATCAACACAAGAATCGACTACTGCAACCGTTTACTGGTTGGTACCTCTAAAGGTAATCAAAACGCCTTGCATGTAGCTCATATTGGAGCTGTGAGAGCAATGTGTGGGCTGGATAGAACAGATCATATTACCCAGACAAGGAGATCCTTGCACTGGTTACCAGTCCATCATCGCATATCCCATAAGGTCCTCTCTCTCACACATATGTGTCTCACAGGGAAAGCACCTGACTATCTGTTGCAGCAGTTTCATAAGGCCCTGGTCACACGACTCCTTCGCTCTAATAGACCCAACCAACTAATTTCTCCCAGATTCAACGTGAACATGTTTGCCGGCACCTGTTTTGATGCCTGTGCATCAGGTCTTTGGAATTCTCTCCCGCCCAGCGTAAGTAATATTCCATGTCTTATCAATTTTAAGAAGGCCATAAATACTTATTTCTTTAATTCTAAGGACTAGATAGGTTCTGCAAAAGCTGGTTTTCTTTTTCCAGACTATGACATTCCCTTGAATTGTACTTCCCTTCTACTGTCTGTCATTACATGTGTGCACTGATGCATATGGGCGTGCTGCGCGCAACAAAAATTGTATAATAATAATAATAATAATAATAATAATAATAATAATAATAATAATATCTGCCAGCATTCCCATATCAGACTATAGGAAAACATGTCTATGCTGGTTCTGCCAATAAATGCCAATATCCCCCGTAAAGAACACAGTCCTGCTGGCTTTGCCAGTAAAAATGCCATGCCACAATAACAAAGCATGCCAAGACTTGCTACACAAATATAGGCCCGTCTAGCCAGGTAATATCTCATCATACTGGCTTTACCCTTGATGCCAGTAACAAATGCAATGCCACTTCGAAATGTGTGTCCAGACTAGTTGCACCAAAGTTGGCCAATCTAGTCATTTAATAACACTTCTCATATGTGTTTTTACTCTTGATGCTCATTAAAACATACCATGCCACAGTAAGAAAATCTATCCAGACTAGCTCACCAATGTAGGTCAATCGTGCCATGTAATAACACTTATGTCTGCTTTACCCATGATTTTTAATAGCAAACTCGGCACCAAAGTAATAATACATGGGCAGACTGGTGCAACCAAATTAAGCCAGTCTAGCCATGCAATAACACTTATCATGTTTTCTTTGATCTTGATGCCCATTAAAAAATGGCATGTCACAGTTAGGAAATATATCTGTACTGGATCACCGACATAGACCAGTCTTGCCACGTAAGACTTTTGTTTGTTTTACTCTCGATGCCCATTGAAATATGCCATGTCACAATAAGAAAATATGTGCCGACTGGATCACCAATTTAGGGCAGTCTTGCCAAGTAATGCGACTTATCATATTTACTTTTCCTTTTATTGCCAATAAAATATGCTGTGCCCAGGCTGCCATTGTACAAATAAGGCCCGCTCCCGGCGTGCAATCTGAGGCTCACGAATCTCACACATGCACACATTTATATATTCATTAATTTCTCTCATTCACACATGCATTCATACATCTATTCATTTCTCACATTCACTTGCAAACACACAACAGACACTTTTGCATTCACTCTCGCACAACTACAGATCCAAACCCTTGCATGCATGTATACACTCATACATACATAAATATATCTCTTTCATTACGTGCAGCCCGGGTCCAGCCACCGCCTGCGGAGAGAGCTTCCTGGCTCCGGAGGGCATGCACTGTAGAGCTGAAGCGCCTCCTCAACGCTGCCTTCGGAGACCTAAATGTGCAAGGCAGCGCAGTACAGCCCCATGGCACATTTAGGCCTGCAGTTCCCTCCTCTGCATCCCCAATGGGCCGTGTGAGGCTGGTGGAAGCAACACACCACTGGTTTTGAAAGGCTCACTGGGCATACGCCATGGGGATCTTTAAGGTGACAAAGGGAAATCAGGTTTTCCCTTGAAGGTTAAAGCCAGCCCAGCAGTTGTTGGAAGCACCTTTTCTGGGCTGCATCTGTCTCGTCCATAATGGATGTCAAGCGGCAGGTCCGCGCTTCATTGCCCATTCTGGACAAGCCGCCCCTACCAGCAAGTACATGCCACCTACTAGTGTAACAAGGCCACAATACAGTCAAGTAATCCAGGCTGAAAAAACAGACAGAATGAGAATTCCAATATCTGCTATGTTGAAGCTGCTCACTGTGTTGTACATTTGTGAAAGTGACTCATTCCGGGGCATTATTGCACTGGAACGGGGCATTAAGCAGCTCGGTTTCTCAAACATTCTAGCACAGGCCTTGGATGCCATGGTGTTTCACAAAGAGTAGCATTATATATTCCCAGGGATCCAGCTACTTTCAGTGGTATTAAAAGGGACATTGCATGCCACGCCTACACTGTGGTCAGGTCCATGTGTTGGACACAATTGCTCCTTGCACCACATAGGGCCTGAGGGCAGGTTTTCATGTACAGCACATGCAGCACCTGCCATTCACACATGTATGTGCATGGTTCCCAGAGTCAAGATATGACTTGCTGACACTGCAATGTTATTAGGTCAAAAACCCCCTTTTTTTTAAAAGCAAAACCGAAAAAGATTGATTTAAAAAGACTGTGTGACTGCACAGAGCAGTCTTTCTAAATCGAACTGTCAGGCCCGGCGAGACCGAGAGGACGAGCTGCGGGAGTCAGAGGTAAGTGTCTGTGTGTGTGTGTCTGTGTGTTTGAGTGCTTGAGTGTGACAAACGTGTGTATGCAGAGGGGTTTTGGGGGGTGTTAGGGAACAAAGGCAGAGGCTTTGGCGGGGGAGGGCGAACCCAGCCCTAATTTCTTTTTAAAACAGGTGATGACACTTTCCTGTTTTATGAAGGCCTAGTGAAATCGACTGAAAAAAATAGTTTATTTTTTAATATGCGACCTTCAGAAAACGGGAAATGACATAGAACCCTGTGCAACTGCTTTCTGACACACATCAGGTAGGGCTACAGTAAATCCAGACAATGCTTAGTAGAGAACTCCTTAGGAGGGTACAGCACTAAGTCCATTCATGGCAAACCCTGCCCTACAAACAACAAATTGATTCAACTAGTTGTTTATGACTTTCAAAAGTTGATGTTAACCCCCCACAAGCATCATAACTAGTCTGAGAAAGTAGAAAATGCCTCTGTCTCTCGAAATAAAGGATATTGTAACTGCTTGCATAACCAGAATAGCATTCGCTCATAACCTGCTTTGCTCTGGGCGACTCTGGATGTGCCCTACCAACCCAACTTGACTTATGAAATCAGTAGGGCAGCCTATGAAACAAAGGCAGCATTACTACAATTAGGCACATATCAGCACATGGAGCACCATTGAGCAGGTGTTTCAGATGTCTCCACATGACAGGTGGTCCTGTCCCTTGCAGTTAGCATATTACAAGGTTTGTTTTGTTGACAGCATTATTCTGCACTGTACTTGAGAGTTACCTTTGGACATGTGGCTTTTTTGCTCTTTGGAAATACTTGACTCAGTGAGCCATTCGAACAAAAATCCCATGGGAAAAACGGTGACCATGATCAGGCATGAAACTGCAGATATGACATGCTCCTCATTGAGATGGACACTGTCCAAATACCGAGCACAACGCAATAGGAAATAAAACATTGGTTTCCTCCATTTTGTTATCGCAATCTGCATTACAGGGGTTAATTTACATCATTTGTACACAATGCAGCTACTTAAACAATCAGTAGCAACTTAAAAAAAAAAGAAAGAAAACCAGCACTGCATAAATTCTAAATGTCTAAATTATTTTAAATGCACCATCGAGTCAGGGAATCAATTAATGTATATAAAAATTACTTTGGCATACGCTCTACGAAACAGTGGTTATAGGGCCTCATTACACGGAAGGCGGTAACCATGGCGCTATTGGCGCCATGGTTGCCGCTGGTATTTTACCGAGTCCGCCATGGCGAATGGCAGAATTACCGCCCTATCCCAAGGTGTGTGGGGGCGGTAATTCCCCATTCACCATGGCCCTTCCCCATTCCCATTTTTGCCCCCATAGGGCTCAATGGGAATGGGGAAGGCGGTAATTACGGTACTGCAAATTGCGGTACCGTAATTACCTCCAAGGTCCCTTTGAGGGTCCCGTCTTTAACGGCTGGTAAAACCAGCCGTTAAGGTAGGGACCCACAAAGGGACCTTGTAGTAAGGCAGTGAGGTTACCGGTACCGGTAAACCCTTACCGCCATCCGTGTAATGAGGCCCATAGTGTCTTAAATTGCCACTTTTACATGGCTCCCAGTGTTCTGCAAGTTGTTACTTCTGTTTTTGTCATAGCATGCAGCATGGGAGTCAATACAGAGTGTGCAGTACTACAAGCTACATGATTTGAGTCACAAAGTGCCCATGCCTCAGTAGGACACCGATAAAGCCGATCCTGATAATGGGGCAGATGGATATACCATGGACATGAGGTTCACGGTCACAATGGGGACAAAGTAGATTTATTTCCGCCAAAAATCAGCATCACACTCCAAACCACCACCAATTAACCCCCAAAGGTAGAACCATTGTTAATTTTTGAAGAACGAAATGTATATACTCTTACTTAATGGGTGAGTGGGGGCACACGTTGCATGCTAGAAAGGGCTTGGTGGTGATAAAACATGTAAAAAGGAAGTAAGAGAAAATATGAGCTAGATGCTGCTTCAAAAAATAAAAGTCCTACCTCTAATGGTGTGGAGGATGATTATAAGTTAATCTTCAAAAATAAAAATGATATGGGGAGGGTCTGAAGTCTAAACCTCTAAAAGCAAAGCATGTGTGTGACTGGTTCATTATCTAAATAATGAAAAATAAAAACACTCCAGAAGGGGTGATGGGGTTGGAATTCCAAATCACAAACCAGAAAAACAAAACCCTGGCAGTGGTACAAGTTGTGAAAAATAAAAACAATACAAATGGGGCTGGGGTTTTGCCATTAGCACAAATTCATAAAAAAGAAACACAATCCAAACGGAGGGCGTTCAAATTTAAACAAAAATAGATGTTTAAACATGGACGAGGAGGGAAAGAAAAAAAGAAAGATAATGGGCCTCATTAGGACCCAGGCGGTAAGGGGTTTACGGCGGCGTAAACAGCGCCGACCCTTACCGCCTGATTCCGAGGTCCCTTAGCGCCATGGAGGACTTAACACCTGCTTTTAGCAGGTGTTAAAATCCATGGCGCTAAGGGACCTTGATGTTAATTACGCCACCGTAATTTACGGTGGCGTAATTAACGCCTTCCCCACTCCCATTATGCCCTATGGGGCAAAAATGGGAATGGGGAAGGGTAAATGGGGATTGGGGACTTACCGCCCCGCCAACCTCGGAATGGGGCGGTAAGTCCGCCAACCACCATGGCGTAAACATAGTTTACGCCATGGTGGTAAAGGTACGACCCAGGCGGTAACTTACCGCCTGGGTCGTAATGAGGCCCAATGTCACTAAAAATGGTCAGGGTTGATGAAAAAAAGAAATGACCACCCCTTCCACTGACATTTTGTTTCGACTCCCAGAGCAGGAGTACTGCTGTGCCAAAGAGACGTGATGGGGTTTGTGGAGGAGGCAGTAACAGCAAAGTTAGAGCTTCAGTTGTCCTGGTTCACAAACGCCTGCATATGAGAAAAGGTCAGTAACCCATTCAAGATGGCGAGGGACTGTAAGTCCCAAAATGAGTGACTGCAAATAAATGTCACAAAAACAAATATATAACAAGAGTTTTATTCTCACTTAAAGTCGTCTCAGGTTCAGCTATGCCTGCGAGCAGTCATAGAGAAATTGGGCAATTTACAGGGCGGCCATTTAGCCTCTTTATACAGTTCAGAGCAGCATCGGTTGTTGTAATTACTGATGGTTTACGACCTGCGTAATGTGTGCATTATCCGTGGCAACACATGGATACTCGCTCTACGTCACGTCTGTACAATTTACTGTCCCAGAACAGTGAGGTTCATCCTGTTCCCAGGGCAAGGAGATATTCCAGGCGGCATATCTTATCTATGTTTTCCTTCTACCAGAAGGGCACTTCACATTTGCCTCAGTAGTTTAATTATCCCTACCTAGAAAGTGTGCGGTACATCATGTTTCCTAAACATTGGTTGCACAATTAGCTTCGGAAAGCAAGAGACAGAAAGACATATAGACTACCCTTTATCTCTGTTTGTGCTGGCATGTTCAAGGCTTAAATCTGGTAAATCTATTAGCTAAGCATTCCTTGCAGGGACGCATTCATCAGCCCTTCAGGCTGTGATCATTGTCTGCATGCAACATGAAAACCCCGCAAATGAGCAAAGAAACCAACATAGAGTCTGAAGGGCGCACTTCAATGTGTTCGCTTAGGCTAACACAGAATAACACAAAATTGATGCATTTTCACATGTGGCCGAGGCTTGCATCAACCCGATGGTGGCCGAGGTACAGTTTGATACAACTCAAGGAAGGAGCGAGAACTGCAAGGGGAATACAACCTGGACCTGGTGATGGAGAGGGAGCAAGAGCAACCTATTTAATTTACGTGTGTTTTCAAAAAGGTGGAGTTTGTGCGTGTATGTTTCAGTTTCTGTGAGTGGGGTTATGTATTTGGGTATATTTGTAACAGTGTAACATATAGGTGGAAGGATGTATATGTGTCCATGGGCCTCATCAGGAGGTTGGCGGTATCCCGGTGGTAATAGCACCGGGATACTGCCAACGCAAATAGCATTACCACTAGTCTGTCCGGTACTATTAGCTATTAAGGCCCAATCCCAATGGGGCTGGGAGCGCTATTAGCACCGAAAATTACCTATCCACTGGTAAATTCCATTAGCTAAGTATTCCTTGCAGGGACGTGTTCATCAGCCCTTCAGGTTCCAATCATTTTGTGCATGCAACATGATAACCCCGCAAATGAGCAAAGAAACCAAAATGGAGTCTGAAGGGCGCACTTCAATGTGGGTGCTTAGGCTAACACAGAATAACACAAAATGGATGCATTTTCAGAAACCCTACTTTTAGCCTAAGCTAAGAAATTGCAGCCATACATCATTATCACGTACATTGATAACCACAAATTCTCTAATCTCTACATCCTGCATGATCAAGCATTAGTCACATCAATAGAAGGATAAGGTACAGGTTTTAATTTCTCCAGAGCTCTAGAGCAGCAGTTACCTAATATAGAACCTAGAACAGGCAAACACTGTATGCAGCAGCAACAAAATAACACTATTCCAACAAAAATGGCAAGTGCAGAGAATATCTTCCAACCCCAGGTTCTAAACAGATTCCAAGCCCATGTTCCAATGTCCCAATTACCTTCATCAACATACATTTCAGAACCCAGTGTATGTAATCTTTTGATAGCCTAAAACACAGTAGGGGAGGAGTCAGGTTCATACACACAACATGCTGGCCCAACCATTTTGCAAACTCCTCCACGTTCAGCTAACATGACATCTAAGACCATCCTATTCTGAAGAGCAACTGGTCTAATAGTTTTTTTTCTAATGTCATATTAAACATTATGTCAGTGATTTCATTAATAGTTTAGGTGTGTCATCATCGATCCCCCTCCTAGGGCAGTGTTTCAGTATTTCGGCGGTTGAGGTTATGTAATCGCCCGGCAACAGTATCCCCAAGTAACATGTTCCTTTCCAATCTTTGGGTTACCAGGGATATGCTTGTTTTCCACAGACAAAGTAAATCGACCCCCCAATGTATAAGGGCCTTGCTCATTTACTAGAACCGCAGAGTGCATACATTTTTCATATGTACCCATATAACGAGAACCATCTTTACTTAAACAAAATGGTACTGTATCAGGATCATGGTTGATGGTGTAGGATGTGGGAGTTGCAACCCTATTTCCTACTGGTGACATCTGAATGAGATCATTGCTGGTAGGGTCTAGATCTTTTATCTGCATGTTTGGTAGAGGCAACATTGGTTAAGGTGTGCAGGGGACGGGATAGTTCCATAAGTTTATGGACATCTGTTGGTTTCGCATAGATTGATACAACCTAGTGTCAAGGTTGTTTTTCTCCCCGGCACCCCACTAACCTTCCTTTTAATACCGCCAAGAATTGAACCATTAGGTGTGCTCTGTGCAAAATAGTTTTTTTTAAGCTTTTATTAGCAAAGACAGAGCATCCTAGAGGCAGCAATGCCTGTTGATTGAATTCATTGTTGTTCGTGCCAGTGGGACTATCATTCCATTTACTAAAAAACAGAGCCCTAAACGAAGCATAGCAAGCAGTTGATAATGGGGGTGGTTATATGTGTACCAACCTAAACCTTTCTCACCTTGTTGTGGGAGGTGAGACATACCCAGCAATTTGTCCTGTTCAGGACCACGTGTGTATAATTCATGATTCATATGAGGGTGTTTTTGAGATACCCTTCTCTGTTTTTGAGATCAAGGGGGCAAAGGGTATGTGAGTGTATATGGAAAGGAGACATGGTAGTGGTACTGAACATAGGCAACAGAATGCTGAGAGGATGTGAGCTTTCCAAAAACCATAACACAGGTATCAATATGAGCATAATACATGCTACAGTAATTATGATTATACATTTGTCCCTAGTGGACCATAGACCTTTAGACGTGGACTCTCTAGTGGCAATATGTTCCATGTCCTTGCTTCTATGTGCCCCAAACAAAGGCATAGGGCCTCATTACGACTTTTGCATAATGGGTTAACGGGCTCCGCTAATGGAGGCGGACCTGTTAAACCCATTAGGCAAAATTATGAGGTCCCCGCGCGGAACCCGGTAAGGACGCCTGGTAAAACCAGGCATCGTTGCCGGGTCCCACGAAGGGACCAAGGAGCTAACAATGGGCCGGTCGTAATCGGCCCGTTGTTAGCTCGCTCTCCCATTGAGCCCTATAGGGGCTCAGATGGGAATGGGGAAGGTCCGGGCCAGGGTTCCCAGAGGGAGGAATTACCGGGCCCTCCAAGCTCGGAATGGCCCGGTAATTCCCCCTTCTGGGAACCCGAACCTGGTTTTGGTGGCAGCCAATCCGCCAATAGAGATATGGCTACCGCCAAAGCCGTAATGAGGCCCATAGTCTTTCAGTGTCCGTTAAGAAGCCTCACTGAAACAGGCTCTATAAATTAATCCTTGGGTGGCACCTGACCACATGGCCAATCTTGCTTGTAGTCTTCTTTTCCCAGTCCACCTCTACCTTCAATCAAGCGTCTTTGGGGGGAATAATGTTGGTTTCTTGTGGGTATAGTATTTGTACCACATTTTCCTACTTACAAAATGTAATTCCCTAACTATTTCCGTGGTCGAAGGTTGTACCTTGTCACTCCAGGCACAAAGTGATCCATGATCAAAGGGTCAGTATCCGGAGAAAGTGGTGAACAATCACGCTGTTTGGGCTCAGGATCAGAACATGGGCCATCACTGAAAGGCACACACTTGGTTTCAGGGTCTCTTTCACCTTTCTTTACCCACTTGTCGTAGGGCAAAGGCAAGGGCACTCATTTCAGGTGCGCTGCATGGATCAAGTGTTTCTTTACGTCCATTCGGACAGCCGTCTGAGTGGCCAGTAGTACCAGATAGGGACCTTTCCAACGAGCAGCAAGAATGGACCTCCACTCAAAATCTTTCACAAGGACATAATCACCAGGTTGAATGCGGTGACCAGGACCCTCATATTTATCAGACAGTGCTGCACGAACCTGCTGGTGAATCAAGCGCACATTTTGTGTCAACTGGTCACATTAATCAGTCAATAATGGATATTCGATGTCAGACAACTTTTTAGGCCTAGGTGCGTTCCATACGTTAGCAGGTCTCCCCATCACTATTTCATTGGGAGAAAGTCTTGTTTTTTCCTGGGCAGTGGTTCTCATAGATGACAGAGCTAGTGGTAGGACATCGGGCCATTTCAGTTTGCTATGTGCACACACCTTCGCTAGCTTGTTCTTAAGGATGCCGTTGTGGGATTCAATTAAACCGGCACTCTGAGGATGTCTTGCAGAATGGAATCGTTTCTTAATCTGTCGCCCCTAACATACCTATAGTATGATAGCGGCAATAAAATGATGTCCATTATCGGACCATATTACCTTAGGTAACCCAAATCTAGGGAAGTACTCATTTAACATGACCTTTGTGGTGGACATGGCAGTGTTATCATTCAAAGGGAAAGCCTCAACCCCTTTGCTGAATGCACATATCACTACTAACACATATTTGTAATTTTGGCATCACTCCATCTCAATAAAATCAAAATGAATCTCTTTGAATGGCATGGAAGGAGGTACACAACTACTCTTAGGTGCTGGTATCCCCTTCCCAATGTTGTGTTGTAGACAGATGATACATTTCTGAACTAGTCGCTCTGCCATTTTAGGAATATTGTCATTATTCCATTCTGGGTCTAGATGTTTACAAATACTTTTGGCTCTGATGTGAGCTGGTCCATGTGCCATAGTAACTACAGCTGTTACATAAGCGTTGGGCAGCATCCATGTTTGTTTTTCATGATCAACCCAACAACCCTCATTATCCAACCCTGCTGGTCCAGACCCCCAATAGTTACATTTACTCTTCTGTGGCTTTGGCCTGAATTTCTTTCATGCTACTAATGCCCTCTCCCATCATCCAGTCTCAGCAACCTACCTAGCAGAGTCCAACACATACATTCTTGATTGTGTGTCTGTGGCAGTTTACTTGGCTATTTTGTCTGCGAATGTGTTTCCTCTCCCAATATCGCCAGTCACTCTCTGGTGTGCTGCGCATTTCATTATGGCTAGTTGTTTAGGGAGAACCAATGCTGATAATAGTTGCACTATTAAAGGACCATTTTGAATTTTCGTACAATGAGATGTAAAAAATCCCCTTTCAGCCCATAGCCTCCCAAAGTTGTGAGCTACTCCAAAGACATACCGACTATCAGTATAAACATTTACTCTGAGCCCCTGGGATATCTCACACGCTCTAGTCAAAGCAATTATTTCTGCAGCCTGGGCAGAGTTGTGAGGAATTCTCCTGCTTTCGAAAATTGTGTCTAAGGTGGTGATTACATTGGCAGCGGTAGAAGTGCCGTCTGGTAGTTTGAAACAGGAACCATCACAAAATATTTCCCCATCTCAGGATGGCAAGAATGTGTCACTTAAATGAATCCTCCCTTTGGTGTCTTGTTCAGTGACATAAAGACAATCAAGGTTGGTGTCATTATTACTGTCCTCGTTTAGAAGAGGTAAAAGTTCGGCCAGATTCAAAGAACAGCATCTGTTAGTTTTGATGTGGGGTGCAAATAGAATAAGCTTGTATCACGTGAGCCGGGCAGATGTGAGATGCTGAGTTTGCGTTCTATTCTGTAGTACATCTACCGAGTGAGGCACCATCACGGTTAAGGAGCAACCCAAAACCATGTATTCACTTTGTTTCACTGAGGCAGCGGCAACGGCCGCAGCCTTGAGACATTTCGGCAACGCGCATGCAACAGGGTCTAAAGTGGAGGAAAAATAGCTGCATGGCCTGTTCCTTCCTCCATGTTCCTCTGTCAAAACAGCCAAAGCGCAACCGTCTCTCTCTCATGCATGAATAGGACCAATTCCTTACTATAATTAGGTGTGCCCAATACTGGTGCAAAACATAGATCAATTTTGAGTAGATCAAGGTCCCAAGGTAGGGGAAACGGTACATCTTTTCTTGTCAGTGTCAACAAAGGCTTAATCATGAGCGAAAACATTCAGAATCCATTGCCTGCAATAGGAAGCCATTCCAATAAAGCCCTAACCTCTTTCTGTATATTTGGTACCACCATGTCAGAGATGCTTTGTATTATTTCAGGTGCAAGGCGCCTTCCCTCCTTCGACAAGAGATAGCCTAAATAGGCAACTTCCTGTTCACAATACTGACATTTCTTCAAAGAGGCTTTATGGCCTTTATCGGCTAGATGATTAAGTAACAAAATAGTACCCTCCTTACAAGTGCTTTCTGAATCTTCAGCAATAAGCAAGCCATCAATGTACTGTATGAGTGTGCAAGTGGAAGGTAATTGCAGCGTATCTAATGGTTCCTTGAGTACCCTACTGTAAATGCTAGGACTCTCAGTGTACCCTTGCAGTATTCGTGTGAAAGTAAAGGAACGTCCCCCAAGAGAAAAAGCAAACAAATACCTGCTATCTGGGTGTGTAGGGATGCTAAAAAATGCATTTTTCAAGTCAATTACGGGGAATTGTGTAGCCGTTGCAGGAATCAAAGTCAGAATGGTAGTGATGTCGGGAACAATGGGAAACTGTGGTGCTACTACCTTGTTAATCGCTCAAAGAACAATAACAAAATGCTAGGGTAAATTGTCACCTTTCTCATAAACAAGCAGAACAGGGCTACTGCACGTGATACCAGAGATTTCTTCTAGTACACCTTGATGCATTAAGTCAGAGACAATACTTTTAAGTGCTTGTTCACCATCGACTGAAACTTTATATTGTGGAATGCAAGGCAATGTAACACCGGATTTTAAAACTATGCGCACTGGTTCAACATCAAGAATTCCTACATCATTGTCATTTATTGCCCATAGATGTGTAGGTACCTGGTGCAATTCACTGGGCCAGGGCAAAGCCATGAATTGTGAGGTGGAATTCTGCTGGGGAGAAATAGTCAAGTATACCCCATCTAGAGAGCAGTAAATCACTGCATGTAATTTTATCAATAAATTCAATCCCAGCGGATTTCCACCGGAGTTGGTTGTCAATAAAAATGAACAGGATTCAGTGAAAGGCCCTTAAGAAATCGGCACCGGTTTAGAGAGCGGGCTTACTACTGGAGTGCAAGAGAACTCTACTGATACATTTTGTTGCCCTGACAAGGGAATATCTGGAACCTTTGAGTGGCCAATAGAGCATTTTTGCGCTCCTGTGTCCACCAGAAAAGTATGCACCCTATCCCCCACTTTGTTTTTTATGTAGGGTGCATTCTGGTCTACAGGGATAGGAGTAGTTTCCAGATCCTGCTTCGGGCTGTCCTAGTGAAACAAAATGTCATCGGATGTAAAGTCTCCAGAGAAATATGTGTGTGTAGCATTGTCGAAAATATTCGCACTCCTAGTATTCTGTTGTCCATCTTGATTCCTCGCATTGCTGTTATATTGCTATTTCTGGGAGAACTGATTTCTATTTGGCCCTTGCATGCCATTGCTGCATGCTCTTGATCTTCTACCAGGTATTCCATTTGCCTTCTACTGTAGGATTGGACACTGTGCCATCCAGTGGCCCTCCTGTTTACAATAGGCACATTGGTTTACATTCACAGTCCCTATTTGTGGGGTAAACTGTCCTCTCTGTTGAGCAGTCCCTCCGCGTGGTCCTCTTGTAATTTGATGCAAGAGCACCCAAGTCTTTAAGTCAACCTTCTTCTTTTCAGTATTCTCTTTCTCATTGATCACTCTATTCTCATGATACTGAGACATATGTAGAATTTCGGATTGCGACTTAGTCTGCCATGCACTTTCAGAGGCCGTGATTTGAGACTGAATATCGGCCAATAGCCCACGTAAAAATCTATCAACAATCTCTTCCCAGGTTCAGAACTCAAATAGTGACCACTGAAATCCTAAAATACTTGCTCAAACCTGTCAAAATACTCTGTTGCTCTCTCTGTCTTCCCTTGCATGCATGCAGTTAATTTATCCCAAATTATTATTTTCTCAGGCACCAAAGTCTTGAGTTTGGTTACAGTGTAGTTCAGTAATATCAATATGTTCTGTGGAGGTTTCTCGACAGCTTTTCTTGACATACCAGCTATTTCGAGCGTAGCCCATGTATTGCCCATAACTGGTACACCGTCAACGGATCTAACCTGTTTCCATAAATCTGCTGGCAAGATAACAGGAAATAACAAGTCTATGGGCCTCAATACAAGTTTGCTGGTCCAGAAACAATGGTAGTGGTAAGCTTGCCGGTACCGTTGTTTCTGCACCAGCAAACTACGAGTTCTGCGTGCGGGTGCCTTTCAGCCCGCCAGGTCTGACCTGGCAGGCGGAACGGCACCCGCTCGCAGACTTTAACAGATGCACCGGCACCATTCATTAACGGTGCCGGTGCATCCGTCCTCCCCATTCCCATTGAGTCCAATGGGACTCAAATGGGAATGGGGAGTAATATTTGCTAGCACCCGGGAATGGGCAATTACCGGGTCCGCCGGGGCTGTAATGCCCTGGTAATTGCCCATTCCTGGGTGCCGGAAAATTCATGACTCTGGCGGCAGCCCTGCCGGTATTTACTGGCACGGCTACCGCCAACCTCGTAATGACCCCCTATGTCTCCTAAAGTGCAAGCCTACAACTTCAATATGGACTCTATTTCTTTATAGAACCCTGTGGGGTTCTTCCTGATGTCAGGGATGGCCTGCTTAAGTGTTTACTTTTTGCCTTGAAAAGGGGACATGTACAAATCGCGAGATAGAGTGTGCAGAGGTAACTGTTGCAGCCGCACTGTTAACGCCTGCTTCCTCTTTCTGTGGCACAAGAGTAGGAGGAACGTCTCTCATGGGTATCTGTGCAGTGGGAATCTCAGATCGTTTATTAAGGAGCAAAGCTAGGTCGAGAGACAATGACGTTAGCAGAGTGTCATTAGAAAACGTGTGTTTGTATATTACCATAATATCTGCAGGACAGCATAATTTCTTTTTAAGACATTCATCTTGCACATATCTTTCTTTGAATGGAGGGAGAATATTGGCTAAGAGGGTCATGAATGTCGATAGGAGAGATAGAGCCATCTGAGATCCATCTGAGTGTGTCTCTCGTGCAGATGCGAATCGCTTCACTAACAGTTTCTGGTACGGTTAAAAATCTTTTCTGGACATAGGATGTTTGTTGTGCGTCTCTATCTAATTTCAATTGATGCAGCTGGTAAAGTTCCAGTTTAAAGGTAAATCATTTTGACATGTGCTCCTGTATCTTCAGTGGTGTGTCTCTAGTACATGACACGAAAATCAAATCTTGCAATTCCTGTGGAACGGCGGAATCAGTAAAATCACCCCAAATCTGGGCCAAGTATTGTCCCATTTGTTCTAGCAATACCTTTTGTTCAGGGATACCTCCATGATCTGTCAAAGAGCCTGAAGCAGCTGTTTCATTGCTGTCCTGTATATATAATTCTGTCCATTGCAGTAAAGCCTTTCTCTGTCCAAGGGGTACTGCACTACGAGTCACAGTTCTCTGATCGCTAGGCGCTAAAAGAGGAATATCGGAAGTGGCAGAGGTTGCTGGTGGCGAAAGTAAATCCTGTGCCGTAGGCTGTGCAGGCCAACCGTCAGAGCATGTGTTTGGGAGCTGGTAATGGTGGCTGCGCTGGCGTAGGAGGTGGTGGAACATATGAAGGAGGTGCAGTAGGAGGTGTGCGCCTTTCATTCAGTAGCTTTTTTATTAATTCATCAGCTGCATGCAGTTCTTTTGATGGGTATATTTTCTGTACCTCTAATTGGAACTCTCTACTTTCCCCTAATAGCCTCATCTTGTTTCTGTTGAGCGTGCGCTAACGCCTTTTCAGCTTGGGTAATATGACTGCGTGCACATTTCTCCATACTTTTGAGGCGTTGGGTGGCTTCTTTTTGCCAGTCCGTAACTGCGTCATAAGCGGCAGGCCTAGCCTTCTTCCTCAATAGTACTGACTCTATGTTTTGTAGTCTAGTAATTTCAAAACTTCCCAATGAAGGACATTGAAGGTCTGCTTTATGTATGGTCTGGCGGTGCCAAACACTGTTAACAACTATAGCTCTTAAACTGTATTTTACGTACATTTCTTAGGCAGGTGACCCTGCTGGGGGTGCCAGCTGACTATGTTCAAAAACATTTTGCTGTTTTCTCTTGCAACAAAGCGATGCCCAACAAGTCGACAACTTACTAAAACCAGGCATACTTTCAAAAACAATGAATATTACCTGGCAAATATTTTGCACAAAATATTTTATCCAAACAGTTCCAGTTTGAAACAAACTCACCTGATCAAAATGAAATCAATCAATCCCCCATCAATTCAACCACACCCCTTTGTGTCTGGTGGTCTCCCAAAAAGCGAAACACAGTCGCTGCATACGGTCCGGTACTCTCGCTGTGATGACCTCTGGGCGAAGCAGTGGACGTAGATCACAAGTAGCAGACTGCGAGACACACTGGGCCTCATTACGGGTTGGGCGGTCCGGAATTAACAGTGGCAATAAACCCGCCGCCACTTTTAATTCCGGACCGCCCGATCCTGAGTAATGCAGGCGGGAGGTGATCTTCCCGCCAGGTCTGAGCTGGCGGGTTGAACACCTCCCGCCTGCAGGCGGATGTGGAAACACCGGCACCATCATCAGATGGTGCCGGTGTTTCCACTTCCCCATTGAGTCCTATGGGACTCAATGGGAATGGGGATTAACACCATTCCGCCTCTGTGACTCCCGGGACACCGGGGCTGTAATGCCCTGGTAGTTCCGGGAGTCACGGAGGCAGAATGGTAATACGAGTCCGGCGGTAACCGCGGCGGTAAAACCACCTGGTTACCGCCGGACTCGTAATGAGGCCCACTGTCTCCTAGCAGGATCCCCGATACTTACTGGTCCAGGTCCATCCACTTTGTCTTCGGAAAGTGATGGGTTGTCATTGGAAGAAGGCCCACGGTCTGGGCGCCGTTTGTAAGTCCCAAAATGAGTTGCTGCAAATAAATGAAGAACACCAGTCACAAAACAAATATATAACAAGAGTTTTATTCTAGCTTCAAGCGGTCTCAGGTTCAGCTATGTCTGCGAGCAGTCATAGAGAAATTGAGCTCTTTACGGGTGGCCAGTTAGCCTCTTTGTACAGTTCAGAGCAGCATTGTTTGTAATTACTGATGGTTTACGACCTGCATAACGTGGGCATTATCCATGGCACCACATGGATACTCGCTCTACGTCACGTCTGTACAATTTACTATCTCAGAACAGAGAGGTTCCTCCTGTTCCCAGGGCAAGGAGACATTCCTGGCAGCATATCTTATCTAGGTTTTCCTTCTACCAGAAGGGCACTTCACATTTGCCTCAGTAGTTTAATTACCCCTACCTAGAATGTGCGTGGTACATCATGTTTCGTAAACATTGGTCGCGCAATTAGCTTCGGAAAGCAAGAGACAGAAAGACTTATAGACTTCCCTTTATCTCCGTTTGTGCCGACACATTCAAGGTGTAAAGCTGGTAAATTCAATTAGCTAAACATTCCTTGCAGGGATGCGTTCATCAGCCCTTCAGGCTGCAATAATTTTCTGCATGCAACATGAAAACCCTGCAAATGAGCAAAGAAACCAAAATGGAGTCTGAAGGGCGCACTACAATGTGTGCGCTTAGGCTAACACAGAATAACACAAAACGGATGCATTTTCACATGTGGCCGAGGCTTGCATCAACCAGATGGTGGCAGAGGTACAGTTTGATACAACTCAAGGAGCGAGAACTGCAAGGGGAATACAACCTGGACCCGGTGATGGAGAGGGAGCAAGAGCAGCCTATTTAATTTACGTGTGTTTTCAAATAAGGTCTATGATAACTTTATTGTAATAAATTAACAGAAATGTGTTGAAATTTATTGCAATACATATATTAGTTTGATGTTTGCAATATTAGAAGTATGATAACTATATTGTAATAAATTAACAGAAGTGTGTTGGAATTGTCAATTAGGCATCTCTGATTTTATTAATTATAAATTTACAGGACATCTATGTTCGTGACTATAAACACAGAGGTGATAACCTCTTGTGCTTTACACCCATGTTAACAGTGTAGCACATATTAAATAATCCTCTGTGTCCTGCTACATTGGCTGGTCATTATTCTCTATTTGCTCATAGTTACCCATATTTCCCTTTAGAACTGTAAAAGAAATTGAGATAGTATAAATAAATGAGATTGCTTATTATTTAAACTTGATTCAAGTTGTTAACTACTTAAGGAATAGTATTATAGCTTATTGCATGGCAAAATAAATATATATATATGTATCTGTATAGGTGGTGGTCCGGGTGTATGGCTGCTCCTTGTACAAATGAACTCCTTTCCAAGAGGTTGATGGTGCCCAAAGTCAGAATTCTAAAACAATATCTGATAGAAATCTGAAATGCGTATTAGCTGGTCGCTAGTAAGACAAATATTCTTCAACCTCGCAAAATTAAACATTCTCATCAAATATATCATGCCTCTTAGTATTGTTGTAGATTGTAGATTTTCCAACATGTAATATTCACAAGCAATAATGAATACCAGATCTCAGCTACTGCAGGAATACATTAATTTCATGCTCATGGTTAAGACTAATAGTCCTACATCTTAGTTTGCAAATCATCCTAGATTCTAGCTGTCTGAGCTGTAGTTTTAAGTCACCTCCTCTACTCCTGCATTTCGGTCGAACGTGCCTAATGAATCGTATCCTTGCTTTTTCTCCCATTTTCTGTTCTTCTTGTCAATGGTGGGCTAAAGGCATTCTCTGGACTTGACTATTTAGGCTCCCCACATAGATCTTCTCGCAAATGCAAACAATAGCGTATACTACATATTTGGAGCGACAATTAATTCTTAGTTTTAACTTCCATTCCTCCACAATGCATATACATTTCTCACTGTCTTGATGTGCCTATGTGCACATACTACAAGATCTGCATTTATAGAAACCATTTCCCAAATATTTCAACCAGTCACTGCCCCCTTTTCCCTAATTTACCTGCAGAAAACATGGGCTTGTTTTATTCTTGATGGTGGGGGCTCTGGTATAGATGAACCTGGGCTTTTCACTGATATCTTTTAAGTCACTATCTAGCTATGGAAGGTGCCAATGCCTATATATCATTTTGTATAATACGTTACTATCCTTTGATAATTTAGTAATATGATTAACAGTGGGTATGTGTGCAAGTTTGGTCTTCTCAAGTGGGTTAACCCTATTTTCCCTCTCAATATCCCTGATCTTGTCCCGAGCCTTGAGGACACATTCCCTTCAGTAACCCCTTTCAAGAAACTTGTTAGTGGTATACATTTTTGTTTGTACGCTTTATCGTTGCTACAATTTCTTCAGGCTCTATACAATTCTCCTACAGGAATATTTCAAATAGTGGTTTCCTGTGACAACTGCTAGCATGCAGCATCAAACTGACTTCTGTAGCTTTTCTGAAAGTCCTAGTTTCCAATTTTTTCATCAACCACATAAATATGCAGGTCTAAAAATCAATTTGCCAATTCATCAATATGCCCTATTAGTTCAATTCCAAACCTGTGGATATTGAGATGATGAACACATTTTAGCAAAGCTTTCTTTGTTACCATCCCTTATCAAAATCATGTCATCTATATAACGCTTCCACTTGCTCTGGTATATGTTTGCCTGGAGGGAAAAGGTCTCCTCAAACGGGTCCATAAAAAGGTTGGCCGAAGAGGGGGATATATTTCACCCCCATGGGAGCCCCCTTTCGTTGTAAATAATAGTCCTGGTTAAGAGAAAGTTGCTATGTTCTAGGGTAAAATTAAGGAACTCCTTAATCATCTCTACATGCTGCCGATTGGATTGCTTCAATAGCTAGTGAGTGTTCTATTGAGGTGTATAAATACTTTGCGCCTCATTACAAGTTTGGCCGTAGCCTTGCCAGTAAAACCGGCAGGCTGCCGCCAAACTTGCAATTTTTTCAGGCGCCTGCAAATGGGCAATGCTTACCTGTACTGTAGTTCCCGGACCGGCAAACTTATAATGAGGCCCTTTGTATCCTGTTTTCGATTCCGTCTGCTCTAAGATTTGAAGAACGTGGGTCGAATCCCTCATGTATGAAGGGTAGGGCAAGCACGTGTGCTTTAATGGCATTATCTATATATTCTGACAGACCCTCAGTAGCCCAAACAATGTCCAGAAGAAAGGTCAGGCTTCACTTGACGGCAGAATTATTAATGCCAATGACGTTTTCCAGGCGGTCAAGAAGAGTGTAGTTATTGATAGTGTGGAAGGTGGAACACATACTTGGCAAGCGACTGCAGTAGCTCCTCTCTCGTTAAGAAGAAGGCAGACCCAGTTTCCCTTCAAGGGTGGAACACGGATTGCTTCTAGCAGAACCATCATTTCCAGTGAAGTCTAAACATTGGGAGGTGGCCAGTTTTTCCAAGACTTTGACAATGAATGGTGTTCAGCAATGAGCCAGTAGTTAGCAGGGACTAATTTGTCATTACAGGGCTTTTTGGCAATGGATGGGATACTAGTCTTTTTTGCTACATCGGGACTATACCAGAGAAGAAGGGCTATTGAAAAGGGCCAGATTTTTAATATTGGGGCTGGCTGAGCAGTGAAGACTTGAGCAGCAAGGCAGATGCCTTCCTTTTCTTCACAGCGAACATGACGACAAAAGGAAAAGATGATTAAGTAAGTGCTCAGGGCGAATATTCTCATCCTATTTGATAGAATTGCATGGAGCCCAGCATTTAAGGTGTTAAAGAAAAGATCAGCGAGCTGACCCGAATAGGAAAGTATACTGAATACATCAATGAGATTTAGTAGCTTTGCTAATCGTATACGTTATAAAGTTAATGGAATGAAATGGGAATGAATAGGAATTGAAAGCACTGCATTTTGTAAAAGACTGAAGTGAGCTTCTGAGCTTTAAGCTGGGTCAGGTTAAGTTGCTGGCAAGAACAGATTTATGGGAACTGATCCCAAAGAGATGCATTGTCTCTGGTGCCAACAGGTTGGTGAATATCATGTGATGTTAGCTTGACCTGAATATGTTTGTGTATGTGAAACCTTTTCCCACGTAGTACTTAAAGCACCTCGTGTTTTGGAAACTAATCAATGATTGAAACAGCAAATTAAGCAACACAGCTATACTATGGCACATTCGGCCTAGCTCTTCTCATACTAACATGACCCCATGAACACCCCATCGTCCTAATAAAACACAGCTAGCTTAGGTGTCTCCTCAGGCCCAACGCAGCCAAAACTCAGTCTGGGTGTCCACCCTCCAGACTGAACAGATCCAACTGATCTCCTCAGCACCACACCTACCGCTAAGAAGTATCTATCATGCAACAACCACACCAGCTGCACACATATCCGGGGTGCCCACGCACCATAAGACACTCTCTCTCTCTCTACCGACTTGAACTGCGGTTCCCGAGGGCGTTCAACCTACTAGCTCTTTGAGGTCATACCAATTATACATAAGGCGCTATATAAATGCTAAGTAACATAACATAACAAGAACTGAGTGATTACTGTTTTAAAGTGAATATATACTACTGTCTATTATAAAGGGGAGATGTGATGTTTTATATTCAAAAATTGAGTTACGGGTAATTGTAAGTGGTTTTTTATTTGGTCTTCCAAGCGAGGTTTTGGAAATGTGTTTACATTTCTATGATTTTTTTTTAACTTAATGTTAATTGTTTTGTACTGTGGGTAGATAAAGCTGTTGAGCTGTTGATTGTCCTTCATTTTTTTATGGATGTTGTTAGACACATTTTTGTCATGTACTTATGAAACGGATGGGGAAATAGCTGGTACCTATCTGTCCTTGTCATTGTCTTATTCAAGGATGATGTATATTCAAATAAAGCAATGCATTTTTGCTAAGTACTTAAAGCCGTGAAACAATACTAAGGGAAACATAGGGTCTCATTAAGACCCCGGCGGTAGCAGTGCCGGTAAAAACAGCACGGCTGCCGCCAGAGTCATTTTTTTTTCTGGTGCCCGGCAATGGGGACTTACTGGGCATTACAGCCCAGCGGTCCTGGTAATTCCTCATTGCCGGTCGCCAGGAAAAATGACTCCCCATTCCCATTGGACTCAATGGGAATGGGGAGGACGGATGCACAGGCACTGTGTGCAACAGTGCTGGTGCACCTGTCAAGGTCTGCGAGCGGGGGCCATTCTGCCCGCCAGGTCAGACCTGGCAGGCAGAAAGGCACCCGCTCGCAGAACTCGGAGTATGCCAGTCCGGTAACAACAGTGCCGGTAGCTTATTGGCACCGTTGTTACCCGGACCGGCATAATCCTAATGAGGCCCATAACCTTATTGTGCGTCACATACCGAGCTGTTGATTGTCCTTCATTTATTTATGGATGTTGTTAGACACATGTTGTCATTTACCTATGAAAGGGATGGGGAAATAGCTGGTACCTATCTGTCTTTGTCCATGTTTAATTCAAGGATGACCTGTATTGAAATAAAGCAATGTATCATTTCTAAGTACTTAACCCTTTAAAAAACGACTTAGGGAAACATAATCTTAATGTGCGTCACATCCCGGCTCTATCCCTTTGAGTTATTCTTGCTTTATTTTTTTTAGGTGTAATTCAATTCACATCATTACTTGGAGCTTCATCAGGGGTTGGGCCGTGTGGTAAAAATGCAGTGGTAACACTTTTACTGCCACATTACCACTCGGCACAATCCCGAGTTTGGGGAAAACTCTGAGGATAGCCTCCAGCTCTGAGCTGGAGGTGAATGCGCCGACTTTCTGCCAATTTTCTTCGGTGCAATTACCGTGGCGCAATTACTGCTGCAGTAATTATGCCGAACATGCCTCCTTGAGTCCTATGGACTGAAGAAGATGGGGACTTACACTTCCACCAAAACTTGGGATCCGGCACTAATAGCGCCAAACCAAGTTGCTAAACCGGCAATTGTGTTAAGCAGATTCCTAGTGGATCTACAGCTGGGCTACCAACCAACTTCTGATGAGGCCCCTGGTCTCCTCTTTGGTTCTTTTCCCATTCTGTAATGCGTAGCATGCAATAAATTGGAGGCGGGAGGGGCACAGGAAGTATGGCCCCGCCGCCTCTCATTATTGTGCTTACAATGTACACACGCTAGCTGGCCAGAGAGGACCCTCTCCTGTCAGTGACCCTCCAGCCTGTCATTATTGTACTTACAATGTACACATTCTGGCTGCCAGAGGGGACCCTCTACTGTCAGTGAGCTCCCCCTATGAAGAAGAGGGGCATGCCATTCAGACATGTGTGGCAGCCACACTGTGTTGAGGGTGCGTGCCAGTAAGTGAAATATCATTTAAGTGTATGAAATGTGTTTGTATGTATGTTTGTTTTTATGTATGTGTGCATGCAGGGAGTTGTAACTGTGAATGAGAGCGTGTTTGAAGTGGAAGCGGGCAGCTACATTTAGTGGTGGGTGCTGCTAGGGGGCACAGCATTCTTTTTTGCTTTACCATTGATGCACAGTCTAAAATGTCATGCCACAGTAAGACTACATGGTCAGACTGGTGCCACTACCATAGGCCAGTGAAGCCATACAATAACACTTACTTGTTTGCTTTACTCTTTTACTGTGCATCAAAGGTAAAGCAACATGTAAGTATTATTACATGTCTTCACTGGCCTACGGTGGTGGTGTCAGTGTGGCCATATAGCCTTACTGTTGTATTACATTTTGTACTGTGCATCAAGAATAAAGCAAACATGATAACTGCCATTGCGTGGTTTGCCTGGCCTATAGTTGTGCTCCAGACTGCATATACTTTTTTACTGTGGCATGGCCTTTTTAACTTGGCATCATCTGTAAATCGAACATGATATATAATATGTGGCTTGACTGGCATACTTTGGTGGTGCCAGTCAGGCCATATGGTATTAATGTGGCACGGCAGTTGTTACTGTTTATCAAGGATAAAGCAAACATAATACATCTTAGTGCGGCACTTGACTGGTCTACATTGTTGGCATCAGTCTAGCCATGTATTCCTATTGTGGCATGCCATTTGTTAATGCTCATCAAGGATAAAGTAAACAAGACAAGTGTGATTACGTGGCTTGACTAGACTGTTTGTTGGTGGTGCCAGTCTGTATATATTTTCTTACTGTGGCATATTATTGTTTAATGGGAATCAAAGGTAAAAGCAAACATAAATGTTAATACATGGTTAGGTTGGGCTACATTGGTACAAATAGTGTGGATATACTTTCTTTTGTGTGGCAAGGCATTTTTCACTGGCTGGATTTTCTTACATTGTCATACTGGCATACATTGGTGAAGCATGCATGGACATGTATGGGCACATCCAGCAAGAACATGCTTTTTCTACTGTGATATGTATTGTGGGCAAAGGCATCATGAAAATGTGTTGCAAAATGCTGCAGTGCACTGTTTGCCACCTGTAACTATTGAATTTTTTCATGTGCTACCATACAAAACTGATCGCATGCTCTGTGGCTTTTTACCCAATTGTTTACAGAAAGCGTGCTTTAAAAATGTGCCATGTTACTCATTACTTAAATATTCTCAGGGGGAGAAATACCCAAAACCCCTCAGTGTTGGTTTGGGCTCCCTTGCTAGGTTTGGTCTCCTCCCCATATACAGGGAAAACATTTGCGCCCCTCCAATTAAAAAAATCACCAGCCAGCTCTGTACAGGCCATCCTTGATGAAATACCTAGAAAGCAAGGTGCCACTCCATTTACATTTATAGTAGTAGGGTTTGTGTATACAAACAAGTGATGCAAAAACAGGAGACTCTAGGCTACTTTCTCTTCCCACAGGAGACAACTGACATCCCCCAAAAAATAAGAACTCCCCCCCTGAAGAAGACCTGGTAGATGGTAGGGTTGAAATGTGTGGGGAATAGCAGTATCCTACTTTAACAGCAGAGACTTTTGTTCAATAATTACAAATATATTGAATAAAGAGTACATCTTGTGATACGTGTAAGATTATACAAATTAGTGGAATTTGTTAGAGGTCGCATTGTTGTGTTTATGTTAAAGTTGTTTAAGATGTACCACACGTTTTTGACACATAGATGGGATGAGTCAGAGCAAACATACATAAGCACTGGAGAAGAAATTAGAACATGGCATTGGATTGTGCCTTCCAGACGCACTGCCCGATTTGGTCTCCTTTCCATCAAGCCCACGTATTCCTTTACCTCTCACTTCCTGATGTTCTTCTCTTACTACTCTTCCGTTCCCACTCCACCCACGTTCCGTTCACTCATTCTACTCCCAATGTCTTCCTCCTCTGTCACTCCGATGTCTCTCATGTCTTCTTTACCTCACCTACACACTTTGAGGTTACTACTCTCTACACAGCAAAGCTACTCTCTCCTCCCTACTGCTACTCTCTCCTTAACATTATTACTACTACTCCACCCCACCTCCTACTCACAAACACTCTTTTCACTCACCAAATTACTTGACATTCACTCCCTGCACTTCGTTCCCTAAACCCACTTGCCACTCTTTTAAACACAGTCACAATGCAGTACCACTTGCACTCCCTAAACAATGCCTTACCGTCTTCAAGAATCACCTCCACAATCTACTCCATCATCCTTCCTCCTGCTGGTCTTTCGGTCTGCCCCTTCACCTCCCCGGACTTCACCTGAACAAGCTAAACCTTCCTGTATGCTGTAGCTTCTTTTTACCCCTCTCTACTTCCTCATTGGTCCTCTGACCTTGGCCAGTTGGGTCTTGTCTTCCCTGTTCGGGAGGGATCAGTGCTATTATATGTTTTACATTGCGAGTTACATCGCTGACCATTTTCTCTGTGTGGAACAGCCGAGGTGTTCGAAAGGCAGCCAGGGCTACACTTCTTTAATGTCTGTGTTCAGGAACTGAGGAGTGGTCCCCGTGAGGAATATACAGTCTGTTTGGGCAGACACCTCTCTATGCAAAGCACATGGCAGTCTAGTGGACTCCTCTTTGGGCACCCTGAGGCTAGTGAGTAGGGCTCATCTTAGGGGACTGCATGTAGAAGCTCCATCTCCTGGCTCTGTTCGTCTCCTTCCCATGTCACTGAGCGCTCTCTTACATTGCTGTCTGTGAGAACCAAGTCTCTTTCTCCCAAGGGTTTCTTTCTGCGCCAGAGGTTTCGCAAGTTTCTTTGTCGGGTGCTGATGATTCTTTGCCTCGTGGGTGTTCACCTTCCTATGTTATTAGGTTTGTGAAATTAGTCGAGAGCACTCTGCTAGCATTTTGAGTCACAGTCATGGGGTGATGCAATTTGGTACTGCGTAGATACAAGTTGGCGCATGAACAGGAATTGGGGCCCGCCCAACTGCCACAAAAGCCCCCCCCCCCCCCGGGTTAGGACTGGCACGGGATTTCTCCATAGGTCTCCCACCCAAGACTGAGAGGGATTACCATCCCTCTTGACATGGTCAGGCTAGGTGATGTAGACTGGTTCTTGGGGCAGTGAATTCCCAAGCCCCCACAAAGGAATGTATATACATGATGTTATTTGCTACCACTGTTATTTTATTAAATTACATAGGATTTAGGTCGTTTTATACCATTAAATAAGACTCACTTTTTACTCAAGCTTCACTGCTCCAGTAGGTATCACAAAATATGCAGTCCTATGTGGTAGCACAGTTATTCTTAGTTTCAGTAATAATGCACCAACTGGTAATGGTCCTAAAAATGTACTTAGATTATTAAACACTGTTTAACCCCACAAGCATAAATGTAGAAATGTAAGCAGCACTTTACAACACTGGCCAAATGCTTTCTTTAGAGTCAAGATGCAATACTGTGTGCAGAGCCCCCCACGACCCCCTCGACCCCCCCCCCCCCGAACCGGGGCAACCTGTAGGAAAGGTAAGTTATATTAATAGTAATATTAGATGTACAGAGGCTTTTCATTTCTACCCCCTGTGTGTATATTTCCATGTCACTCACCAATTTCAATGTTCATAATTCTCGAAGTGTGTGGTAATAGTATATGTCTTTAGCTGGCATCTTCAAGTTTTAGTCAATCTTTAAAAAAATGCAATAATAACTAGTAAATCCAATGATTTATAGTAGATGATTATAGTATCGTCTATACCTTATATGCAAATACATTTCATGTCCCATGACTTACCTGTAGTATTTATGTAAGATGAGTATGTCCTGCTACCAATAGTACTATGCCCCAGACAGACTCCACCTCATGGTCCCTTCGTATCCTGATTCCTGCTGGAGGGGCTGCCAGGAAAGGAGCACCTATGTCCACATGTGGTTGCTATGCACAAAGTTCCAGCCTTACAGGAAAGAGGTCCTTTCACACATTCAACCCCTTCTGGGAATTGATGTGCCCCTCGACCCACTGATCATATTATTGGGGACTGCGGGAAGGGCCTCTACCCTCTTTCTGGCTGCAAAGCTAAGTTTCTCACTTACCTTCTCCTCGCAGCCTGGAAAGCTGTGGAGAGTCCGCTCATGGGTATGTGTTGGGGGAAACTTTGGAAGATGCTAGTCTCTTAGAAAATAACTGTGTTAGTTCGGGATAGCACCCGAGCTAATAGCGTTACAGCCACCCGGTCCGGCGCTATTAGGGCCGGATCAAGAGTTGGGGGGTAATGGGTATTCCCCATTTTCAGCGCAATTAGCGCACGCTAATTGCATTTGAAAATGGGCGTTAAGTTGGTGCATTTACTCCCAGTTAAATGCTGCCAGACTTGTGATTGGGTAGACCCTTAGATGCAGTGATAATGTCATTACTGGCGCATTTGAGGCTACCGCCCGACTCGTAATAAGGCCTACTGTCTGTTAGAATGTTTTATATCATGTACTATGTTTGCATCAATCCTGTGCTTACACGCCCACCATCATTGTGCCTGTGCGTGTTCATTAACGCTTGCTTATCAGCTATTGTTTGTGTGTGCGTATATGTGCTGTCACCCCAGTCTCTTAAAATTCAATAAATAAAGTTGTTAAAAAAAAGATGAGGATGTTCTGTAATGAATCATCCTAGTTTCCCCTTTCTAGCCGCGTATAACATAGCCGTCATTTTTTATGATATTTATATTGCAGGGTACGTAACGCATACGCAACGCGTGACATCACATCTGCGTTGTATTTTGTTAACATTGCAGCATCCATTTATGTGCCAAAGGCCACGGTTAAAGTAACGTCATCAGTTGGTTGCAATAAATATATTAGAGTTAGTTTGGTTTTTGCAATATTGTAAGCATGATAACTTTATTGTAATAAATTAACACAAGTGTGTTGGAATTGTCAATTAGGCATCTCTGATTTGATGAATTATAAATGTACAGAACATCCGTGTGTGTGATTATAAATACAGAGGTGATACCTTCCTGTGCTTTACACCCATGTTAACAGTGTAGTGCATATGAAATAATCTCCTGTGTCCTGCTACATTGGCTGGTCATTATTCTCTATTTGCTCATAGTTAGCTATATTTTCCTTTAGAATTGTAAAAGAAATTGAGATGTAAATAAATGAGATTGCTTATTATTTAAACTTGTTTCAAGTTGGTAACCTCTATAGGAATAGTATTATAGCTTATTTCATGGCAACATAATTTTATATATAAATTTAGAAGTAAGAAGATCCCAACTAAGGACAAACTGACTCGCGGTGAACAAGAGATCTTGTCTAATTTACACGCACTTGATGACTATGTAATCAAACCATCGGATAAAGGAACCAACATAGTCATCATGAATCGGCAAAATTACGTCAATGAAGCCAATAGACAACTTACAGATAAAGATTGTTATGCGCAATAAGATGTAGATCCCATAGCAGAGATGAATGATAAACTATTCAAGTTATTTACTGTATGGAAAGAGAGAGGTCTGCTCAACAAAGATATGTGCAAATTTCTACATCCAAAATTCCCGGTGATGCCCACCATCTATTTTTCGCTTAAGGTGCATAAAAACAAAACAAGACCCCTTGGAGGCCCATAGTTACACTATGTGGTGCACTTTTTGAAAATATTTCAAAATTGGATGAAACCTTAGTGAATTTTGTCACCACTTTACCATCGTATTTAAGAGATACTAAGGACTTCTTGAATAAAATTGACGGCATCCCCGGGGAAGCCACTTTCTTGTTAACAACATTGGATGTAGTTTCACTTTATAAATCGATAAAACACACAGATGGCTTGAAAGCATGCAAGTACTTCTTACAGGCCAGTTCACTCAACTATCTACAACATGGGAAGAAGATTTCAGAGATGATCAATCTATGTTTGACAAATAACAGTGTCCTATTCAACAAAGGTTTCTATACACAGCTGCAGGGTATAGCAATGGGGACCACCTTTGCTCCCTATGCAAACCTAACCATGGGCTGGTGGGAGAAGTTCACGGCATGGCACCCGGATGACAGTCATCACACAGCCAAAATTGCACGGTGGCTGTGCTACATTGATGACTTATTTATTATCTGGGAGAGAACGATTACTAAATGGTTGGATTTTGTCAAGTCATTAAAAGTGAATGAACTCAATTTGCAGTTCACCGAAAGCCACAGTAATACTGCTATCGTCTATTTAGATATTCTTGTAACTGTGGCACAAGGTGAACTAGTGCCAGAACTCTACAGAAAACCTACAAGTTCCAAAATACCATTACACGCTAAGAGCAACCACCCCAGAGCCCTCAAATGGAGCATACCCTACGGTGAATTTATTCAAATAAGGAGAAATTGTTCCCAAATTGAAACTTTTGATAAAGAATGTAGACACATGGCCTCAAGGTTTCAACAGAGAGGTTAGCCTAAGAGAGTGCTAGAAAGAGCATACAGCAAAGCACAAGACAAACCACGCTCCTCTTTATTGATGTCTAATTGAATGACCCAAGAGGACCCAGATTTTATGGATACAAGACTTAATCTAACATTCAGAAAAGGCTCTAAGAACATACATCATATAATTCACAAACATTGTACTGAAACAGGACGAACATCTGGGTAACATCTTGGGAGATAACATTAACATCACCCCCAGGTGCTCCACCTCGTTAAGAGATAACTTAGTATCATGCTACAAGACCCCAAAGGTTACTTAAGCTGGCCAAAGTTGGCTGAGTACTAAAATAGATGGGTTTCACAAATGTATGAAATGCAAGGCATGTCAATTTGCCATAAATACCAAAGACTATTTGCCCCCCATACTGCTATAAAATGTCACCATCAAGTCTAGGATCACTTGTGAAACTGAGTATGTGATATATGTACTCACGTGCCCGTGTGATAAATGGTATGCCAGGAGCACAATAGGAAAACTAAAACTGAGGGTGCTACAACATATAAGATCTATTAAAAATGATGTTGACTCGACATACCCGATGGCTTTACATTTTGAAGAGAAACACGGAGACAAGTTAGAGGGTTTTGCTTACTTTGGTATACATACTGTTCCAAAAGCACCCAGAGAAGGGAACCGAGAGCTCCTCCTCAGACAATTTGAGACCAAATATATTGTGGATCTGGAAACCAAAAAACCTAGGGGTCATAATCTTGATGAGGAACTGTATACTTTCTTGGGTACCTGAAGATGGAAATCAGGAGTTGATCAATTAAGCATTTTATTTGAGACCATGTGGAATTACAGCTCTCTACCCACACATTTCATTGTTTAGTTTATGACACCTGTATCTCCCTTTAGACCTAGGTATAGGGAATTTCTCACACAAGACACATGGTGGCTGTAATTAAGCACTGAACAATATAGGTTAGGAGGTTTTTGGCGCAAGGACTGCCTTTCTGATGCTATGTGGGTAGAAATATATGAATTTGTATGACAGACTTTATATAGACTTATCGAATGTATTTTAGATTACCTCTATTCACTAACTCATTTTAAACTTGTTCTTTTTTCCAGGGTGGGCAATTTCTTTGCCTTCACATATAGATACATTGGTCAGCTCATTTATTATCATCTTACATATCCTTTGTTGTACTTTTAATTAGCTTTGGTTGGACATGAAGACATTTGGTAAGTTGTAGTATGATGCGGTAGGACAACAGCGCAGCTATTGGACTCAGCCATATGAGATGCACTAGCACTTTATAAAGGGACTGTAGGGAGCACCTAGCACCTTATGAATGGCTGCTACCATAAGACCTAGCACTTTAGGAATTGCTGTTATTATATAGCACTTTGCTATAAAAGTATAGTTACCAAGCTGCTAGAAGCACAATGCACTTTTTAGAGATTAGGCAGCTAACAGCATACTTGCACTTATAGCTGCTAGAAGCACCAGGCACTTTATTATGATTATTTGCACGTGTGGCAGCACCTTTGAGTCCGTAGTAGACACACATTGCACAGAGTCCAGACATTAGCAAGCGGGCAATGAATGGCAGTCAGCATAGAATTCAGACTATGCATGAACACAGATATCAGACAGTGCTTCTAGTCAACCACATACTAGCCTTTCGTAAATAAGGAAGCTAATGCAGGAGTTTTCGACTGTAACCGGCTCCTGTTTACATTTATGCCATTAGAGCAGAATGGAGGCATTTTTCGATTATGTGTCCAAATTTTGGTTCGTAATGGCAAATTACTGCAACATTTGATGCCAGTAGTTTTTTAATTAAGCACATGGTTCCATATATATCATTAGATTGTATACATGAGTGGAACACTATGGAGTTAGATATTTGATTTAATATTAACCTTTGTTATCTGTCTGAACTATAACCCGCAATGCAGTCAGCATATTACATAGCCTGTCCATTTGATGACCGCCACAATACACTGTTCCAAGATGTCCGACCTGATACCTATGAAGCTAAGACTAGCCATTGATTGTATACTACTCTACAAGGAACGACCATAGAGAGCATGAGAGCATTATTGTCCTGTACCTATGTTTACATCGTGAACGTGACCAAGTGGTGTGTGTACCACAAATCGCATTGTTTTTGCAGTGATTTTCTTCTTAATTAAAGATTTTTTTTTTTTGGCCTGGCATACTTTTGGTGATTGGACTCAGGGTTCGGAAAACATTTTCTCCTCTGGACTGCTCTTGGAGTGCAACCCAAACACTCTGTACTGCGGTGTTTTATCATATATATATATATATCTGTATAGGTGGTGGTCCGGGGGGATGGCTGCTCCTTGTACAAATGAGCTCCTTTACAAGAGGTTGATGGTTCCCAAAGTCAGTATTCTAAAACAATATCTGATAGAAATGTGAAATGCATATTAGCTGGTCGCCAGTAAGACAAATATTCTTCAACCTGGCAAAATTAAAACTTCTCATCAAATATATCATGCCGCTTAGTGTTGTTGTAGACTGCAGATATTCCAACATGTTATATTTACAAGCAATAATGAATACCAGATCTCAGCTAGTATAGGAATACATTAATTTCATGCTCATGGTTAAGTCCAATAGTCATTCATCTAAGTTTGCAAATCATCCTAGATTCTAGCTGTCTGAGCTGTAGATGTATGTCACCTCCTCTAAATTTCACTCGAACAAGCCTAATGAATCGAATCTTTGCTTTTTCTCCCATTTGCTGTTCTTCCTGCCAATGGTGGGCTAATGGTATTCTCTGGATTTTATTGTTTAGGCTCCCCACATAGATCTTCTCACAAATGCAAACAATAGCATATACTATGTATTTGGAATGACAATTAATTAACTCTTAATTTTAACTCCCATTCCGCCAATGCATATACATTTCTCACTGTATTGATGTGCATATTTGCAAATACTACAAGATCTGCATTTATGGAAACCATTTCCCAAAGATTTCAACCAGTCACTGTGCCCTTTCCCCTCATTTACCTGCAGAAAAGATGGGCTTGGTTTATTCTTGATGGTGGGGGCCCTTGTTTAGATAAACCTGGGCTTTTCACTGATATCTTTTAAGTCACTATCTAGCTATAGAATGTGCCAATGCCTATATACCATTTTGTATAATACATAACTATCTTTTGATAATTTAGTAATGTGATTAACGGTGGGTATGTGTGCAAGTTTCGTCTTCTCAATTGGGTTAAGCATATTTTTCCCCTCTATATTCCTGATCTTGTCCGAGCCTTGAGGACACATTGCCTTGAGTAACTCCTTTCAAAAAACTTGTAAGTTAGAAGTTCACATTCTTGTTTGTACAGTTTATCCGTGCTACAATTTCTTCAGGCTCTATGCAATTCTCCTACAGGAATATTGCAAATAGTGGTTTCCTGTGACCATTGCTAGCATGCAGCATCAAACTGACTTCTGTAGCTTTTCTGAAAGTCCTAGTTTCCAGTTTTCCATCCACTACATAAATATGCAGGTCTAAAAAAAAAATTGACAATTCATCAATATGCCTTATTAGTTAAATTCCAAACCTGTTCATGTTGAGATGATCAACACATTTTACCAAAGCTTTCTTTTTTGCCATCCCATATCAAAATCATGTCATCTATATAACGCTTTCAAACTTTCACTTGGTGCTGGTATATGTTTGCCTGGAAGGCAAAGGTCTCCTGAAACTGGTCCATAAAAAGGTTAGCCAAGGAGGGGCCATATTTCGCCCCCATAGAATCCCCCTTTGGTTTGTGAATAATAGTCCTGGTTAAATAGATAATTGCTATACTCTAGGGTAAAATTAAGGCACTTCTTAATCATCTCTACATGCTCCTGATTAGATGCAGAGAAGTCTTTGAATATATAGGCAATTGCTTCAATAGCTAGTGAGTGTTCAATTGAGGTGTACAAAGATGTTGGGCCTGATTCATGGAAGTATTTTATAACGGTGCAATCCCATAGGAAAACGTTCCATGAATCATGCCCATTGTATCTTGTTGTCCATTCCGTCTGCTCTAAGATTTGAAGAACTTGGGTCGCCCTGATGTATGAAGGGTAGGGCAAGCACGTGTGCTTTAATGGCATTATCTATATATTATGACAGACCCTCAGTAGCCCAAACAATGTCCAGAAGAAAGGTCGGGTTTCACTTGAAGGCAGAATTATTAATGCCAATGACGTTTTCCAGGTGGTCAAGAAGAGTGTAGTTATTGATAGTGTGGAAGGTGGAACACATACTTGGCAAGCGACTGCAGTAGCTCCTCTCTCATAAAGAGGATGGCAGACCCAGTTTCCCTTCAAGGGTGGAACACGGATTGCTTCTAGCAGAAACATCATTTCCAGTGAAGGCTAAACATTGGGTGGTGGTCAGTTTTTACCAGAGAAGAAGGGCTATTAAAAAGGGCCAGATTTACAATATTGCCCTTTATGGGGCTGGCTTAGCAGTGAAGACTTGATCTGCTAGCTCACTATTCTTAGAGAGGCACAGATCCACCCTACTGATGAGGTCCAACCAGACCGAAACACGTGTCTGGGGATGCTGTTGGTACTCTTGTTCAGAGGAGAATTGCCTAGCATTTCGGTGCTGGACTGCCCCAGGGCAGGACAAAGACTGATATGTTTGGGATATTTCTTCTCTGTGAAAGATAGTGAGCTAAAGACTCTAGTCCTGGTTACGAGAGACTTACCCAATGTCTGGCAGAGGGACTCCCAGGACCCCCCTTGTTAATCCGCAAGGCAGGTGCCTTCCTTTTCTTCAAAGAAAACATGACGTCAAAATGAAAAGAAGATTAGAGTATTATCGTATTTGTTAGAATTGCATAGAGCCCAGCGTTTAAGGTGTTTAAGAAAAGATCAGCGAGCTGACCCGAATAGTTAAGGATACCGAATACATCCATGAGATGTAGTAGCTATGCTAATTGTATACGTTATAAAGTTAATGGATTCATGTAATGGGAATGGAAAGGACTGCATTTTGTAAAAGACTAAAGTGAATTTCTGAGCTTTATGCTGGGTCAGGTTAAGTAGCTGGCAAGAACAGATTTATGGGAACTGATCCCAAAGAGATGCATTGTCTCTGGTGCCAACAGGTTGGTGAATATCATGTGATGTTAGCTTGACCTTAATATATTTGTGTATGTGAAACCTTTTCCCACATAGTACTTAAAACACCTCATGTTTTGGAAACTGATCAATGGTTGAAACAATGAATTAAGCAAGAAGTGAATGTGTACTACCGTCCATTATAAAGGGGAGATGTGATGTTTTTTATTTGCAAATTCGAGTCACATGTAATTGTAAGTGGTTTTGTATTTGGTCTTCCAAGCAAGTTTTTGGTAATGTGTTTATATTTCTAGGAGGTTCTTTTTTTTTGTACTGTGGGTAGATAAAGTTGTTGAGCTGTTGATTGTCCTTCATTTATTTATGGATGTTGTTAGACACATGTTGTCATTTACCTATGAAAGGGATGGGGAAATAGCTGGTACCTATCTGTCTTTGTCCATGTTTAATTCAAGGATGACCTGTATTCAAATAAAGCAATGTATCATTTCTAAGTACTTAACCCTTTAAAAAACGACTTAGGGAAACATAATCTTAATGTGCGTCACATCCCGGCTCTATCCCTTTGAGTTATTCTTGCTTTATTTTTTTTAGGTGTAATTCAATTCACATCATTACTTGGAGCTTCATCAGGGGTTGGGCCGTGTGGTAAAAATGCAGTGGTAACACTTTTACTGCCACATTACCACTCGGCACAATCCCGAGTTTGGGGAAAACTCTGAGGATAGCCTCCAGCTCTGAGCTGGAGGTGAATGCGCCGACTTTCTGCCAATTTTCTTCGGTGCAATTACCGTGGCGCAATTACTGCTGCAGTAATTATGCCGAACATGCCTCCTTGAGTCCTATGGACTGAAGAAGATGGGGACTTACACTTCCACCAAAACTTGGCATCCGGCACTAATAGCGCCAAACCAAGTTGCTAAACCGGCAATTGTGTTAAGCAGATTCCTAGTGGATCTACAGCTGGGCTACCAACCAACTTCTGATGAGGCCCCTGGTCTCCTCTCTGGTTCTTTTCCCATTCTGTAATGCGTAGCATGCAATAAATTGGAGGCGGGAGGGGCACAGGAAGTATGGCCCCGCCGCCTCTCATTATTGTGCTTACAATGTACACACGCTAGCTGGCCAGAGAGGACCCTCTCCTGTCAGTGACCCTCCAGCCTGTCATTATTGTACTTACAATGTACACATTCTGGCTGCCAGAGGGGACCCTCTCCTGTCAGTGAGCTCCCCCTATGAAGAAGAGGGGCATGCCATTCAGACATGTGTGGCAGCCACACTGTGTTGAGGGTGAGTGCCAGTAAGTGAAATATCATTTAAGTGTATGAAATGTGTTTGTATGTATGTTTGTTTTTATGTATGTGTGCATGCAGGGAGTTGTAACTGTGAATGAGAGCGTGTTTGAAGTGGAAGCGGGCAGCTACATTTAGTGGTGGGTGCTGCTAGGGGGCACAGCATTCTTTTTTGCTTTACCATTGATGCACAGTATAAAATGTCATGCCACAGTAAGACTACATGGTCAGACTGGTGCCACTACCATAGGCCAGTGAAGCCATACAATAACACTTACTTGTTTGCTTTACTCTTTTACTGTGCATCAAAGGTAAAGCAACATGTAAGTATTATTACATGTCTTCACTAGCCTACGGTGGTGGTGTCAGTGTGGCCATATAGCCTTACTGTTGTATTACATTTTGTACTGTGCATCAAGAATAAAGCAAACATGATAACTGCCATTGCGTGGTTTGCCTGGCCTATAGTTGTGCTCCAGACTGCATATACTTTTTTACTGTGGCATGGCCTTTTTAACTTGGCATCATCTGTAAATCGAACATGATATATAATATGTGGCTTGACTGGCATACTTTGGTGGTGCCAGTCAGGCCATATGGTATTAATGTGGCCCGGCAGTTGTTACTGTTTATCAAGGGTAAAGCAAACATAATACATCTTAGTGCGGCACTTGACTGGTCTACATTGTTGGCATCAGTCTAGCCATGTATTCCTATTGTGGCATGCCATTTGTTAATGCTCATCAAGGGTAAAGTAAACAAGACAAGTGTGATTACGTGGCTTGACTAGACTGTTGGTGGTGCCAGTCTGTATATATTTTCTTACTGTGGCATATTATTGTTTAATGGGAATCAAAGGTAAAAGGAAACATAAATGTTAATACATGGTTAGGTTGGGCTACATTGGTACAACTAGTGTGGATATACTTTCTTTTGTGTGGCAAGGCATTTTTCACTGCCTGGATTTTCTTACATTGTCATACTGGCATACATTGGTGAAGCATACATGGACATGTATGGGCACATCCAGCAAGAACATGCTTTTTCTACTGTGATATGTATTGTGGGCAAAGGCATCATGAAAATGTGTTGCAAAATGCTGCAGTGCACTGTTTGCCACCTGTAACTATTGCATTTTTTCATGTGCTACCATACAAAACTGATCGCATGCTCTGTGGCTTTTTACCCAATTGTTTACAGAAAGCGTGCTTTAAAAATGTGCCATGTTACTCATTACTTAAATATTCTCAGGGGGAGAAATACCCAAAACCCCTCAGTGTTGGTTTGGGCTCCCTAGCTAGGTTTGGTCTCCTCCCCATATACAGGGAAAACATTTGCGCCCCTCCAATTAAAAAAATCACCAGCCAGCTCTGTACAGGCCATCCTTGATGAAATACCTAGAAGGCAAGGTGCCACTCCATTTACATTTATAGTAGTAGGGTTTGTGTATACAAACAAGTGATGCAAAAACAGGAGACTCTAGGCTACTTTCTCTTCCCACAGGAGACAACTGACATCCCCCAAAAAATAAGAACTCCCCCCTGAAGAAGACCTGGTAGATGGTAGGGTTGAAATGTGTGGGGAATAGCAGTATCCTACTTTAACAGCAGAGACTTTCGTTCAATAATTACAAATATATTGAATAAAGAGTACATCTTGTGATGCGTGTAAGATTATACAAATTAGTGGAATTTGTTAGAGGTCGCATTGTTGTGTTTATGTTAAAGTTGTTTAAGATGTACCACACGTTTTTGACACATAGATGGGATGAGTCAGAGCAAACATACATAAGCACTGGAGAAGAAATTATAACATGGTATTGGATTGTGCCTTCCAGACGCACTGCCCGATTTGGTCTCCTTTCCATCAAGCCCACGTATTCCTTTACCTCTCACTTCCTGATGTTCTTCTCTTACTACTCTTCCGTTCCCACTCCACCCACGTTCCGTTCACTCATTCTACTCCCAATGTCTTCCTCCTCTGTCACTCCGATGTCTCTCATGTCTTCTTTACCTCACCTACACACTTTGAGGTTACTACTCTCTACACAGCAAAGCTACTCTCTCCTCCCTACTGCTACTCTCTCCTTAACATTATTACTACTACTCCACCCCACCTCCTACTCACAAACACTCTTTTCACTCACCAAATTACTTGACATTCACTCCCTGCACTTCGTTCCCTAAACCCACTTGCCACTCTTTTAAACACAGTCACAATGCAGTACCACTTGCACTCCCTAAACAATGCCTTACCGTCTTCAAGAATCACCTCCACAATCTACTCCATCATCCTTCCTCCTGCTGGTCTTTCGGTCTGCCCCTTCACCTCCCCGGACTTCACCTGAACAAGCTAAACCTTCCTGTATGCTGTAGCTTCTTTTTACCCCTCTCTACTTCCTCATTGGTCCTCTGACCTTGGCCAGTTGGGTCTTGTCTTCCCTGTTCGGGAGGGATCAGTGCTATTATATGTTTTACATTGCGAGTTACATCGCTGACCATTTTCTCTGTGTGGAACAGCCGAGGTGTTCGAAAGGCAGCCAGGGCTACACTTTTTTAATGTCTGTGTTCAGGAACTGAGGAGTGGTCCCCGTGAGGAATATACAGTCTGTTTGGGCAGACACCTCTGTATGCAAAGCACATGGCAGTCTAGTGGACTCCTCTTTGGGCACCCTGAGGCTAGTGAGTAGGGCTCAACTTAGGGGACTGCATGTAGAAGCTCCATCTCCTGGCTCTGTTCGTCTCCTTCCCATGTCACTGAGCGCTCTCTTACATTGCTGTCTGTGAGAACCAAGTCTCTTTCTCCCAAGGGTTTCTTTCTGCGCCAGAGGTTTCGCAAGTTTCTTTGTCGGGTGCTGATGACTCTTTGCCTCATGGGTGTTCACCTTCCTATGTTATTAGGTTTGTGAAATTAGTCGAGAGCACTCTGCTAGCATTTTGAGTCACAGTCATGGGGTGATGCAATTTGGTACTGCGTAGATACAAGTTGGCGCATGGACAGGAATTGGGGCCCACCCAACTGCCACAAAAGCCCCCCCGCCCGGGTTAGGACTAGCACGGGATTTCTCCATAGGTCTCCCACCCAAGACTGAGAGGGATTCCCATCCCTCTTGACATGGTCAGGCTAGGTGATGTAGACTGGTTCTTGGGGCAGTGAATTCCCAAGCCCCCACAAAGGAATGTCTATACATGAGGTTATTTGATACCACTGTTATTTTATTAAATTACATAGGATTTAGGTCGTTTTATACCATTAAATAAGACTCACTTTTTACTCAAGCTTCACTGCTCCAGTAGGTATCACAAAATATGCAGTGCTATGTGGTAGCACAGTTATTCTTAGTTTCAGTAATAATGCACCAACTGGTAATGGTCCTAAAAATGTACTTAGATTATTAAATACTGTTTAACCCCACAAGCATAAATGTAGAAATGTAAGCAGCACTTTACAACACTGGCCAAATGCTTTCTTTAGAGTCAAGATGCAATACTGTGTGCAGAGCCCCCCCACGTCCCCCTCGAGCCCCCCCCCAACCGGTGCAACCTGTAGGAAAGGTAAGTTATATTAATAGTAATATTAGATGTACAGAGGCTTTTCATTTCTACCCCGTGTGTATATGTCCATGTCACTCACCAATTTCAATGTTCATAATTCTCGAAGTGTGTGGTAATAGTATATGGGCCTCATTACGACCCTGGCGGAGGACCATGGTGCAATTTGCACCATGGTCCATGGCGCAAAGCTGCCAACTCCGCCATGGGGGTTGGCGGACTTACCGCCCCATTCCGAGGTTGGCGGGGCGGTAAGTCCCCAATCCCCATTTACCCTTCCCCATTCCCATTTTTGCCCCATGGGGTATAGTGGGAGTGGGGAAGGCGTTAATTACGCCACCGTAAATTACGGTGGCGTAATTAACAACAAGTCCCGTAGCGCCATGGATTTTTCCGCCTGCGAAAAGCAGGCGAAAAAATCACCATGGCGCTACGGGAACTCGTAGTCTGGCGGAAAGGTACGCCATGCTTTACGCCGGCGTAAAACCCTTTCCGCCAGGGTCGTAATGAGGGCCTATGTCTTTAGCTGGCATCTTCAAGTTTTAGTCAATCTTTAAAAAAATGCAATAATAACTAGTAAATCCAATGATTTATAGTAGATGATTATAGTATCGTCTATACCTTATATGCAAATACATTTCATGTCCCATGACTTACCTGTAGTATTTATGTAAGATGAGTATGTCCTGCTACCAATAGTACTATGCCCCAGACAGACTCCACCTCATGGTCCCTTCGTATCCTGATTCCTGCTGGAGGGGCTGCCAGGAAAGGAGCACCTATGTCCACATGTGGTTGCTATGCACAAAGTTCCAGCCTTACAGGAAAGAGGTCCTTTCACACATTCAACCCCTTCTGGGAATTGATGTGCCCCTCGACCCACTGATCATATTATTGGGGACTGCGGGAAGGGGCTCTACCCTCTTTCTGGCTGCAAAGCTAAGTTTCTCACTTACCTTCTCCTCGCAGCCTGGAAAGCTGTGGAGAGTCCGCTCATGGGTATGTGTTGGGGGAAACTTTGGAAGATGCTAGTCTCTTAGAAAATAACTGTGTTAGTTCGGGATAGCACCCGAGCTAATAGCGTTACAGCCACCCGGTCCGGCGCTATTAGGGCCGGATCAAGAGTTGGGGGGTAATGGGTATTCCCCATTTTCAGCGCAATTAGCGCACGCTAATTGCACTCGAAAATGGGCGTTAAGTTGGTGCATTTACTCCCAGTTAAATGCTGCCAGACTTGTGATTGGGTAGACCCTTAGATGCAGTGATAATGTCATTACTGGCGCATTTGAGGCTACCGCCCGACTCGTAATAAGGCCTACTGTCTGTTAGAATGTTTTATATCATGTACTATGTTTGCATCAATCCTGTGCTTACACGCCCACCATCATTGTGCCTGTGCGTGTTCATTAACGCTTGCTTATCAGCTATTGTTTGTGTGTGCGTATATGTGCTGTCACCCCAGTCTCTTAAAATTCAATAAATAAAGTTGTTAAAAAAAAGATGAGGATGTCCTGTAATGAATCATCCTAGTTTCCCCTTTCTAGCCGCGTATAACATAGCCGTCATTTTTTATGATATTTATATTGCAGGGTATGTCACGCATACGCAACGCGTGACATCACATCTGCGTTGTATTTTGTTAACATTGCAGCATCCATTTATGTGCCAAAGGCCACGGTTAAAGTAACGTCATCAGTTGGTTGCAATAAATATATTAGAGTTAGTTTGGTTTTTGCAATATTGTAAGTATGATAACTTTATTGTAATAAATTAACACAAGTGTGTTGGAATTGTCAATTAGGCATCTCTGATTTGATGAATTATAAATGTACAGCACATCCGTGTGTGTGATTATAAATGCAGAGGTGATACCTTCCTGTGCTTTACACCCATGTTAACAGTGTAGTGCATATGAAATAATCTCCTGTGTCCTGCTACATTGGCTGGTCATTATTCTCTATTTGCTCATAGTTAGCTATATTTTCCTTTAGAATTGTAAAAGAAATTGAGATGTAAATAAATGAGATTGCTTATTATTTAAACTTGTTTCAAGTTGGTAACCTCTATAGGAATAGTATTATAGCTTATTTCATGGCAACATAATTTTATATATAAATTTAGAAGTAAGAAGATCCCAACTAAGGACAAACTGACTCGCGGTGAACAAGAGATCTTGTCTAATTTACACGCACTTGATGACTATGTAATCAAACCATCGGATAAAGGAACCAACATAGTCATCATGAATCGGCAAAATTACGTCAATGAAGCCAATAGACAACTTACAGATAAAGATTGTTATGCGCAATAAGATGTAGATCCCATAGCAGAGATGAATGATAAACTATTCAAGTTATTTACTGTATGGAAAGAGAGAGGTCTGCTCAACAAAGATATGTGCAAATTTCTACATCCAAAATTCCCGGTGATGCCCACCATCTATTTTTCGCTTAACGTGCATAAAAACAAAACAAGACCCCTTGGAGGCCCATAGTTACACTATGTGGTGCACTTTTTGAAAATATTTCAAAATTGGATGAAACCTTAGTGAATTTTGTCACCACTTTACCATCGTATTAAGAGATACTAAGGACTTCTTGAATAAAATTGATGGCATCCCCGGGGAAGCCACTTTCTTGTTAACAACATTGGATGTAGTTTCACTTTATAAATCGATAAAACACACAGATGGCTTGAAAGCATGCAAGTACTTCTTACAGACCTGTTCACTCAACTATCTACAACATGGGAAGATGATTTCAGAGATGATCAATCTATGTTTGACAAATAACAGTGTCCTATTCAACAAAGGTTTCTATACACAGCTGCAGGGTATAGCAATGGGGACCACCTTTGCTCCCTATGCAAACCTAACCATGGGCTGGTGGGAGAAGTTCACGGCATGGCACCCGGATAACAGTCATCACACAGCCAAAATTGCACTGTGGCTGTGCTACATTGATGACTTATTTATTATCTGGGAGAGAACGATTACTGAATGGTTGGATTTTGTCAAGTCATTAAATGTGAATGAACTCAATTTGCAGTTCACCGAAAGCCACAGTAATACTGCTATCGTCTATTTAGATATTCTTGTAACTGTGGCACAAGGTGAACTAGTGCCAGAACTCTACAGAAAACCTACAAGTTCCAAAATACCATTACACGCTAAGAGCAACCACCCCAGAGCCCTCAAATGGAGCATACCCTATGGTGAATTTATTCAAATAAGGAGAAATTGTTCCCAAATTGAAACTTTTGATAAAGAATGTAGACAAATGGCCTCAAGGTTTCAACAGAGAGGTTAGCCTAAGAGAGTGCTAGAAAGAGCATACAGCAAAGCACAAGACAAACCACGCTCCTCTTTATTGATGTCTAATTGAATGACCCAAGAGGACCCAGATTTTATGGAGACGAGACTTAATCTAACATTCAGAAAAGGCTCTAAGAACATACATCATATAATGCACAAACATTGTACTGAAACAGGACGAACATCTGGGTACAATCTTGGGAGATAACATTAACATCACCCCCAGGTGCTCCACCTCGTTAAGAGATAACTTAGTATCATGCTACAAGACCCCAAAGGTTACTTAAGCTGGCCAATGTTGGCTGAGTACTAAAATAGATGGGTTTCACAAATGTATGAAATGCAAGGCATGTCAATTTGCCATAAATACCAAAGACTATTTGCCCCCCATACTGCTATAAAATGTCACCATCAAGTCTAGGATCACTTGTGAAACTGAGTATGTGATATATGTACTCACGTGCCCGTGTGATAAATGGTATGCCAGGAGCACAATAGGAAAACTAAAACTGAGGGTGCTACAACATATAAGATCTATTAAAAATGATGTTGACTTGACATACCCGATGGCTTTACATTTTGAAGAGAAACACAGAGACCAGTTAGAGGGTTTTGCTTACTTTGGTATACATACTGTTCCAAAAGCACCCAGAGAAGGGAACCGAGAGCTCCTCCTCAGACAATTTGAGACCAAATATATTGTGGATCTGGAAACCAAAAAACCTAGGGGTCATAATCTTGATGAGGAACTGTATACTTTCTTGGGTACCTGAAGATGGAAATCAGGAGTTGATCAATTAAGCATTTTATTTGAGACCATGTGGAATTACAGCTCTCTACCCACACATTTCATTGTTTAGTTTATGACACCTGTATCTCCCTTTAGACCTAGGTATAGGGAATTTCTCACACAAGACACATGGTGGCTGTAATTAAGCACTGAACAATATAGGTTAGGAGGTTTTTGGCGCATGGACTGCCTTTCTGATGCTATGTGGGTAGAAATATATGAATTTGTATGACAGACTTTATATAGACTTATCGAATGTATTTTAGATTACCTCTATTCACTAACTGATTTTAAACTTGTTCTTTTTTCCAGGGTGGGCAATTTCTTTGCCTTCACATATAGATACATTGGTCAGCTCATTTATTATCATCTTACATATCCTTTGTTGTACTTTTAATTAGCTTTGGTTGGACATGAAGACATTTGGTAAGTTGTAGTATGATGCGGTAGGACAACAGCGCAGCTATTGGACTCAGCCATATGAGATGCACTAGCACTTTATAAAGGGACTGTAGGGAGCACCTAGCACCTTACGAATGGCTGCTATCATAAGACCTAGCACTTTAGGAATTGCTGTTATTATATAGCACTTTGCTATAAAAGTATAGTTACCAAGCTGCTAGAAGCACAATGCACTTTTTAGAGATTAGGCAGCTAACAGCATACTTGCACTTATAGCTGCTAGAAGCACCAGGCACTTTATTATGATTATTTGCACGTGTGGCAGCACCTTTGAGTCCGTAGTAGACACACATTGCACAGAGTCCAGACATTAGCAAGCGGGCAATGAATGGCAGTCAGCATAGAATTCAGACTATGCATGAACACAGATATCAGACAGTGCTTCTAGTCAACCACATACTAGCCTTTCGCAAATAAGGGAGCTAATGCAGGAGTTTTCGACTGTAACCGGCTCCTGTTTACATTTATGCCATTAGAGCAGAATGGAGGCATTTTTCGATTATGTGTCCAAATTTGGGATCGTAATGGCAAATTACTGCAACATTTGATGCCAGTAGTTTTTTAATTAAGCACATGGTTCCATATATATAATTAGATTGTATACATGAGTGTAACACTATGGAGTTAGATATTTGATTTAATGTTAACCTTTGTTATCTGTCTGAACTATAACCCGCAATGCAGTCAGCATATTACATAGCCTGTCCATTTGATGACCGCCACAATACACTGTTCCAAGATGTCCGACCTGATACCTATGAAGCTAAGACTAGCCATTGATTGTATACTACTCTACAAGGAACGACCATAGAGAGCATGAGAGCATTATAGTCCTGTACCTATGTTTACATCGTGAACGTGACCAAGTGGTGTGTGTACCACAAATCGCATTGTTTTTGCAGTGATTTTCTTCTTAATAAAAGATTTTTTTTTTTTGGCCTGGCATACTTTTGGTGATTGGACTCAGGGTTTGGAGAACATTTTCTCCTCTGGACTGCTCTTGGAGTGCAACCCAAACACTCTGTACTGCGGTGTTTTATCATATATATATATATATCTGTATAGGTGGTGGTCCGGGGGGATGGCTGCTCCTTGTACAAATGAGCTCCTTTACAAGAGGTTGATGGTTCCCAAAGTCAGTATTCTAAAACAATATCTGATAGAAATGTGAAATGCATATTAGCTGGTCGCCAGTAAGACAAATATTCTTCAACCTGGCAAAATTAAAACTTCTCATCAAATATATCATGCCGCTTAGTGTTGTTGTAGACTGCAGATATTCCAACATGTTATATTTACAAGCAATAATGAATACCAGATCTCAGCTAGTATAGGAATACATTAATTTCATGCTCATGGTTAAGTCCAATAGTCATTCATCTAAGTTTGCAAATCATCCTAGATTCTAGCTGTCTGAGCTGTAGATGTATGTCACCTCCTCTAAATTTCACTCGAACAAGCCTAATGAATCGAATCTTTGCTTTTTCTCCCATTTGCTGTTCTTCCTGCCAATGGTGGGCTAATGGTATTCTCTGGATTTTATTGTTTAGGCTCCCCACATAGATCTTCTCACAAATGCAAACAATAGCATATACTATGTATTTGGAATGACAATTAATTAACTCTTAATTTTAACTCCCATTCCGCCAATGCATATACATTTCTCACTGTATTGATGTGCATATTTGCAAATACTACAAGATCTGCATTTATGGAAACCATTTCCCAAAGATTTCAACCAGTCACTGTGTCCTTTCCCCTCATTTACCTGCAGAAAAGATGGCCTTGGTTTATTCTTGATGGTGGGGGCCCTTGTTTAGATAAACCTGGGCTTTTCACTGATATCTTTTAAGTCACTATCTAGCTATAGAATGTGCCAATGCCTATATACCATTTTGTATAATACATAACTATCTTTTGATAATTTAGTAATGTGATTAACGGTGGGTATGTGTGCAAGTTTCGTCTTCTCAATTGAGTTAAGCATATTTTTCCCCTCTATATTCCTGATCTTGTCCGAGCCTTGAGGACACATTGCCTTGAGTAACTCCTTTCAAAAAACTTGTAAGTTAGAAGTTCACATTCTTGTTTGTACAGTTTATCCGTGCTACAATTTCTTCAGGCTCTATGCAATTCTCCTACAGGAATATTGCAAATAGTGGTTTCCTGTGACAACTGCTAGCATGCAGCATCAAACTGACTTCTGTAGCTTTTCTGAAAGTCCTAGTTTCCAGTTTTCCATCCACTACATAAATATGCAGGTCTAAAAAAAAAATGGACAATTCATCAATATGCCTTATTAGTTAAATTCCAAACCTGTTCATGTTGAGATGATCAACACATTTTACCAAAGCTTTCTTTTTTGCCATCCCATATCAAAATCATGTCATCTATATAACGCTTTCAAACTTTCACTTGGTGCTGGTATATGTTTGCCTGGAAGGCAAAGGTCTCCTGAAACTGGTCCATAAAAAGGTTAGCCAAGGAGGGGCCATATTTCGCCCCCATAGAATCCCCCTTTGGTTTGTGAATAATAGTCCTGGTTAAATAGATAATTGCTATACTCTAGGGTAAAATTAAGGCACTTCTTAATCATCTCTACATGCTCCTGATTAGATGCAGAGAAGTCTTTGAATATATAGGCAATTGCTTCAATAGCTAGTGAGTGTTCAATTGAGGTGTACAAAGATGTTGGGCCTGATTCATGGAAGTATTTTATAACGGTGCAATCCCATAGGAAAACGTTCCATGAATCATGCCCATCATGCCCATTGTATCTTGTTGTCCATTCCGTCTGCTCTAAGATTTGAAGAACTTGGGTCGCCCTGATGTATGAAGGGTAGGGCAAGCACGTGTGCTTTAATGGCATTATCTATATATTATGACAGACCCTCAGTAGCCCAAACAATGTCCAGAAGAAAGGTCGGGTTTCACTTGAAGGCAGAATCATTAATGCCAATGACGTTTTCCAGGTGGTCAAGAAGAGTGTAGTTATTGATAGTGTGAAAGGTGGAACACATACTTGGCAAGCGACTGCAGTAGCTCCTCTCTCATAAAGAGGAAGGCAGACCCAGTTTCCCTTCAAGGGTGGAACACGGATTGCTTATAGCAGAAACATCATTTCCAGTGAAGGCTAAACATTGGGTGGTGGTCAGTTTTTACCAGAGAAGAAGGGCTATTAAAAAGGGCCAGATTTACAATATTGCCCTTTATGGGGCTGGCTGAGCAGTGAAGACTTGATCCGCTAGCTCACTATTCTTAGAGAGGCACAGATCCACACTACTGATGAGGTCCAACCAGACCGAAACACGTGTCTGGGGATGCTGTTGGTACTCTTGTTCAGAGGAGAATTGCCTAGCATTTCGGTGCTGGACTGCCCCAGGGCAGGACAAAGACTGATATGTTTGGGATATTTCTTCTCTGTGAAAGATAGTGAGCTAAAGACTCTAGTCCTGGTTACGAGAGACTTACCCAATGTCTGGCAGAGGGACTCCCAGGACCCCCCTTGTTAATCCGCAAGGCAGGTGCCTTCCTTTTCTTCACAGCAAACATGACGTCAAAATGAAAAGAAGATTAGAGTATTATCGTATTTGATAGAATTGCATAGAGCCCAGCGTTTAAGGTGTTTAAGAAAAGATCAGCGAGCTGACCCGAATAGTAAAGGATACCGAATACATCCATGAGATGTAGTAGCTATGCTAATTGTATACGTTATAAAGTTAATGGATTCATGTAATGGGAATGGAAAGGGCTGCATTTTGTAAAAGACTAAAGTGAATTTCTGAGCTTTATGCTGGGTCAGGTTAAGTAGCTGGCAAGAACAGATTTATGGGAACTGATCCCAAAGAGATGCATTGTCTCTGGTGCCAACAGGTTGGTGAATATCATGTGATGTTAGCTTGACCTTAATATATTTGTGTATGTGAAACCTTTTCCCACATAGTACTTAAAACACCTCATGTTTTGGAAACTGATCAATGGTTGAAACAATGAATTAAGCAAGAAGTGAATGTGTACTACCGTCCATTATAAAGGGGAGATGTGATGTTTTTTATTTGCAAATTCGAGTCACATGTAATTGTAAGTGGTTTTGTATTTGGTCTTCCAAGCAAGTTTTTGGTAATGTGTTTATATTTCTAGGAGGTTCTTTTTTTTTGTACTGTGGGTAGATAAAGTTGTTGAGCTGTTGATTGTCCTTCATTTATTTATGGATGTTGTTAGACACATGTTGTCATTTACCTATGAAAGGGATGGGGAAATAGCTGGTACCTATCTGTCTTTGTCCATGTTTAATTCAAGGATGACCTGTATTCAAATAAAGCAATGTATCATTTCTAAGTACTTAACCCTTTAAAAAACGACTTAGGGAAACATAATCTTAATGTGCGTCACATCCCGGCTCTATCCCTTTGAGTTATTCTTGCTTTATTTTTTTTAGGTGTAATTCAATTCACATCATTACTTGGAGCTTCATCAGGGGTTGGGCCGTGTGGTAAAAATGCAGTGGTAACACTTTTACTGCCACATTACCACTCGGCACAATCCCGAGTTTGGGGAAAACTCTGAGGATAGCCTCCAGCTCTGAGCTGGAGGTGAATGCGCCGACTTTCTGCCAATTTTCTTCGGTGCAATTACCGTGGCGCAATTACTGCTGCAGTAATTATGCCGAACATGCCTCCTTGAGTCCTATGGACTGAAGAAGATGGGGACTTACACTTCCACCAAAACTTGGCATCCGGCACTAATAGCGCCAAACCAAGTTGCTAAACCGGCAATTGTGTTAAGCAGATTCCTAGTGGATCTACAGCTGGGCTACCAACCAACTTCTGATGAGGCCCCTGGTCTCCTCTCTGGTTCTTTTCCCATTCTGTAATGCGTAGCATGCAATAAATTGGAGGCGGGAGGGGCACAGGAAGTATGGCCCCGCCGCCTCTCATTATTGTGCTTACAATGTACACACGCTAGCTGGCCAGAGAGGACCCTCTCCTGTCAGTGACCCTCCAGCCTGTCATTATTGTACTTACAATGTACACATTCTGGCTGCCAGAGGGGACCCTCTCCTGTCAGTGAGCTCCCCCTATGAAGAAGAGGGGCATGCCATTCAGACATGTGTGGCAGCCACACTGTGTTGAGGGTGAGTGCCAGTAAGTGAAATATCATTTAAGTGTATGAAATGTGTTTGTATGTATGTTTGTTTTTATGTATGTGTGCATGCAGGGAGTTGTAACTGTGAATGAGAGCGTGTTTGAAGTGGAAGCGGGCAGCTACATTTAGTGGTGGGTGCTGCTAGGGGGCACAGCATTCTTTTTTGCTTTACCATTGATGCACAGTATAAAATGTCATGCCACAGTAAGACTACATGGTCAGACTGGTGCCACTACCATAGGCCAGTGAAGCCATACAATAACACTTACTTGTTTGCTTTACTCTTTTACTGTGCATCAAAGGTAAAGCAACATGTAAGTATTATTACATGTCTTCACTAGCCTACGGTGGTGGTGTCAGTGTGGCCATATAGCCTTACTGTTGTATTACATTTTGTACTGTGCATCAAGAATAAAGCAAACATGATAACTGCCATTGCGTGGTTTGCCTGGCCTATAGTTGTGCTCCAGACTGCATATACTTTTTTACTGTGGCATGGCCTTTTTAACTTGGCATCATCTGTAAATCGAACATGATATATAATATGTGGCTTGACTGGCATACTTTGGTGGTGCCAGTCAGGCCATATGGTATTAATGTGGCCCGGCAGTTGTTACTGTTTATCAAGGGTAAAGCAAACATAATACATCTTAGTGCGGCACTTGACTGGTCTACATTGTTGGCATCAGTCTAGCCATGTATTCCTATTGTGGCATGCCATTTGTTAATGCTCATCAAGGGTAAAGTAAACAAGACAAGTGTGATTACGTGGCTTGACTAGACTGTTGGTGGTGCCAGTCTGTATATATTTTCTTACTGTGGCATATTATTGTTTAATGGGAATCAAAGGTAAAAGGAAACATAAATGTTAATACATGGTTAGGTTGGGCTACATTGGTACAACTAGTGTGGATATACTTTCTTTTGTGTGGCAAGGCATTTTTCACTGCCTGGATTTTCTTACATTGTCATACTGGCATACATTGGTGAAGCATACATGGACATGTATGGGCACATCCAGCAAGAACATGCTTTTTCTACTGTGATATGTATTGTGGGCAAAGGCATCATGAAAATGTGTTGCAAAATGCTGCAGTGCACTGTTTGCCACCTGTAACTATTGCATTTTTTCATGTGCTACCATAAAAAACTGATCGCATGCAGTGTTGGTTTGGGCTCCCTTGCTAGGTTTGGTCTCCTCCCCATATACAGGGAAAACATTTGCGCCCCTCCAATTAAAAAAATCACCAGCCAGCTCTGTACAGGCCATCCTTGATGAAATACCTAGAAGGCAAGGTGCCACTCCATTTACATTTATAGTAGTAGGGTTTGTGTATACAAACAAGTGATGCAAAAACAGGAGACTCTAGGCTACTTTCTCTTCCCACAGGAGACAATTGACATCCCCCAAAAAATAAGAACTCCCCCCCTGAAGAAGACCTGGTAGATGGTAGGGTTGAAATGTGTGGGGAATAGCAGTATCCTACTTTAACAGCAGAGACTTTCGTTCATAATTACAAATATATTGAATAAAGAGTACATCTTGTGATGCGTGTAAGATTATACAAATTAGTGGAATTTGTTAGAGGTCGCATTGTTGTGTTTATGTTAAAGTTGTTTAAGATGTACCACACGTTTTTGACACATAGATGGGATGAGTCAGAGCAAACATACATAAGCACTGGAGAAGAAATTATAACATGGCATTGGATTGTGCCTTCCAGACGCACTGCCCGATTTGGTCTCCTTTCCATCAAGCCCACGTATTCCTTTACCTCTCACTTCCTGATGTTCTTCTCTTACTACTCTTCCGTTCCCACTCCACCCACGTTCCGTTCACTCATTCTACTCCCAATGTCTTCCTCCTCTGTCACTCCGATGTCTCTCATGTCTTCTTTACCTCACCTACACACTTTGAGGTTACTACTCTCTACACAGCAAAGCTACTCTCTCCTCCCTACTGCTACTCTCTCCTTAACATTATTACTACTACTCCACCCCACCTCCTACTCACAAACACTCTTTTCACTCACCAAATTACTTGACATTCACTCCCTGCACTTCGTTCCCTAAACCCACTTGCCACTCTTTTAAACACAGTCACAATGCAGTACCACTTGCACTCCCTAAACAATGCCTTACCGTCTTCAAGAATCACCTCCACAATCTACTCCATCATCCTTCCTCCTGCTGGTCTTTCGGTCTGCCCCTTCACCTCCCCGGACTTCACCTGAACAAGCTAAACCTTCCTGTATGCTGTAGCTTCTTTTTACCCCTCTCTACTTCCTCATTGGTCCTCTGACCTTGGCCAGTTGGGTCTTGTCTTCCCTGTTCGGGAGGGATCAGTGCTATTATATCTTTTACATTGCGAGTTACATCGCTGACCATTTTCTCTGTGTGGAACAGCCGAGGTGTTCGAAAGGCAGCTAGGGCTACACTTCTTTAATGTCTGTGTTCAGGAACTGAGGAGTGGTCCCCGTGAGGAATATACAGTCTGTTTGGGCAGACACCTCTCTATGCAAAGCACATGGCAGTCTAGTGGACTCCTCTTTGGGCACCCTGAGGCTAGTGAGTAGGGCTCATCTTAGGGGACTGCATGTAGAAGCTCCATCTCCTGGCTCTTTTCGTCTCCTTCCCATGTCACTGAGCGCTCTCTTACATTGCTGTCTGTGAGAACCAAGTCTCTTTCTCCCAAGGGTTTCTTTCTGCGCCAGAGGTTTCGCAAGTTTCTTTGTCGGGTGCTGATGATTCTTTGCCTCGTGGGTGTTCACCTTCCTATGTTATTAGGTTTGTGAAATTAGTCGAGAGCACTCTGCTAGCATTTTGAGTCACAGTCATGGGGTGATGCAATTTGGTACTGCGTAGATACAAGTTGGCGCATGAACAGGAATTGGGGCCCGCCCAACTGCCACAAACCCCCCCCCCCCCCGGGTTAGGACTGGCACGGGATTTCTCCATAGGTCTCCCACCCAAGACTGAGAGGGATTACCATCCCTCTTGACATGGTCAGGCTAGGTGATGTAGACTGGTTCTTGGGGCAGTGAATTCCCAAGCCCCCACAAAGGAATGTATATACATGATGTTATTTGCTACCACTGTTATTTTATTAAATTACATAGGATTTAGGTCGTTTTATACCATTAAATAAGACTCACTTTTTACTCAAGCTTCACTGCTCCAGTAGGTATCACAAAATATGCAGTGCTATGTGGTAGCACAGTTATTCTTAGTTTCAGTAATAATGCACCAACTGGTAATGGTCCTAAAAATGTACTTAGATTATTAAACACTGTTTAACCCCACAAGCATAAATGTAGAAATGTAAGCAGCACTTTACAACACTGGCCAAATGCTTTCTTTAGAGTCAAGATGCAATACTGTGTGCAGAGCCCCCCACGTCCCCCTCGACCCCCCCCCCCGAACCGAGGCAACCTGTAGGAAAGGTAAGTTATATTAATAGTAATATTAGATGTACAGAGGCTTTTCATTTCTACCCCCTGTGTGTATATTTCCATGTCACTCACCAATTTCAATGTTCATAATTCTCGAAGTGTGTGGTAATAGTATATGTCTTTAGCTGGCATCTTCAAGTTTTAGTCAATCTTTAAAAAAATGCAATAATAACTAGTAAATCCAATGATTTATAGTAGATGATTATAGTATCGTCTATACCTTATATGCAAATACATTTCATGTCCCATGACTTACCTGTAGTATTTATGTAAAATGAGTATGTCCTGCTACCAATAGTACTATGCCCCAGACAGACTCCACCTCATGGTCCCTTCGTATCCTGATTCCTGCTGGAGGGGCTGCCAGGAAAGGAGCACCTATGTCCACATGTGGTTGCTATGCACAAAGTTCCAGCCTTACAGGAAAGAGGTCCTTTCACACATTCAACCCCTTCTGGGAATTGATGTGCCCCTCGACCCACTGATCATATTATTGGGGACTGCGGGAAGGGCCTCTACCCTCTTTCTGGCTGCAAAGCTAAGTTTCTCACTTACCTTCTCCTCGCAGCCTGGAAAGCTGTGGAGAGTCCGCTCATGGGTATGTGTTGGGGGAAACTTTGGAAGATGCTAGCCTCTTAGAAAATAACTGTGTTAGTTCGGGATAGCACCCGTGCTAATAGCGTTACAGCCACCCGGTCCGGCGCTATTAGGGCCGGATCAAGAGTTGGGGGGTAATGGGTATTCCCCATTTTCAGCGCAATTAGCGCACGCTAATTGCACTCGAAAATGGGCGTTAAGTTGGTGCATTTACTCCCAGTTAAATGCTGCCAGACTTGTGATTGGGTAGACCCTTAGATGCGGTGATAATGTCATTACTGGAGCATTTGAGGCTACCGCCCGACTCGTAATAAGGCCTACTGTCTGTTAGAATGTTTTATATCATGTACTATGTTTGCATCAATCCTGTGCTTACACGCCCACCATCATTGTGCCTGTGCGTGTTCATTAACGCTTGCTTATCAGCTATTGTTTGTGTGTGCGTATATGTGCTGTCACCCCAGTCTCTTAAAATTCAATAAATAAAGTTGTTAAAAAAAAGATGAGGATGTTCTGTAATGAATCATCCTAGTTTCCCCTTTCTAGCCGCGTATAACATAGCCGTCATTTTTTATGATATTTATATTGCAGGGTACGTAACGCATACGCAACGCGTGAAATCACATCTGCGTTGTATTTTGTTAACATTGCAGCATCCATTTATGTGCCAAAGGCCACGGTTAAAGTAACGTCATCAGTTGGTTGCAATAAATATATTAGAGTTAGTTTGGTTTTTGCAATATTGTAAGCATGATAACTTTATTGTAATAAATTAACACAAGTGTGTTGGAATTGTCAATTAGGCATCTCTGATTTGATGAATTATAAATGTACAGCACATCCGTGTGTGTGATTATAAATACAGAGGTGATACCTTCCTGTGCTTTACACCCATGTTAACAGTGTAGTGCATATGAAATAATCTCCTGTGTCCTGCTACATTGGCTGGTCATTATTCTCTATTTGCTCATAGTTAGCTATATTTTCCTTTAGAATTGTAAAAGAAATTGAGATGTAAATAAATGAGATTGCTTATTATTTAAACTTGTTTCAAGTTGGTAACCTCTATAGGAATAGTATTATAGCTTATTTCATGGCAACATAATTTTATATATAAATTTAGAAGTAAGAAGATCCCAACTAAGGACAAACTGACTCGCGGTGAACAAGAGATCTTGTCTAATTTACACGCACTTGATGACTATGTAATCAAACCATCGGATAAAGGAACCAACATAGTCATCATGAATCGGCAAAATTACGTCAATGAAGCCAATAGACAACTTACAGATAAAGATTGTTATGCGCAATAAGATGTAGATCCCATAGCAGAGATAAATGATAAACTATTCGAGTTATTTACTGTATGGAAAGAGAGAGGTCTGCTCAACAAAGATATGTGCAAATTTCTACATCCAAAATTCCCGGTGATGCCCACCATCTATTTTTCGCTTAAGGTGCATAAAAACAAAACAAGACCCCTTGGAGGCCCATAGTTACACTATGTGGTGCACTTTTTGAAAATATTTCAAAATTGGATGAAACCTTAGTGAATTTTGTCACCACTTTACCATCGTATTTAAGAGATACTAAGGACTTCTTGAATAAAATTGACGGCATCCCCGGGGAAGCCACTTTCTTGTTAACAACATTGGATGTAGTTTCACTTTATAAATCGATAAAACACACAGATGGCTTGAAAGCATGCAAGTACTTCTTACAGACCAGTTCACTCAACTATCTACAACATGGGAAGAAGATTTCAGAGATGATCAATCTATGTTTGACAAATAACAGTGTCCTATTCAACAAAGGTTTCTATACACAGCTGCAGGGTATAGCAATGGGGACCACCTTTGCTCCCTATGCAAACCTAACCATGGGCTGGTGGGAGAAGTTCACGGCATGGCACCCGGATGACAGTCATCACACAGCCAAAATTGCACTGTGGCTGTGCTACATTGATGACTTATTTATTATCTGGGAGAGAACGATTACTGAATGGTTGGATTTTGTCAAGTCATTAAAAGTGAATGAACTCAATTTGCAGTTCACCGAAAGCCACAGTAATACTGCTATCGTCTATTTAGATATTCTTGTAACTGTGGCACAAGGTGAACTAGTGCCAGAACTCTACAGAAAACCTACAAGTTCCAAAATACCATTACACGCTAAGAGCAACCACCCCAGAGCCCTCAAATGGAGCATACCCCACGGTGAATTTATTCAAATAAGGAGAAATTGTTCCCAAATTGAAACTTTTGATAAAGAATGTAGACACATGGCCTCAAGGTTTCAACAGAGAGGTTAGCCTAAGAGAGTGCTAGAAAGAGCATACAGCAAAGCACAAGACAAACCACGCTCCTCTTTATTGATGTCTAATTGAATGACCCAAGAGGACCCAGATTTTATGGATACAAGACTTAATCTAACATTCAGAAAAGGCTCTAAGAACATACATCATATAATTCACAAACATTGTACTGAAACAGGACGAACATCTGGGTAACATCTTGGGAGATAACATTAACATCACCCCCAGGTGCTCCACCTCGTTAAGAGATAACTTAGTATCATGCTACAAGACCCCAAAGGTTACTTAAGCTGGCCAAAGTTGGCTGAGTACTAAAATAGATGGGTTTCACAAATGTATGAAATGCAAGGCATGTCAATTTGCCATAAATACCAAAGACTATTTGCCCCCCATACTGCTATAAAATGTCACCATCAAGTCTAGGATCACTTGTGAAACTGAGTATGTGATATATGTACTCACGTGCCCGTGTGATAAATGGTATGCCAGGAGCACAATAGGAAAACTAAAACTGAGGGTGCTACAACATATAAGATCTATTAAAAATGATGTTGACTCGACATACCCGATGGCTTTACATTTTGAAGAGAAACACGGAGACAAGTTAGAGGGTTTTGCTTACTTTGGTATACATACTGTTCCAAAAGCACCCAGAGAAGGGAACCGAGAGCTCCTCCTCAGACAATTTGAGACCAAATATATTGTGGATCTGGAAACCAAAAAACCTAGGGGTCATAATCTTGATGAGGAACTGTATACTTTCTTGGGTACCTGAAGATGGAAATCAGGAGTTGATCAATTAAGCATTTTATTTGAGACCATGTGGAATTACAGCTCTCTACCCACACATTTCATTGTTTAGTTTATGACACCTGTATCTCCCTTTAGACCTAGGTATAGGGAATTTCTCACACAAGACACATGGTGGCTGTAATTAAGCACTGAACAATATAGGGTAGGAGGTTTTTGGCGCAAGGACTGCCTTTCTGATGCTATGTGGGTAGAAATATATGAATTTGTATGACAGACTTTATATAGACTTATCGAATGTATTTTAGATTACCTCTATTCACTAACTTATTTTAAACTTGTTCTTTTTTCCAGGGTGGGCAATTTCTTTGCCTTCACATATAGATACATTGGTCAGCTCATTTATTATCATCTTACATATCCTTTGTTGTACTTTTAATTAGCTTTGGTTGGACATGAAGACATTTGGTAAGTTGTAGTATGATGCGGTAGGACGACAGCGCAGCTATTGGACTCAGCCATATGAGATGCACTAGCACTTTATAAAGGGACTGTAGGGAGCACCTAGCACCTTATGAATGGCTGCTACCATAAGACCTAGCACTTTAGGAATTGCTGTTATTATATAGCACTTTGCTATAAAAGTATAGTTACCAAGCTGCTAGAAGCACAATGCACTTTTTAGAGATTAGGCAGCTAACAGCATACTTGCACTTATAGCTGCTAGAAGCACCAGGCACTTTATTATGATTATTTGCATGTGTGGCAGCACCTTTGAGTCCGTAGTAGACACACATTGCACAGAGTCCAGACATTAGCAAGCGGGCAATGAATGGCAGTCAGCATAGAATTCAGACTATGCATGAACACAGATATCAGACAGTGCTTCTAGTCAACCACATACTAGCCTTTCGTAAATAAGGGAGCTAATGCAGGAGTTTTCGACTGTAACCGGCTCCTGTTTACATTTATGCCATTAGAGCAGAATGGAGGCATTTTTCGATTATGTGTCCAAATTTTGGTTCGTAATGGCAAATTACTGCAACATTTGATGCCAGTAGTTTTTTAATTAAGCACATGGTTCCATATATATAATTAGATTGTATACATGAGTGGAACACTATGGAGTTAGATATTTGATTTAATATTAACCTTTGTTATCTGTCTGAACTATAACCCGCAATGCAGTCAGCATATTACATAGCCTGTCCATTTGATGACCGCCACAATACACTGTTCCAAGATGTCCGACCTGATACCTATGAAGCTAAGACTAGCCATTGATTGTATACTACTCTACAAGGAACGACCATAGAGAGCATGAGAGCATTATAGTCCTGTACCTATGTTTACATCGTGAACGTGACCAAGTGGTGTGTGTACCACAAATCGCATTGTTTTTGCAGTGATTTTCTTCTTAATAAAAGATTTTTTTTTTTTGGCCTGGCATACTTTTGGTGATTGGACTCAGGGTTCGGAGAACATTTTCTCCTCTGGACTGCTCTTGGAGTGCAACCCAAACACTCTGTACTGCGGTGTTTTATCATATATATATATATATATCTGTATAGGTGGTGGTCCGGGGGGATGGCTGCTCCTTGTACAAATGAGCTCCTTTACAAGAGGTTGATGGTTCCCAAAGTCAGTATTCTAAAACAATATCTGATAGAAATGTGAAATGCATATTAGCTGGTCGCCAGTAAGACAAATATTCTTCAACCTGGCAAAATTAAAACTTCTCATCAAATATATCATGCCGCTTAGTGTTGTTGTAGACTGCAGATATTCCAACATGTTATATTTACAAGCAATAATGAATACCAGATCTCAGCTAGTATAGGAATACATTAATTTCATGCTCATGGTTAAGTCCAATAGTCATTCATCTAAGTTTGCAAATCATCCTAGATTCTAGCTGTCTGAGCTGTAGATGTATGTCACCTCCTCTAAATTTCACTCGAACAAGCCTAATGAATCGAATCTTTGCTTTTTCTCCCATTTGCTGTTCTTCCTGCCAATGGTGGGCTAATGGTATTCTCTGGATTTTATTGTTTAGGCTCCCCACATAGATCTTCTCACAAATGCAAACAATAGCATATACTATGTATTTGGAATGACAATTAATTAACTCTTAATTTTAACTCCCATTCCGCCAATGCATATACATTTCTCACTGTATTGATGTGCATATTTGCAAATACTACAAGATCTGCATTTATGGAAACCATTTCCCAAAGATTTCAACCAGTCACTGTGCCCTTTCCCCTCATTTACCTGCAGAAAAGATGGGCTTGGTTTATTCTTGATGGTGGGGGCCCTTGTTTAGATAAACCTGGGCTTTTCACTGATATCTTTTAAGTCACTATCTAGCTATAGAATGTGCCAATGCCTATATACCATTTTGTATAATACATTACTATCCTTTGATAATTTAGTAATGTGATTAACGGTGGGTATGTGTGCAAGTTTCGTCTTCTCAATTGGGTTAAGCATATTTTTCCCCTCTATATTCCTGATCTTGTCCGAGCCTTGAGGACACATTGCCTTGAGTAACTCCTTTAAAAAAACTTGTAAGTTAGAAGTCCACATTCTTGTTTGTACAGTTTATCCGTGCTACAATTTCTTCAGGCTCTATGCAATTCTCCTACAGGAATATTGCAAATAGTGGTTTCCTGTGACAACTGCTAGCATGCAGCATCAAACTGACTTCTGTAGCTTTTCTGAAAGTCCTAGTTTCCAGTTTTCCATCCACTACATAAATATGCAGGTCTAAAAAAAAAATTGACAATTCATCAATATGCCTTATTAGTTAAATTCCAAACCTGTTCATGTTGAGATGATCAACACATTTTACCAAAGCTTTCTTTTTTGCCATCCCATATCAAAATCATGTCATCTATATAACGCTTTCAAACTTTCACTTGGTGCTGGTATATGTTTGCCTGGAAGGCAAAGGTCTCCTGAAACTGGTCCATAAAAAGGTTAGCCAAAGAGGGGCCATATTTCGCCCCCATAGAATCCCCCTTTGGTTTGTGAATAATAGTCCTTGTTAAATAGATAATTGCTATACTCTAGGGTAAAATTAAGGCACTTCTTGATCATCTCTACATGCTCCTGATTAGATGCAGAGAAGTCTTTGAATATATAGGCAATTGCTTCAATAGCTAGTGAGTGTTCAATTGAGGTGTACAAAGATGTTGGGCCTGATTCATGGAAGTATTTTATAATGGTGCAATCCCATAGGAAAACGTTCCATGAATCATGCCCATTGTATCTTGTTGTCCATTCCGTCTGCTCTAAGATTTGAAGAACTTGGGTCGCCCTGATGTATGAAGGGTAGGGCAAGCATGTGTGCTTTAATGGCATTATCTATATATTATGACAGACCCTCAGTAGCCCAAACAATGTCCAGAAGAAAGGTCGGGTTTCACTTGAAGGCAGAATTATTAATGCCAATGACGTTTTCCAGGTGGTCAAGAAGAGTGTAGTTATTGATAGTGTGGAAGGTGGAACACATACTTGGCAAGCGACTGCAGTAGCTCCTCTCTCATAAAGAGGAAGGCAGACCCAGTTTCCCTTCAAGGGTGGAACACGGATTGCTTCTAGCAGAAACATCATTTCCAGTGAAGGCTAAACATTGGGTGGTGGTCAGTTTTTACCAGAGAAGAAGGGCTATTAAAAAGGGCCAGATTTACAATATTGCCCTTTATGGGGCTGGCTTAGCAGTGAAGACTTGATCTGCTAGCTCACTATTCTTAGAGAGGCACAGATCCACCCTACTGATGAGGTCCAACCAGACCGAAACACGTGTCTGGGGATGCTGTTGGTACTCTTGTTCAGAGGAGAATTGCCTAGCATTTCGGTGCTGGACTGCCCCAGGGCAGGACAAAGACTGATATGTTTGGGATATTTCTTCTCTGTGAAAGATAGTGAGCTAAAGACTCTAGTCCTGGTTACGAGAGACTTACCCAATGTCTGGCAGAGGGACTCCCAGGACCCCCCTTGTTAATCCGCAAGGCAGGTGCCTTCCTTTTCTTCACAGAAAACATGACGTCAAAATGAAAAGAAGATTAGAGTATTATCGTATTTGTTAGAATTGCATAGAGCCCAGCGTTTAAGGTGTTTAAGAAAAGATCAGCGAGCTGACCCGAATAGTAAAGGATACCGAATACATCAATGAGATGTAGTAGCTATGCTAATTGTATACGTTATAAAGTTAATGGATTCATGTAATGGGAATGGAAAGGACTGCATTTTGTAAAAGACTAAAGTGAATTTCTGAGCTTTATGCTGGGTCAGGTTAAGTAGCTGGCAAGAACAGATTTATGGGAACTGATCCCAAAGAGATGCATTGTCTCTGGTGCCAACAGGTTGGTGAATATCATGTGATGTTAGCTTGACCTTAATATATTTGTGTATGTGAAACCTTTTCCCACATAGTACTTAAAACACCTCATGTTTTGGAAACTGATCAATGGTTGAAACAATGAATTAAGCAAGAAGTGAATGTGTACTACCGTCCATTATAAAGGGGAGATGTGATGTTTTTTATTTGCAAATTCGAGTCACATGTAATTGTAAGTGGTTTTGTATTTGGTCTTCCAAGCAAGTTTTTGGTAATGTGTTTATATTTCTAGGAGGTTCTTTTTTTTGTACTGTGGGTAGATAAAGTTGTTGAGCTGTTGATTGTCCTTCATTTATTTATGGATGTTGTTAGACACATGTTGTCATTTACCTATGAAAGGGATGGGGAAATAGCTGGTACCTATCTGTCTTTGTCCATGTTTAATTCAAGGATGACCTGTATTCAAATAAAGCAATGTATCATTTCTAAGTACTTAACCCTTTAAAAAACGACTTAGGGAAACATAATCTTAATGTGCGTCACATCCCGGCTCTATCCCTTTGAGTTATTCTTGCTTTATTTTTTTTAGGTGTAATTCAATTCACATCATTACTTGGAGCTTCATCAGGGGTTGGGCCGTGTGGTAAAAATGCAGTGGTAACACTTTTACTGCCACATTACCACTCGGCACAATCCCGAGTTTGGGGAAAACTCTGAGGATAGCCTCCAGCTCTGAGCTGGAGGTGAATGCGCCGACTTTCTGCCAATTTTCTTCGGTGCAATTACCGTGGCGCAATTACTGCTGCAGTAATTATGCTGAACATGCCTCCTTGAGTCCTATGGACTGAAGAAGATGGGGACTTACACTTCCACCAAAACTTGGGATCCGGCACTAATAGCGCCAAACCAAGTTGCTAAACCGGCAATTGTGTTAAGCAGATTCCTAGTGGATCTACAGCTGGGCTACCAACCAACTTCTGATGAGGCCCCTGGTCTCCTCTCTGGTTCTTTTCCCATTCTGTAATGCGTAGCATGCAATAAATTGGAGGCGGGAGGGGCACAGGAAGTATGGCCCCGCCGCCTCTCATTATTGTGCTTACAATGTACACACGCTAGCTGGCCAGAGAGGAACCTCTCCTGTCAGTGACCCTCCAGCCTGTCATTATTGTACTTACAATGTACACATTCTGGCTGCCAGAGGGGACCCTCTCCTGTCAGTGAGCTCCCCCTATGAAGAAGAGGGGCATGCCATTCAGACATGTGTGGCAGCCACACTGTGTTGAGGGTGCGTGCCAGTAAGTGAAATATCGTTTAAGTGTATGAAATGTGTTTGTATGTATGTTTGTTTTTATGTATGTGTGCATGCAGGGAGTTGTAACTGTGAATGAGAGCGTGTTTGAAGTGGAAGCGGGCAGCTACATTTAGTGGTGGGTGCTGCTAGGGGGCACAGCATTCTTTTTTGCTTTACCATTGATGCACAGTATAAAATGTCATGCCACAGTAAGACTACATGGTCAGACTGGTGCCACTACCATAGGCCAGTGAAGCCATACAATAACACTTACTTGTTTGCTTTACTCTTTTACTGTGCATCAAAGGTAAAGCAACATGTAAGTATTATTACATGTCTTCACTGGCCTACGGTGGTGGTGTCAGTGTGGCCATATAGCCTTACTGTTGTATTACATTTTGTACTGTGCATCAAGAATATAGCAAACATGATAACTGCCATTGCGTGGTTTGCCTGGCCTATAGTTGTGCTCCAGACTGCATATACTTTTTTTACTGTGGCATGGCCTTTTTAACTTGGCATCATCTGTAAATCGAACATGATATATAATATGTGGCTTGACTGGCATACTTTGGTGGTGCCAGTCAGGCCATATGGTATTAATGTGGCCCGGCAGTTGTTACTGTTTATCAAGGGTAAAGCAAACATAATACATCTTAGTGCGGCACTTGCCTGGTCTACATTGTTGGCATCAGTCTAGCCATGTATTCCTATTGTGGCATGCCATTTGTTAATGCTCATCAAGGATAAAATAAACAAGACAAGTGTGATTACGTGGCTTGACTAGACTGTTGGTGGTGCCAGTCTGTATATATTTTCTTACTGTGGCATATTATTGTTTAATGGGAATCAAAGGTAAAAGCAAACATAAATGTTAATACATGGTTAGGTTGGGCTACATTGGTACAACTAGTGTGGATATACTTTCTTTTGTGTGGCAAGGCATTTTTCACTGGCTGGATTTTCTTACATTGTCATACTGGCATACATTGGTGAAGCATACATGGACATGTATGGGCACATCCAGCAAGAACATGCTTTTTCTACTGTGATATGTATTGTGGGCAAAGGCATCATGAAAATGTGTTGCAAAATGCTGCAGTGCACTGTTTGCCACCTGTAACTATTGCATTTTTTCATGTGCTACCATACAAAACTGATCGCATGCTCTGTGGCTTTTTACCCAATTGTTTACAGAAAGCGTGCTTTAAAAATGTGCCATGTTACTCATTACTTAAATATTCTCAGGGGGAGAAATACCCAAAACTCTCAGTGTTGGTTTGGGCTCCCTTGCTAGGTTTGGTCTCCTCCCCATATACAGGGAAAACATTTGCGCACCTCCAATTAAAAAAAACACCAGCCAGCTCTGTACAGGCCATCCTTGATGAAATACCTAGAAGGCAAGGTGCCACTCCATTTACATTTATAGTAGTAGGGTTTGTGTATAAAAACAAGTGATGCAAAAACAGGAGACTCTAGGCTACTTTCTCTTCCCACAGGAGACAACTGACATCCCCCAAAAAATAAGAACTCCCCCCCTGAAGAAGACCTGGTAGATGGTAGGGTTGAAATGTGTGGGGAATAGCAGTATCCTACTTTAACAGCAGAGACTTTCGTTCAATAATTACAAATATATTGAATAAAGAGTACATCTTGTGATGCGTGTAAGATTATACAAATTAGTGGAATTTGTTAGAGGTCGCATTGTTGTGTTTATGTTAAAGTTGTTTAAGATGTACCACACGTTTTTGACACATAGATGGGATGAGTCAGAGCAAACATACATAAGCACTGGAGAAGAAATTATAACATGGTATTGGATTGTGCCTTCCAGACGCACTGCCCGATTTGGTCTCCTTTCCATCAAGCCCACGTATTCCTTTACCTCTCACTTCCTGATGTTCTTCTCTTACTACTCTTCCGTTCCCACTCCACCCACGTTCCGTTCACTCATTCTACTCCAAATGTCTTCCTCCTCTGTCACTCCGATGTCTCTCATGTCTTCTTTACCTCACCTACACACTTTGAGGTTACTACTCTCTACACAGCAAAGCTACTCTCTCCTCCCTACTGCTACTCTCTCCTTAACATTATTACTACTACTCCACCCCACCTCCTACTCACAAACACTCTTTTCACTCACCAAATTACTTGACATTCACTCCCTGCACTTCGTTCCCTAAACCCACTTGCCACTCTTTTAAACACAGTCACAATGCAGTACCACTTGCACTCCCTAAACAATGCCTTACCGTCTTCAAGAATCACCTCCACAATCTACTCCATCATCCTTCCTCCTGCTGGTCTTTCGGTCTGCCCCTTCACCTCCCCGGACTTCACCTGAACAAGCTAAACCTTCCTGTATGCTGTAGCTTCTTTTTACCCCTCTCTACTTCCTCATTGGTCCTCTGACCTTGGCCAGTTGGGTCTTGTCTTCCCTGTTCGGGAGGGATCAGTGCTATTATATGTTTTACATTGCGAGTTACATCGCTGACCATTTTCTCTGTGTGGAACAGCCGAGGTGTTCGAAAGGCAGCCAGGGCTACACTTTTTTAATGTCTGTGTTCAGGAACTGAGGAGTGGTCCCCGTGAGGAATATACAGTCTGTTTGGGCAGACACCTCTGTATGCAAAGCACATGGCAGTCTAGTGGACTCCTCTTTGGGCACCCTGAGGCTAGTGAGTAGGGCTCATCTTAGGGGACTGCATGTAGAAGCTCCATCTCCTGGCTCTGTTCGTCTCCTTCCCATGTCACTGAGCGCTCTCTTACATTGCTGTCTGTGAGAACCAAGTCTCTTTCTCCCAAGGGTTTCTTTCTGCGCCAGAGGTTTCGCAAGTTTCTTTGTCGGGTGCTGATGATTCTTTGCCTCGTGGGTGTTCACCTTCCTATGTTATTAGGTTTGTGAAATTAGTCGAGAGCACTCTGCTAGCATTTTGAGTCACAGTCATGGGGTGATGCAATTTGGTACTGCGTAGATACAAGTTGGCGCATGGACAGGAATTGGGGCCCACCCAACTGCCACAAAAGCCCCCCCGCCCGGGTTAGGACTAGCACGGGATTTCTCCATAGGTCTCCCACCCAAGACTGAGAGGGATTCCCATCCCTCTTGACATGGTCAGGCTAGGTGATGTAGACTGGTTCTTGGGGCAGTGAATTCCCAAGCCCCCACAAAGGAATGTCTATACATGATGTTATTTGCTACCACTGTTATTTTATTAAATTACATAGGATTTAGGTCGTTTTATACCATTAAATAAGACTCACTTTTTACTCAAGCTTCACTGCTCCAGTAGGTATCACAAAGTATGCAGTGCTATGTGGTAGCACAGTTATTCTTAGTTTCAGTAATAATGCACCAACTGGTAATGGTCCTAAAAATGTACTTAGATTATTAAATACTGTTTAACCCCACAAGCATAAATGTAGAAATGTAAGCAGCACTTTACAACACTGGCCAAATGCTTTCTTTAGAGTCAAGATGCAATACTGTGTGCAGAGCCCCCCCACGTCCCCCTCGAGCCCCTCCCCAACCGGTGCAACCTGTAGGAAAGGTAAGTTATATTAATAGTAATATTAGATGTACAGAGGCTTTTCATTTCTACCCCCTGTGTGTATATGTCCATGTCACTCACCAATTTCAATGTTCATAATTCTCGAAGTGTGCGGTAATAGTATATGGGCCTCATTACGACCCTGGCGGAGGACCATGGTGCAATTTGCACCATGGTCCATGGCGCAAAGCTGCCAACTCCGCCATGGGGGTTGGCGGACTTACCGCCCCATTCCGAGGTTGGCGGGGCGGTAAGTCCCCAATCCCCATTTACCCTTCCCCATTCCCATTTTTGCCCCATAGGGTATAGTGGGAGTGGGGAAGGCGTTAATTACGCCACCGTAAATTACGGTGGCGTAATTAACAACAAGTCCCGTAGCGCCATGGATTTTTCCGCCTGCGAAAAGCAGGCGAAAAAATCACCATGGCGCTACGGGAACTCGTAGTCTGGCGGAAAGGTACGCCATGCTTTACGCCGGCGTAAAACCCTTTCCGCCAGGGTCGTAATGAGGGCCTATGTCTTTAGCTGGCATCTTCAAGTTTTAGTCAATCTTTAAAAAAATGCAATAATAACTAGTAAATCTAATGATTTATAGTAGATGATTATAGTATCGTCTATACCTTATATGCAAATACATTTCATGTCCCATGACTTACCTGTAGTATTTATGTAAGATGAGTATGTCCTGCTACCAATAGTACTATGCCCCAGACAGACTCCACCTCATGGTCCCTTCGTATCCTGATTCCTGCTGGAGGGGCTGCCAGGAAAGGAGCACCTATGTCCACATGTGGTTGCTATGCACAAAGTTCCAGCCTTACAGGAAAGAGGTCCTTTCACACATTCAACCCCTTCTGGGAATTGATGTGCCCCTCGACCCACTGATCATATTATTGGGGACTGCGGGAAGGGCCTCTACCCTCTTTCTGGCTGCAAAGCTAAGTTTCTCACTTACCTTCTCCTCGCAGCCTGGAAAGCTGTGGAGAGTCCACTCATGGGTATGTGTTGGGGGAAACTTTGGAAGATGCTAGTCTCTTAGAAAATAACTGTGTTAGTTCGGGATAGCACCCGAGCTAATAGCGTTACAGCCACCCGGTCCGGCGCTATTAGGGCCGGATCAAGAGTTGGGGGGTAATGGGTATTCCCCATTTTCAGCGCAATTAGCGCACGCTAATTGCACTCGAAAATGGGCGTTAAGTTGGTGCATTTACTCCCAGTTAAATGCTGCCAGACTTGTGATTGGGTAGACCCTTAGATGCAGTGATAATGTCATTACTGGCGCATTTGAGGCTACCGCCCGACTCGTAATAAGGCCTACTGTCTGTTAGAATGTTTTATATCATGTACTATGTTTGCATCAATCCTGTGCTTACACGCCCACCATCATTGTGCCTGTGCGTGTTCATTAACGCTTGCTTATCAGCTATTGTTTGTGTGTGCGTATATGTGCTGTCACCCCAGTCTCTTAAAATTCAATAAATAAAGTTGTTAAAAAAAAGATGAGGATGTCCTGTAATGAATCATCCTAGTTTCCCCTTTCTAGCCGCGTATAACATAGCCGTCATTTTTTATGATATTTATATTGCAGGGTATGTCACGCATACGCAACGCGTGACATCACATCTGCGTTGTATTTTGTTAACATTGCAGCATCCATTTATGTGCCAAAGGCCACGGTTAAAGTAACATCATCAGTTGGTTGCAATAAATATATTGGAGTTAGTTTGGTTTTTGCAATATTGTAAGTATGATAACTTTATTGTAATAAATTAACACAAGTGTGTTGGAATTGTCAATTAGGCATCTCTGATTTGATGAATTATAAATGTACAGCACATCCGTGTGTGTGATTATAAATGCAGAGGTGATACCTTCCTGTGCTTTACACCCATGTTAACAGTGTAGTGCATATGAAATAATCTCCTGTGTCCTGCTACATTGGCTGGTCATTATTCTCTATTTGCTCATAGTTAGCTATATTTTCCTTTAGAATTGTAAAAGAAATTGAGATGTAAATAAATGAGATTGCTTATTATTTAAACTTGTTTCAAGTCGGAAACCTCTATAGGAATAGTATTATAGCTTATTTCATGGCAACATAATTTTATATATAAATTTAGAAGTAAGAAGATCCCAACTAAGGACAAACTGACTCGCGGTGAACAAGAGATCTTGTCTAATTTACACGCACTTGATGACTATGTAATCAAACCATCGGATAAAGGAACCAACATAGTCATCATGAATCGGCAAAATTACGTCAATGAAGCCAATAGACAACTTACAGATAAAGATTGTTATGCGCAATAAGATGTAGATCCCATAGCAGAGATGAATGATAAACTATTTAAGTTATTTACTGTATGGAAAGAGAGAGGTCTGCTCAACAAAGATATGTGCAAATTTCTACATCCAAAATTCCCGGTGATGCCCACCATCTATTTTTCGCTTAACGTGCATAAAAACAAAACAAGACCCCTTGGAGGCCCATAGTTACACTATGTGGTGCACTTTTTGAAAATATTTCAAAATTGGATGAAACCTTAGTGAATTTTGTCACCACTTTACCATCATATTTAAGAGATACTAAGGACTTCTTGAATAAAATTGATGGCATCCCCGGGGAAGCCACTTTCTTGTTAACAACATTGGATGTAGTTTCACTTTATAAATCGATAAAACACACAGATGGCTTGAAAGCATGCAAGTACTTCTTACAGACCTGTTCACTCAACTATCTACAACATGGGAAGATGATTTCAGAGATGATCAATCTATGTTTGACAAATAACAGTGTCCTATTCAACAAAGGTTTCTATACACAGCTGCAGGGTATAGCAATGGGGACCACCTTTGCCCCTATGCAAACCTAACCATGGGCTGGTGGGAGAAGTTCACGGCATGGCACCCGGATAACAGTCATCACACAGCCAAAATTGCACTGTGGCTGTGCTACATTGATGACTTATTTATTATCTGGGAGAGAACGATTACTGAATGGTTGGATTTTGTCAAGTCATTAAATGTGAATGAACTCAATTTGCAGTTCACCGAAAGCCACAGTAATACTGCTATTGTCTATTTAGATATTCTTGTAACTGTGGCACAAGGTGAACTAGTGCCAGAACTCTACAGAAAACCTACAAGTTCCAAAATACCATTACACGCTAAGAGCAACCACCCCAGAGCCCTCAAATGGAGCATACCCTATGGTGAATTTATTCAAATAAGGAGAAATTGTTCCCAAATTGAAACTTTTGATAAAGAATGTAGACAAATGGCCTCAAGGTCTCAACAGAGAGGTTAGCCTAAGAGAGTGCTAGAAAGAGCATACAGCAAAGCACAAGACAAACCACGCTCCTCTTTATTGATGTCTAATTGAATGACCCAAGAGGACACAGATTTTATGGAGACGAGACTTAATCTAACATTCAGAAAAGGCTCTAAGAACATACATCATATAATGCACAAACATTGTACTGAAACAGGACGAACATCTGGGTACCATCTTGGGAGATAACATTAACATCACCCCCAGGTGCTCCACCTCGTTAAGAGATAACTTAGTATCATGCTACAAGACCCCAAAGGTTACTTAAGCTGGCCAAAGTTGGCTGAGTACTAAAATAGATGGGTTTCACAAATGTATGAAATGCAAGGCATGTCAATTTGCCATAAATACCAAAGACTAGTTGCCCCCCATACTGCTATAAAATGTCACCATCAAGTCTAGGATCACTTGTGAAACTGAGTATGTGATATATGTACTCACGTGCCCGTGTGATAAATGGTATGCCAGGAGCACAATAGGAAAACTAAAACTGAGGGTGCTACAACATATAAGATCTATTAAAAATGATGTTGACTTGACATACCCGATGGCTTTACATTTTGAAGAGAAACACAGAGACAAGTTAGAGGGTTTTGCTTACTTTGGTATACATACTGTTCCAAAAGCACCCAGAGAAGGGAACCGAGAGCTCCTCCTCAGACAATTTGAGACCAAATAAATTGTGGATCTGGAAACCAAAAAACCTAGGGGTCATAATCTTGATGAGGAACTGTATACTTTCTTGGGTACCTGAAGATGGAAATCAGGAGTTGATCAATTAAGCATTTTATTTGAGACCATGTGGAATTACAGCTCTCTACCCACACATTTCATTGTTTAGTTTATGACACCTGTATCTCCCTTTAGACCTAGGTATAGGGAATTTCTCACACAAGACACATGGTGGCTGTAATTAAGCACTGAACAATATAGGTTAGGAGGTTTTTGGCGCATGGACTGCCTTTCTGATGCTATGTGGGTAGAAATATATGAATTTGTATGACAGACTTTATATAGACTTATCGAATGTATTTTAGATTACCTCTATTCACTAACTGATTTTAAACTTGTTCTTTTTTCCAGGGTGGGCAATTTCTTTGCCTTCACATATAGATACATTGGTCAGCTCATTTATTATCATCTTACATATCCTTTGTTGTACTTTTAATTAGCTTTGGTTGGACATGAAGACATTTGGTAAGTTGTAGTATGATGCGGTAGGACAACAGCGCAGCTATTGGACTCAGCCATATGAGATGCACTAGCACTTTATAAAGGGACTGTAGGGAGCACCTAGCACCTTATGAATGGCTGCTATCATAAGACCTAGCACTTTAGGAATTGCTGTTATTATATAGCACTTTGCTATAAAAGTAGTTACCAAGCTGCTAGAAGCACAATGCACTTTTTAGAGATTAGGCAGCTAACAGCATACTTGCACTTATAGCTGCTAGAAGCACCAGGCACTTTATTATGATTATTTGCACGTGTGGCAGCACCTTTGAGTCCGTAGTAGACACACATTGCACAGAGTCCAGACATTAGCAAGCGGGCAATGAATGGCAGTCAGCATAGAATTCAGACTATGCATGAACACAGATATCAGACAGTGCTTCTAGTCAACCACATACTAGCCTTTCGCAAATAAGGGAGCTAATGCAGGAGTTTTCGACTGTAACCGGCTCCTGTTTACATTTATGCCATTAGAGCAGAATGGAGGCATTTTTCGATTATGTGTCCAAATTTGGGATCGTAATGGCAAATTACTGCAACATTTGATGCCAGTAGTTTTTTAATTAAGCACATGGTTCCATATATATAATTAGATTGTATACATGAGTGTAACACTATGGAGTTAGATATTTGATTTAATGTTAACCTTTGTTATCTGTCTGAACTATAACCCGCAATGCAGTCAGCATATTACATAGCCTGTCCATTTGATGACCGCCACAATACACTGTTCCAAGATGTCCGACCTGATACCTATGAAGCTAAGACTAGCCATTGATTGTATACTACTCTACAAGGAACGACCATAGAGAGCATGAGAGCGTTATAGTCCTGTACCTATGTTTACATCGTGAACGTGACCAAGTGGTGTGTGTACCACAAAACGCATTGTTTTTGCAGTGATTTTCTTCTTAATAAAAGATTTTTTTTTTTTGGCCTGGCATACTTTTGGTGATTGGACTCAGGGTTCGGAGAACATTTTCTCCTCTGGACTGCTCTTGGAGTGCAACCCAAACACTCTGTACTGCGGTGTTTTATCATATATATATATATATCTGTATAGGTGGTGGTCCGGGGGGATGGCAGCTCCTTGTACAAATGAGCTCCTTTACAAGAGGTTGATGGTTCCCAAAGTCAGTATTCTAAAACAATATCTGATAGAAATGTGAAATGCATATTAGCTGGTCGCCAGTAAGACAAATATTCTTCAACCTGGCAAAATTAAAACTTCTCATCAAATATATCATGCCGCTTAGTGTTGTTGTAGACTGCAGATATTCCAACATGTTATATTTACAAGCAATAATGAATACCAGATCTCAGCTAGTATAGGAATACATTAATTTCATGCTCATGGTTAAGTCCAATAGTCATTCATCTAAGTTTGCAAATCATCCTAGATTCTAGCTGTCTGAGCTGTAGATGTATGTCACCTCCTCTAAATTTCACTCGAACAAGCCTAATGAATCGAATCTTTGCTTTTTCTCCCATTTGCTGTTCTTCCTGCCAATGGTGGGCTAATGGTATTCTCTGGATTTTATTGTTTAGGCTCCCCACATAGATCTTCTCACAAATGCAAACAATAGCATATACTATGTATTTGGAATGACAATTAATTAACTCTTAATTTTAACTCCCATTCCGCCAATGCATATACATTTCTCACTGTATTGATGTGCATATTTGCAAATACTACAAGATCTGCATTTATGGAAACCATTTCCCAAAGATTTCAACCAGTCACTGTGCCCTTTCCCCTCATTTACCTGCAGAAAAGATGGCCTTGGTTTATTCTTGATGGTGGGGGCCCTTGTTTAGATAAACCTGGGCTTTTCACTGATATCTTTTAAGTCACTATCTAGCTATAGAATGTGCCAATGCCTATATACCATTTTGTATAATACATAACTATCTTTTGATAATTTAGTAATGTGATTAACGGTGGGTATGTGTGCAAGTTTCGTCTTCTCAATTGGGTTAAGCATATTTTTCCCCTCTATATTCCTGATCTTGTCCGAGCCTTGAGGACACATTGCCTTGAGTAACTCCTTTCAAAAAACTTGTAAGTTAGAAGTCCACATTCTTGTTTGTACAGTTTATCCGTGCTACAATTTCTTCAGGCTCTATGCAATTCTCCTACAGGAATATTGCAAATAGTGGTTTCCTGTGACAACTGCTAGCATGCAGCATCAAACTGACTTCTGTAGCTTTTCTGAAAGTCCTAGTTTCCAGTTTTCCATCCACTACATAAATATGCAGGTCTAAAAAAAAAATTGACAATTCATCAATATGCCTTATTAGTTAAATTCCAAACCTGTTCATGTTGAGATGATCAACACAATTTACCAAAGCTTTCTTTTTTGCCATCCCATATCAAAATCATGTCATCTATATAAAGCTTTCAAACTTTCACTTGGTGCTGGTATATGTTTGCCTGGAAGGCAAAGGTCTCCTGAAACTGGTCCATAAAAAGTTTAGCCAAGGAGGGGCCATATTTCGCCCCCATAGAATCCCCCTTTGGTTTGTGAATAATAGTCCTGGTTAAATAGATAATTGCTATACTCTAGGGTAAAATTAAGGCACTTCTTAATCATCTCTACATGCTCCTGATTAGATGCAGAGAAGTCTTTGAATATATAGGCAATTGCTTCAATAGCTAGTGAGTGTTCAATTGAGGTGTACAAAGATGTTGGGCCTGATTCATGGAAGTATTTTATAATGGTGCAATCCCATAGGAAAACGTTCCATGAATCATGCCCATTGTATCTTGTTGTCCATTCCGTCTGCTCTAAGATTTGAAGAACTTGGGTCGCCCTGATGTATGAAGGGTAGGGCAAGCACGTGTGCTTTAATGGCATTATCTATATATTATGACAGACCCTCAGTAGCCCAAACAATGTCCAGAAGAAAGGTCGGGTTTCACTTGAAGGCAGAATCATTAATGCCAATGACGTTTTCCAGGTGGTCAAGAAGAGTGTAGTTATTGATAGTGTGAAAGGTGGAACACATACTTGGCAAGCGACTGCAGTAGCTCCTCTCTCATAAAGAGGAAGGCAGACCCAGTTTCCCTTATAGCAGAAACATCATTTCCAGTGAAGGCTAAACATTGGGTGGTGGTCAGTTTTTACCAGAGAAGAAGGGCTATTAAAAAGGGCCAGATTTACAATATTGCCCTTTATGGGGCTGGCTGAGCAGTGAAGACTTGATCCGCTAGCTCACTATTCTTAGAGAGGCACAGATCCACCCTACTGATGAGGTCCAACCAGACCGAAACACGTGTCTGGGGATGCTGTTGGTACTCTTGTTCAGAGGAGAATTGCCTAGCATTTCGGTGCTGGACTGCCCCAGGGCAGGACAAAGACTGATATGTTTGGGATATTTCTTCTCTGTGAAAGATAGTGAGCTAAAGACTCTAGTCCTGGTTACGAGAGACTTACCCAATGTCTGGCAGAGGGACTCCCAGGACCCCCCTTGTTAATCCGCAAGGCAGGTGCCTTCCTTTTCTTCACAGCAAACATGACGTCAAAATGAAAAGAAGATTAGAGTATTATCGTATTTGATAGAATTGCATAGAGCCCAGCGTTTAAGGTGTTTAAGAAAAGATCAGCGAGCTGACCCGAATAGTAAAGGATACCGAATACATCCATGAGATGTAGTAGCTATGCTAATTGTATACGTTATAAAGTTAATGGATTCATGTAATGGGAATGGAAAGGGCTGCATTTTGTAAAAGACTAAAGTGAATTTCTGAGCTTTATGCTGGGTCAGGTTAAGTAGCTGGCAAGAACAGATTTATGGGAACTGATCCCAAAGAGATGCATTGTCTCTGGTGCCAACAGGTTGGTGAATATCATGTGATGTTAGCTTGACCTTAATATATTTGTGTATGTGAAACCTTTTCCCACGTAGTACTTAAAACACCTCGTGTTTTGGAAACTGATCAATGGTTGAAACAATGAATTAAGCAAGAAGTGAATGTGTACTACCGTCCATTATAAAGGGGAGATGTGATGTTTTTTATTTGCAAATTCGAGTCACATGTAATTGTAAGTGGTTTTGTATTTGGTCTTCCAAGCAAGTTTTTGGTAATGTGTTTATATTTCTAGGAGGTTCTTTTTTTTTGTACTGTGGGTAGATAAAGTTGTTGAGCTGTTGATTGTCCTTCATTTATTTATGGATGTTGTTAGACACATGTTGTCATTTACCTATGAAAGGGATGGGGAAATAGCTGGTACCTATCTGTCTTTGTCCATGTTTAATTCAAGGATGACCTGTATTCAAATAAAGCAATGTATCATTTCTAAGTACTTAACCCTTTAAAAAACGACTTAGGGAAACATAATCTTAATGTGCGTCACATCCCGGCTCTATCCCTTTGAGTTATTCTTGCTTTATTTTTTTTAGGTGTAATTCAATTCACATCATTACTTGGAGCTTCATCAGGGGTTGGGCCGTGTGGTAAAAATGCAGTGGTAACACTTTTACTGCCACATTACCACTCGGCACAATCCCGAGTTTGGGGAAATCTCTGAATGCGCTGACTTTCCACCAATTATTTCGGTGCATTTACTGCTGCAGTAATTGCGCCGAAAATGCCTCATTGATTCCTGTGTACTGAAAAATATGGGGACATACACCACCACCATAACTTGGGATCCAGTGCTAATAGCACCAGACCAGGTTGCTGTAACGGTAATTGCGTTAAGCATTTTCCTGGTGGATTTACCACTGGGATGCCAACTAACGTCTGATGAGGGCCGTGGTCTCCTCTCTGGTTCTTTTGGCATTCTGTAATGCGTAGCATGCAATAAATGGGAGGCCGGAAGGGGACATGAAGTCTGGCCCTGTCACCTCTCATTATTGTGCTTACAATGTACAAACGATGGCTGTCAGAGGGGACCCTCTCCTGTAAGTATCATTTATGTGTGTGCAATGTGTTTGTATGGATGTTTATTTTTATGTCTCTCTGCATGCAAGAAGTTGTAACTGTGAGAGAGAGCTTGTGTGAAGTGGAAGCAGGAAGCTAAATTTAGGGGTGGCTGCTGCTAGGGGGCACAGCATTGTTTTTTGCTTTGCCATTGATGCACTGTAAAAACTGCCATCTCACAGTAAGACTACATAGTCAGACTGGTGCCACTACCATAGGTCAGTGAAGCTATATAATAACACTTACATGTTTGCTCTACCCCTTTTCTGTGCATCAAAGGTAAAGCAACATGTAAGTATTTTTTTTTATTGGTTAATTACATTTAAACCTTAAACATTACTTCAAGATTAGTTCCTTACAAAATAAATTTCCAGAAGCCATTGTCCATTTTAACCTGCGGCCTTCCTCTTAGTTCTCAGGCTTCTGGTTCAGTCCTAAGGATTCTACTAGTTGGAGACCCGCCAGGACTAAGCCTAGATTTTCTACTGCCAGTATCCCTTCCCAACACTCATCAGTTTTTTGGTCGAAAAGGCTTCTATATTTGTTCTAAAAGAGCGTTCGTCTTTCGGTCAACTTCTTACAGTTAAATACCAGATGTTTCAATGTCTCCGGATTTTCTTGGTTGTTGCAGAACCAGCAAGAAGCATAGTCTGGGGAGATCTGTTTTCTCGATAGTTGTACTTCCCTCATATGCAGAATATTAAATCGGCATCTCAACAGTAGATCCCGATAGAAGGGGGATGGAAATTTCGCAAAGTATTTAGGTAATTGATTCAGTGCTTTCCATTCGCACCGTGGGAGAAAGCCAGTCTTGCTCTGTTCCCTCAATGCCAATGTCTCTATCCAATCCCTCCTTTGTAAATTCTTTTTCACTTTAGTCGGGGGGTCCATGAGCATTTTCGTGTCCATCTCATTTGCTGTCAAGTATTCGGTACAGCGTAATCCCCAAACTTGGAGCAATTTGTCCTTTGGGATTTCCTGAATATTTAATGTCTCAAAAGGGATTGCTGGCGTGGGGGTCATGCATTTCTCAAACAGGCAAAGGGTTTTCCACATTGCTATGGATCTTAGTGATTCCAGGCGTAGTTCGTATCTGATCATGTACGCCGGAACTGAGTTGGGCAGTCGCAGAACGGTTTTCCAAAAGTGCATTTCCATAGTTTCACATACCTTCCAGTATGGATTCAAAAGTGATTCTGAGCCATATACCAGAACTGCCACCACCTTTTGTTTGTAGAACGTCCATATCTGGCCTATTGAAAACTCCCTGTAGCGGTGATGGATGGCTCTCCCCTGGTTGGTCAATTTTTTAAATTTTTCTTTTAGTAAATTCAACTGTCCTTGTTCGTTAATATTTCTATTAACTAGAACTCCCAGGTAAATAATGGAATTCACGTTTTCCAATTTTTTACCATTGATGAACCAGCGTGGTGCATTCCCTTTTTTGATTTTTCTCTGTGCAGCTTCCATTATCATTACTTTGGACTTGTTATCATTAGCCCGCATATCATTTTCATCAAGGTATTGCTTGAAGGCGTCCAATCGTCTTTGCAGAGCAATTTCTGTCTGGTCTACAAAGGCCAGATCGTCAGCATACAAGATCCAGGGTATTGGCCCTTCATTTATCTTCGGAGGGAAAGCACGAACATCACGTTGTGATTCACCCAGATCCGCCATTTATAGTACAAAGAGGAAGGGTGCAAGAGCGCATCCTTGTTTTATTCCTCTATATGATTTAATTTTTTTCATGAGGACACCATCCCTGGTTAGTCGTACTTGTATAGGTGTATTTGTATACAGACTTTGGATGGCTTCCACCAAGTCCGGCGGGCAGTTCCACTTTTTTAATTTGGCCCATAGACGTTCTCGATTTACAGTGTCGAATGCTTAGGCCAAGTCCATAAATCCCAAATATAGCCTGCTATTGGACTCAAGCGTTCATAATTTTAATAGATTCAAGATGAATACATTTAGAGAAATTCCCACTCCTGCCGTAAACTTGGTTTTTCGCTTGTCAAGAATTCCTGATGATATTGCCGATTTTTTGAAGTCTCGCAGCAGAAGTGAGGCAAATAGCTTCCCTATTGAATCAAGGAGGGCTATTGGCTGGTAGTTTGTAGGATTACTTCGATCTCCCTTTTTAAAGATAGGGACTATCAACACTGTCAGTTTAGAAATTTGGATACCTCTAATTTGAGACCGCAAATGCATTTTGGTGGCCGTGGACCAACCGTCTCATGCACGATACGACAGAATATAGGTTTTCGAGTTTGCCAATGAACGGCCATTTTGATGTAACAAGAATCGGCATTTTGTTTTCTAACCATTGCTCATTGCTTTCTCTTCCTATTGCTTCGCAGTATATTTTCCGCTTACACTGCTCGACTGTGGAACATTGTTGTCTGTATGTGAAAAGGACAAGACCGCAGGGCCGAGAGGATAACAAGAGTTCTCTGAAACACAAACATAGGCAGCGCCAGGAAGAATGCCCGGCTCCCTCCTTAATGTAGCCTTGAAGCAGAGCTGCAGGGCATTTAATCATTTCACAGCTGCCCGCCAGTCTCGTTATATGGTAGAATATGCTAGAATAATACTGCTAAAGGCTTGAATTATGCTTTTCTAACGGCCCCCCTTTGCTGAGCCCGCTAAGAGCATGTCGGCTCCCAGGACGCGAATAGCACCTGATAGATAGCAAGGTCTGGAATGCAACTCCCCCCCGTATGTAGTTCGCTTCCAAGAACAGAAGCGCTGTGTTCTATTCAATAACCGAAAGATGCCTACGCACTCACAAATTGCAAATTGTTAGTAGAATAGATGTTTGAAGTTGTCATAGTGGTCGGAGATGCCCATCATCACACCAAGTTCAAAGAAACCCAATAAAGAGGGGTGTTAAACATGTGATAGCTGATTGTTTGATATGCATTTTGTATATATGTAACTGATGTACGTAATTCACTCTCTTGCGTCCCTCGAGGTCTAGAGATACACGTCGCGGGGCGTGAGACCGAGTTGGCCAACTGAGACTTTTGCTTTGCAATAAAACCCTAGCTTTGGGAATATAACCTCGTGTCTGGCGTCTCTATCGTGTGTGGTGACCCGCCTTGTTTCCATAGACGTCAGGGTCCCCTAGGGGCCCCTTTCAAGATGGCGCCCGAATAGGGACCCTCCCCCACTTGTTCCTTCGCGTATTGTTGTAATTGAGAAAGGCAGAGAACGGCAAGCACGGGACGATCGAGCCGGGATCAAGAGGTGTTCGGGGCGCCCTGTAAAAGTGATGAGAGACTCCTTTGCAGATCTGCACACATCTGATCCCTGATCGACGTGCCTGGCTAGAGAACAAGGAGGCGAGGGTCCCGAAACGAGGCGGAAGCCAAGAAACGCAGACATGACGTCCTTTGGTGCGTCAGTATACAGACGACTTGATTTATCAGCTGAGTCATTCCCCGATTCAAAGTATCCTGATATTGGTTGAGAGTTGACTTTGCAAAATCAAACGCCCTAGGTAAGGTTGATTAACCAGGGGGAAGGTTGAAACATGCCTGGGGTATTGTCCACCTTAGTGGGGTTTTTCCGCTGTGGTAGAAATCTTTGGAAAATGGCCAAATTGTACCACCTAGGTGAACGCTGGCGTATGAGATGTATGTGAAGTATGGAGTGGCAGGGGCGTTGCTGGGGGGGGCTAAGGGGGTTATAGCCACTGATCTTTTGGTTGTAGCCCCGGATAGAATCTCAGGAGCTACAGCCAAAAGACTAGCTAGCCCCCAGTCCCAACAGTTCCGACATCAGCTTAGCCCCGGGTCTTTTCCAGACCTAGCAACACCCCTGTGGAGTGGTGCGATAATATTCCGTGAGACTTGGCATAGGCAAACCAGAAAGCAACAAGACCATCAGTGGCCGATTAATGGTAGTTTTGAAATGGCGAGGATAGATAACTTGGAAAGGGTGTTGATAAGAAAGAAAGCGCGTCCTGCAGCATTTGAAACTATTAAAGACTGGAGAAAGGAAGCAATGCTCCGATTTAAAAGCAGAGCAAAGCATGCGCGCAGGCATAAATCAAAAGGTGAGGTAGCGGAAGAAAAAGAAGAGGAGGAGTGGACTGAGAGTCTAAGCGGGGCAGGTAGGCGTGACCAGTTGAATATAGAAAAGATATACCCACAACGAGAATTACACATGACAGATGAATTGATAGAAAATATATTGACCCATACGAAACAAGGCCCAAGATCAGAAGTAAGACCAGATACGTCAGTAGCTATCGCCCAGACCCCGCACGTAGCCTAAGCTCCCTCTCCGGTAGCTCAAGCCCTGCCACACCCACAGACCACGCACGTAACACTTCCTACTAGCCAACCAGGCCCACAACAGACACTCGCTGTTCCCATTGTCCCACCCGCACCTCCCGCCTTAGACACAGACTCGGTACCGTCCGTTCCTCCCGGGGTTGAAGTTGAAACCACGGAGGCAAGAGGCGGGACTGACCAACGGGAGTTCACGAGGGTAACCCGCAGCACAATCAACAAGGAAAGGAAGGTGGAATTGCAGCAACAGGCAGAGATGTATATAGACGGGAATGATGGGACGGCAACATTGGCTTTGATATTTTTTTTATTTTTTTATTATTTGTATATAATCTGTTAGATTGCTACAAAAAAAAGAAGTTTTTCAGTTCTTGAAGTGAAAGAAGGACGTTTCTGCATAATCGGTAATTTCTCAAGGAGGACCAAGAAAGCAAAGAAAGAGCGAAGAGAGAGACTTTTCCGATGGTTTACTTCGGTGTCATCTGCGACGTCTTCTCTAATGCAATGGTTAACAGTTTGGTAGCTGCTATAAACCACCTTGTTTGGGCTCCCGTGATGAGGCGGTTCCACCAAATGTTGTCGTCACCGACGTAAAACAGTTCGCACACAGGACCGAGGAAGGCCTTTCTTTCTTGGTCAATTGCAGGACAAACCATCAAGAGGTGTTTGATAGATTCTGTGGATTGAGCATCTCTGCAGAGTCTACAGGATCTTTCTTCAGTTACTGAGCGGATGGCTAAAACTTCTTGTGTCGGAAACAGATTTAGACGGGCTTTCAACAGAGTTCTCATAAGAAGTTTGCTCGGGTATTTCGTACAATATTCCATCGTTTTTTTCAGTTTATTGAAGACTGGTGGCAAGTGGGCTAGCAGTTTGTTCGCTACAGCATTGTCATTTGTTTTTATCCAATCGCCCCATTCCATTTTTGTTTTTATTCTCAGAGGGTTCTGGATAAGTTCTTCTTCTGAGCACGCTATATCTTGCAATATACGTCTTTGTTTCTCAGCCCAGTTGTTAAGGAATGTGTTGCTCCCTTTAGATAATTCCTCAGAAATCATCCTATATATTTCCAGGCTTTCTGGGTCCCTGATTTTTCCGTAGAGTTGAATGGTACTCTGAGCGACCACTGCCTCCATGGAAAGCAGCCCAAGTTCACATCTTATAGGTGCCACAGCTGTCGATTTCGGTAGGCCTAATGTTGCTCTCCAGATGAAACCTTTTAATTTGGTCCATAGGGTCGAAAGAATAGCGGGGCTGGCATCCATGCCATAAGTTAATGCTGGAATTACTTTTGACTTATAGAATTGGATTGCCGGTAGAAGACTATTTACCGTATTTTCTGTCGACTGCTCGTAGTTGGGCCGTTAAGTTTTTGGCTTTTGTACACAGGGTTGCCTGCATACTTAAACCTCTTTTCGTGCTGTCAATGTCGACTCCAAGGTATTTGAATGTGGAGACAATTTCAATTTTAGAGTGGTCAAGGTACCACTTCAAGGACTCTCGTTTTAGATTTATTGATCTCCAAGTTGTTTTCCTTGGTGTAGTGGGCCAAGTTATCCAGTTGGCGTTGAAGGCCCACCTGAGTGTGATCCAGAATGATGAGATCATCGGCGTATAGCACTCTGTCAACCGTTGTATTTCCAATTTTCGGCGGAAAGGATCTAATCAGATCTTGTGAGGTTTGATATCGCCAAGGAAGGAGATGAAGAGAGCAGGGGCAAGAGGGCATCCCTGTTTTACTCCACGATTAGATGGTATGAGGTTGGAAAGTAGCCCTTGGTGGTTTAGTCTGACTGAAACACTGGTGTTGGTGTGTAAGGCGATGATCGGGTCAAGGATCCGGTTAGGGCAGTTCCACTTCTTCAGTTTGGTCCAGAGTTTCAATCTGTCAAGTCTATCGAAAGCCTGGGATAAATCCACGAAGGCTAGGGAAATTCTCGGGGCACCTAGCAAAACTTTTTCTTTCAGGATGTTTTGAATCATTATATTAGCACCTGTACTGAAGGTTTTCTGAAATCCCGTTTAGAGTGGGTCCCTGGCCGGAGAGATTCTTGCCCAGTTCTGGAAGTGGGTCAAAAGGCTAGTAGCAAAGACTTTACCAATGACGTCCAATAAAGCTATAGGACGGTAGTTGGAGGGGTCTTCCCTGATGCCTTTTTTGAAGATTGGAACAATGATTGCTTGATTCCATGAGCTAGGGATTGTCTTTCATTCTTTGCAGTCTTTGAAAGTCATGCTCAGGACTGCTGACCAAGCCTCCGGATGTTGTCTTAAATCCGTATTTGCTAGACTGTCGGGCCCAGGAGCACGCAACAGTTTCAATTTTGAAATGATAGACCTTATATCTTCTATGTTGGAGAGATCAACCCAGTTAGATTTTGGAGAAGGTTTTGTCCTCTCGATGGCAGAGGGAGGATGATCAAACAGTTTTGAAAAATGGTTAATCCAACACTCTTCGGAGACCGCGTTTATCATCTGAGAATTAGGATGGGGTTTGGTGTTGTTGACTATTTTCCAAAATTCTCGAGTTTTTTTGTTGGCTATGATCTTCATCATATTTTCGGCGTCGGCTTGGTAGAGGGCTGATTTGATGTTTCTTATCCACTGTTTATAGAGTCTCAGCTTGCAAAGATAGGATTCCCAAAGTGTAGGAGAGCTCGAAGTCATAGCCTCTTTTTTTAATTTTCTTAAGAGACGACACCTGATCACTAGGCTCCGATTATAAATGTGGTTGTGATTTTCGGCCTGCTTGTCTAGCCCTTTTCGAGGTTTTTTGTAGGTCAGAAGCAGCGGGATATAACTGGACCTGAAGGTTGCGTTGTCTACTTTGATGTCAGAGGTTAAGAATTTGTATTCGTCTGACAAAGTTTTGATATCGTTTTCGGTCATGCGTAGACGAGAGAGCTGCTTGTTGGTCTCAATTGGAACGTTATAGAATTGCTGGTCCCGACGGCTGGTGCTGCAGGTGAGGTTTAGGAGGTTGTGATCGCTCGCTTCCGTTCTGATTACTTCGAAAGAAGCTATATTCGAGTAGATTTTTTCAGAAACAAAGATATAGTCGAGATTTGCTGTAGATTGATCGTGCTCCCATGTGGGAATTGTAATTTGATTAGTAGATTTTGCAGCATTTCGAAGGTTTTTGGAGTTCATTAGCGTGTCCACATTTTTACTCATTCTGCCGTCGGTGTTAACTCTGACAGGTTCAAGCAATTGGCATTGAGATCTCCACAGATAAGGATGTTCGAGGTTTCATGTTTAATCATTATTTCATCGATGATGTTGGCTGCTTCATTGCAGAATTTACCGGGTGACTTTTTTGTAGGTTCCAGTAGGTGATGATTATCGCCCAGACTTCAAAACAATTTTCATCGCTCGTTGTTATGAGTACTGCCAGAAAAGCATAGGTAGCTGCTATTGTCTTGTTGATAGTTATTTTCGATCCCGTCCGGATAGCGGTCAGTAGGCCAGAGGATGGTCTGCCAAACGGACCTTTTAGGGCAGGCGAGATCTCAATGGTGTAGCCATCTAAAGCGGGTTTGTTCAGTAACCAAGTTTCTTGAGGGCAAAGAATATCGTGGACCCCCAGGTTGTAACTACCAATTTTGGTAAGGTGCGTGTGGCCTCTGGTGTTCCATGAAGCTACGGATATGGTAGAATTTTGAAGCGCTTCGCAGTTTGCTTGGGGCCGCCACGGTAGAGAGTTGGCTCCCCTCGTTTGCTGCTATCTTTTAAGGCCAGGTGTAAAGGCATCTCGCAACCAAGACCATGTGCCTTTTGTTGGCTTGGTGTCTGGACGGGGAGTAGACTGGTCTCTAATTTGTTTTGCACGTACAAGGTGATCTGGTGATACAGGTCTTCGTTCTTTGTGGTACTCTTTGTACTTTCTTGGTTCACTTTTTTCTTCAATTCTCTCTTTGGCGTGGTGTTGATTTTTCGAGTAGTCCGATCTATTCGGATTTTCCCGACGAGACGTTGTTCTTCCCCGTCTTTTAGATCTGTACAGGTCCTCAGTTTGAGATTTGTATCTATAGTTTTTAGCCGGTGTTTTTTTGGAATTTTCCGCTTGGCTCTTGTTTGTATTTGCTATGTGGATCTGCGTCAAAATGAAGCCTGCATGATCCAATATTGCATAGACTTCTTGGGGAATCTCCCGGAGCGCCAGGCTCTTGATGTGTAAGAATGCCTTTGCTTGCTTGTTTCTGTGGTAGGGCTCTATGAGCGTGAAGTCATCAGACTTTAAGGTGTTAAGTATGTCGACTTGTTTGAGGATCTTGAGGACAGTTCTTCTATTCAGGATCATGTAGTGATCTTCAAATGGTTTTTGTTCGATTTTGAACAGGCGGACACAGTCTGCAGACTTGCTTTTAGGTTTTGAAGACGGTCCGCTTTGGTGTTCGATTGAAGACTTTCTGTCTTTAGTAGGCGAATGTCTGGTCGAGGAGTTAGATTGGGTAGATTTTAATTTTTGGTATAGTTGTTCAATGCTCATGTCTTTCGCCTGGCTTGTATTAGATGGCCTCTTGCCCGGGTTAGAGAGTGGAGATTTGCTAGTGTTTTTTTTTGTTAGTGGCGATTCAATTAAAATTTGGTTTCCAGGACTATCTTCCGTTTCTGTATCGAGCTCGCAAATTTCTGCTGATTCCTCATGCTGTGTTAGGTCGATCAAGGAACTTTGACAGATGAATTTGTCAGCCGATCTTGGTGAAGGTATAGGGTGAGTCGTAGTATTGATAATGTTTTCGAGTTCGTTCAGTTCATGCGAGGTCTCCCTTCTAGTTTTTTTGTGGTTTCCATTTGAACTCGTTGTTGAATCTGGCGTCGGTTCTTTGCTCCTTGCACTCGAGTCGTGTTGAGGGCTTCTGAATAGCTTCAATAAAGGTTGTTTAGCTGTTGAAGCGGTTGCTTTTGTTGAAGTGACACTTTTTAGTGCCGGTTTCGTGGTCACCGTTGGTTGTGATGAATTTTTGTTTTTTAGAATATCAAAAAGGGGAGCCGTTTTAATGGATTGTGGTTGGCATGAGGTCTGGGTTTCTTTTTCGTCTGAAGTGTTTTTTTCTGACTTGTGTTTTGGAGGAGTCGTAGTTTCTCCTCCAGAACTGACAGCTTCAGGTCCCAGGTTTCTCTATGCTTCTTGTTGGTTTGGTCCAGAGCGGTCCACAAATATCAATTTGGTGTGCATCATTGTTGTAACTGTGATGCTATCTTTTAACGAATCGTTGATACTTTCGTAAAGCTTCCCAAATGGGGCTAGAGCTATTGTTATAGCCCTCATGATGGTGGCTAAGTCGATTTTTTCAGATGGTGAGTCTTTTGGGGTTGTGGAAGCTATTTCGCTAAGTCTCCTATTTCTTGGGGGAGATCGTGTTCGAGGTGTGAATGGCGATGTTGGTGGAGGTAGAGAAATACTTTCCTCTGTCTGAGTAGGTTGATCTAGGTTTTTAGGTTTCAGAATTTGCTGGACTTGAAGCGGTTGGGTCTTCGGTTGAGTCTCAAGTAGTGATTCGGAATTTGGGACTGGGAGAAGCGACGGTGTACTTCCATCAAAAGGTTTTTCTTTGCGAATGTTTTTTGTGGTTGGTGGCAACAGGGTGCCAGTTGGGTCTTCCTCTTGGGGAGGCAACGAAGTTTTGATGGTGTCTACTGGTTCAGGTTTTCCCAAGCTGTTTAAGCCTAGTGTAAGTGAAGGTGTAGGCTGTGAGGTTGCGGCTGGTGTATTTGGTATGACTTCTTTTGAGTTAGCTTCTGTAACCCCATTTATTGCCTTCGTTGCTTGCCTTACCCTTTTCTCTGCGTTGCTTGGGTCTGAATCGCTTTTGTCGGTACTCAAGGGGTCTATTAGTTTTTTTGCTTGTGGTGTTGTTTTTCTAGCTTTGGTTGCTGGTGGGAGGTCTTGGATTGCCTCCCAAATTTCCGCATCTGAAAGTTCGTTAGCCTCATCTAGCTTTCTTTTACACTGTTTTTTAAAGAAGTCCTTCAGAGCCGAAGATAGCAGCGGGCGAGGGAGGATTTTCTTCACTATGTCCTTTTTCCTGTATTTTCTTTTTGAGTTTTGTATTTTTTTGGATTGCGCATCTTGTTTGTTATTCGACGTCAGGGTTTGAGGGTCAGTGACTTCGGGAACGGATACCTCTGGCAGTGCTTCAATGACATCGTGAGATGCTTTAATAGTGCTGGCTTTGGTGATTTCTAACGAGGAGGGGTCTTTTGAGCTTAGACGGTTCCCCTCGCTTTGCTCCCTTGGTGGGTTTGCTGGAGCAGTTTGATCCGTTGCTGCATGGATTTGGACCAGAGTTAGAACTGTAGCTGTTGGTGGTTTCACTAGCTGACAAGGGAATCCCTGCGGGGGCTCCACAGCACCGGCTGTTTGGGTTGTTTGAATTGCAGGCAGGAGTTGGTTTTCCGGCGGTGCTCTCTGGGCCATGCTAGGGAGAAGATGGCCACTGTTGAGAGGCCGAGTCTGGGCCGGCAAAACTTGATCCTGCTCCCCCTCATTTTTGCTTTCGTTTTCTTCAGCGACTGGATAGTCTCCCTCGACCTCTGGCGCAGCCCAGGCTGCAAGCACAGGGGCGGACGCTGACTGTCCTCCAACAGTCAAATCGTCCACACCTCTCGCCACTGTGAGGGCCTGGCGGGAAGGCTGAGCAGGCTGAGCGCTGATGTTAGAAGGAGAGGAGGGAGGAGATTCCAGTGCAATTGGTGGTTTCAGCGATGCGGGAACTGCGTCGTTGCGAAGTTCCCGAGAGTCCTGTGGGTCCCGAGAGTCTTTGGTGTTCGTGGTTTGTTGAACAGGTAAGACGGAGAATCTGAGGGGGGGGGGGTCGCAGCTGTTAGGGGGAACGTACGAGAAACTTGGTGGAACCGCAGGGGTGAAAAATGTCAATTCCCTGTGGTCATGTTGGGAGAGTTGAGTGTTTGTGTTTGTTGCGTTTGTTATTTTTGTGGCTTTCATAACTTGACTCGCTTGACTCGCTTCAACAGCGTTAAGCAAGGGCTCCATGGGTGTCGAGCAGGACACAAAGGGTGAACGCTAGCTTCCGTCAAAAGGGTTTTCAAAGTCGAATCGGACTGCTGGATTTTTTTCTTGTGGAAAAGAAGCCGAAGAAGCCGAAGAAGTATTTCGCTGAGACTTCGGTTTTTTTGTCGGGGGTTTCAGTGTCACTGGATCCGTAGATTTAAAGTTACTCCTTAACAAGCGCTGCTCTGCTACATGCTCGGCCAGCGGGTTAGGAGTAATGGTTAGAGTTTCATGCAAAGTTTCACCAGGCTCGCAAGGCTCCATTCAGAGGGCTCTGGACCGCAGAATGCCGTGGGATGCCGCGGACTGCCGGAGACTGTCTCAACCTCGTCTCAAGCTCCGCTCACCGCTCCGCGGTGTATGCTGTAGTTAAGTGGGTCCTCCCACAATAGACAAGGTAGAGAGTCTGCTGCTACTGCCGGAGACTGTCTGAACCTCGCTCAAGCTCCGCTCACCGCTCCGGGTGTATGCTGTAGTTAAGTGGGTCCTCCCACGATAGACAAGGTAGAGAGACTGCTGCTACTGCCGGAGACTGTCTCAACCTCGTCTCAAGCTCCACTCACCGCTCTGCTTCGATATATGACTTTCGCAGAAGCGACGAAAGACAGGTAGTGTTGGAATGCATGGGTGAATATTTGGTGGAGAGATGGAAACAGCTAATTGGGAAATTACCACCGCAGCGATTGTTAGATTTGAATGCATTAGCACGCTGTAGGGAGAGGGATGAAGAAGTGAGAGAACATGTGTATAGACTTTTTGAGCTTAAAGATGAATTAGATAATGACTCTGCCGAAATGTTTACTGCACCCGGGTACAGGAGTAAAGATATCGGGAGAAATAGAAAGGAAACTGTAGAGCCATATATATAGCGACGACATTCGATGTCATCAGTACAAAGGGGCGACAAGTTAAAAGTATGTATGCGAGAAGCGTTTAGATGGATGTCAGATCCTAGTATTCCCACAATGGAGATACACAAGATATTTGATGAATATTCCATGCCTATGAAAAGAAAAGCGCTACAATCGATGGTTGAACATTTATTAGATAAAGATATAAAAAACGATAAGGCCAGCCCGCCTGAAATAATGGCAGTATATAGAAGAGCATTAGAGCGAGGGACAGGAGAAACAGCCCTATCATTGGATCTGGGAATATTGTTACATCTAAGAGAAGGGGGAGGGACGGTAAGTGGGGCATTTTCTATGAGAGAGGTCCCACCTACCTTTGTACCCAAAGTGGAGGTTCCCGCAGTGGGCAATGTAGCGGCGCAGGTAACACCAGCCCATTACACCGCCCAATATGTACATGTCCCCTTTTCCAGACAGGAGGTGAACAACATAAAGCAGACGATTCCTGATATAAGAAAGAATCCTGCAGGGTTTTACAAGGAAGTAGAGTCCTGCCTACAGTCATCCGTGCTTACCATGGGTGATATAGACCTAATATTCCCGGTGATCCTGCCAGCAGATATATGGAAACAAATAAGGAAGGTAGATGACACGACTGCCTTTGGCGCCACATGGGCGGACTTGATAATAGAAGATAGAAATAAAGCGGTTGGAGGAACACCAGGACCGAACCTGGTGGCATTACCAGCACGTGTAGTACAGAAGTTAAAAACAATTGTCCCAGAGAAAAGAATCCAATGGGACAAATTGACTGCATGTGTACAAGGCAAAGATGAGTTGGCTACAGATTATTTTAATAGATTTGAAAAAGTATTCACAGACTTCAGCGGGCAGGATGTGGGTTCAGAAGCAGGAAAGAGGTTATTTGTTGACAAATATGTGAGGGGGTTAAAACTTCCAATTCAGGATCTAATAATGACATCAGAGAGTGCATGGCAAGCAAAATCGTTGGGTGAAGTACTGCATATGGCCCAATATTATGAGCGCAGAGTGACTGCAGGAAAAAAAAGAAGAGAGGGATAGGGTAAATCTAAAGACACAAGTATTAATGCAGCAAGTAGTAGGACATAATAGAGGGCGAGGGAACGCACAAGGAAGGAGTAGTTTGAATATGCATGGGAGAACAGCTGGGCCGAATCAGTGTGCATATTGTAAAGAGGAAGGACATTGGCGAGCGCAATACCCGCATCTGCAGAATAGAAATGGGTCTGGTCAGAGGAGACAGCATAGAGGACACCCAGGAGCGAATGGACCAAATAGGAATAGTATGCAGCAGCATCATAATAACGGAGGTAATCAAAACCAAGGCCAAAACCAAAATGCCCCAAACCAGAGTCAGGGACAGCAAAATCAACAATATGGAAATCAAAGTGGGGGAAATGGAGGAAAGAGTGGAAATGTTTTCGATACACAGCCAAACACGTATTACGGTAATAGTAATGATTGTTATTTCCCCAATAGGACAGCCCAGAACAGGGGTCGGAACCAGTGTCTATTCCCTTGAATCAGAGAGGACCCTACGTAGAAATGAGAGTCGGGAATGAGGAGCACCGCTTTCTTGTAGATACAGGAGCACAGAAGTGTTCAATAGAGCATCACTTGGTTCCGAATATACCACTGTCAGGGCAAAAGAATATTTCCCTAGGGTTCGCAGGTACACCAGTCATAAACCCAGTGTCCAAACCAGTCCCAGTTACCATAGGACCATTTACCGAACATTGTCATTTCCTTCTAACAGAAAATTGTGGAGAAAATTTGTTGGGATTAAATTTGTTGAAAAAACTAGGTTCTGTTATACATTGCACGGCAGACGGAGTGTTTCTAACGATATGGCCACACGATGCCCCTGTGTCAGAATTCATGTCCGAAGCGTTACCAGGGGAACTAAGTAAAGTACCAACCAGTATATGGGCAATGCATGACAACGATGTCGGTTGTTTAAAGATAGAGACAGTAAAGATTATTTTAAAAGAAGGTGTTACCCTACCGCGAATACCCCAATACAAAATTTTGGTTGAAGGTGAGAAAGGATTGAAGAGTATTGTTACCGATTTGGTGAAATTAGGGGTAATAGAGGAAATCACAGGCAGTACATGTAACAGGCCGATTCTTCTGGTTTATAAAAAAGGAGGTAATGAGGTACCATACCGTTTCATAATTTTTCTACGCGCATTGAATAAGGTAGTAGATCTGCAATTTCCAGACGTCATTACAATATTGACAATGATACGCATTCTTTAGTATTCCAGTGGATAAAGACAGTAGATATTTGTTCGCGTTCACATTAGGAGGACGATCATTTACATTTACGCGGATTCCGCAAGGTTATACGGAAAGTCCAAGTATTTACAGTAGAGCATTAAAAGAACAGCTAAACATGCTGGAATTACCCGTGGGTTGTGTACTTTTGCAATACATAGACGATTTATTGCTAGCTGCAGACACAGAGGAGATTTGTAAAGAAAGCACTGTATTACTACTGTCACAGCTAGCGGCACATGGCCATAAAGCTAGTTTGAAGAAATTTCAGTATAATCGAAAGGGGGTAGCTTGTTTGGGCTACCTACTTTCGAAAGGAGGGAGAAGACTAACGCCAGAACGCATAGAAAGTATTTCTTGTATGCCTATTCCAAAGACACAAAAAGGAGTCAGAGCCATAATAGGCATGGCTTCATATTGCCAACAATGGATTGGTAATTTTGCGTTAATTGTGAAACCATTAGTGAATTTGACTAGAAAAGATGCGGTTATGCCTTTGCAGTGGGATGAAGAATGTCAGAGAGCATTTGATGGATTGAAAACTGCATTATGCTCGGCCCCAGTTTTGGGTACGCCGAACTATAAGAACATTGTGTGTGAAAGTGAAGGATGTGCATTCGCGTTTTGACACAGGAACAAGGTGGAAGAAATAGGCCGTGTGGCTATTTGTCTTCTGTGCTGGACCCTGTAGCGCACGCACGACCACGATGTTTGCGATCTATCGCAGCGGCTGCTGCGTCAGTGAAACAAACGGAAGGGATGGTATTGGGGCACACTTTAATTTTGATGGTGCCACATGCCATAGAGGTTCTATTAAATAGGACACAGACGCAACACCTCACCTCTGCTAGATTGACAAGATATGAGATTATCTTGTTCGCGCCCCATATCCAAATTATGAGGTGTAGCGCTTTGAATCCTGCAGAATTAATGCCACTAACCATAAAAGAAATTGGGAAGAATGAATATCCCCCCCACGATTGCTTAATGGTCACTGAGGAAGAAACCAAGGGGAGAGTTGATTTAAGTGATATTCCACTGAAAGAGCCGGATGGAGAGTTATTTTGTGACGGCTCATGTTTTAAATTACCAGATGGCACGACAACTGCCGCATACGCTATCACTACCCTAGAGAGTGTTGTAGAAAGTAAAAGAATCCCCTATAATTCAGCACAAGCCATGGAAATAATAGCAGTAACCAGAGCCTGCGAGATTTCTGAAAATTTTAATGTGAATATATATACTGATAGTCAGTACGCGTTTGGAGTGGTTCATAACTTTGGTCGACTCTGGGCTGAGAGAGGGTTTCTGACATCACATGGTGCCAGAATTCAACATGGCCCTTTGATTGTATGATTGCTGTCTGCACTCACGTTTCCAAAGCGCCTAGCAATAGTGAAATGCGAGGCACATAAAAAAGTAACATGCAAAATAGGAGAGGGAAACGCGTTTGCAGACAGGATTGCGAAACAAACTGCCACTGATTTGAATACCAAGATGATGACGGTTCAGACAGAGGAAGTACCCTGTATGTTAGAAGATGGAGTTGCGACTGTCAAAGAAATGCAGGCCGAGGCTACGGCCGATGAAATACAGGGATGGGCAGAGGGATCTGCTGAGTTGGATTTGGAGGGTTGTTGGGTGGACAAGGGAACTTGAAACTCGATGTTGCCAAATTCATATGTGACTGCAATGGTCACAATGGGCCACAGCCCTACGCACATCTGTCCCAAGAAAATGATACAGCACCTTTCTACAGTATGGCAGAATGTAAACATAATAAAGAATGCAGATAGGTTGGTGCAGAACTGTATCACGTGTTTACAACACAATGTAGGAAAGGGAACAGTGACACCAACAGGCAGTTTTGGCCCGCCCTCCATGCCGTTTGAGGTAGTTCATTTTGAATTCATAGAGATGGAGAGGTGCCAAAACTCAAAATACGTCTTGGTGGTAATCTGTGCATTCAGTAAGTGGGTGGAGGCATATCCTTTAAAAGATTGCACAGCAATGACTACGGCAAAAGTAATGCTGAAGGAGTATTTTTCCAGATTTGGCTTGCCCCATGTCCTATGGTCCGATAATGGACCACATTTTGTGGGTGCAGTGGTGTTACAGATATGTGCAGGTCTTCAGATTGATAAGAGATTCCATAGTTCAAGGCATCCGAGTTCTGCCGGTCTTGTGGAGAGGCACAACGGGATTCTTAAATCGAAGATTACCAAGATTTGTGCGGGAAGCAAGTTGAGTTGGGTGGATGCATTACCAGTAGCACTATTATGCATGCGTACGTCTGTACAGGCTAAAACTGGGCTCTCCCCGTACAAGATCGTGATGGGGAGGCCGGCAAATGTTTGGTGCGCACCTCAGCCAAAACGACTTAGTGAGATAGAACATCCTGTGCTTAGTATTTATTGTGGCCTTTTAATGCAGAAATTGTGTTTGATTCATGAGCAGGTGCAGGAGGCATTACCCGTACGGTATACCGGTCCGGGGCACGCGCTGGAGCCAGGAGACTGGGTGCTGCTAAAAAACTTTGAAAGAAAGTCATCATTAGCACCCAGGTGGCGCGGGCCCCATCAAGTACTTTTGGCGACGCAGACGGCAATACGGGTGGATGGAAGGAAGTCGTGGATCCATGCCACCCATGCCAAAAAGATTCCAACTGCACTGAAAGTCTTGCCTGACACTGCTGACCGGAAAGAGACAGCGGTCCCAGAAACAAAAGAAACTGTTGCCAGTGAGCAGCCACCTTATATGCCAAAACGTGAAGTGAAACTCGAAACAAAGCCTGAGACGATTGCCAAAAAGGGCAAAAAGTGCCCCAACGTTGCCCAGCAGATACCAGCAAAACCAAATCGTGTACCCCTTTGGCGCCCACCAGCACTTGCCAGCACGCCAAAAAACTGATTTGCATCATTGGCGCGGTGCACACCAGCACCTGCAGTAGCGCCACAGGCTGACTTCAAGCCTGAATCTGAAAGTGCACTGGCACTGTTCATGGATCATACGATACCAGGAGCAAGGCGATACAACCTGCGGCCTTTGAAGACCAAGTGATCCGCAGTTTATTTTTTAAATTTTTTTGGGTGTTTATGTCAACTTCTGGTTCAGCTCATGGACGGAGAAGGAACCAGGGGTGTAGAGGAGAGACGCGTGAGAATTGTGCAAGTCGGACAATTCAAGACTCGCAGCTCCTCGGTGCGATCATAAAAAGTACATGTGTCCTGAACCAGAACGGACAAGCTGGGCGCACATGGTACTATGACAAGTGAGATAATTGATTAACAGTACATGTGTCTGGAACCAGAGCGGACAAGCTGGGCGAACATGATAATGAGGCGATAACTGATCAAAGGTCCTCTGAGCAGTATAAGAAGGGACAAGTGATCTCGCCTAAAAACGAATAATCGAATCCAGGATAAAAAAAAGGACAGGCAAAACTGAATTGTGAGAATTCCATTGAACTTATAGACATCAGAGCAAGCACGACGAAGAGAGATATCCACAACGAACTGTGATAAGGAAGAAGAAGGACGATGAGAAACATGCCGGGACCGGTTCCAGCCTCCTCCTGCACTACAACCACTGAGAATGAGTCAGTTATAAAGACTATGGGCCTCATTACATGGAAGGCGGTAATCCAGGGTGCTATTAGCACCCTGGACCATGCCGGTAAATTACCGGAACTGCCTTGGTGGAAAGGGGAATTACCGCCCTATTCCAAGGTTGGCGGGACGGTAATTCCCCCTTCCACCATTGCCCTTCCCCATTCCCATTCTTGCCCCATAGGGCATAATGGGAATGGGGAAGGAGCTAATTACGGCACCGCAATTTTGCGGTGCCGTAATTAGCACCAAGGTCCCTTAGCGGGTTGGTTTTTAACGCCTGCAAAAAGCAGGCGTTAAAGCACCAACCCGCTAAGGGGCCTCGTAGTAAGGCGGTAATGGTTAACGGTCACAGTTACCATTAACGGTGGCCGTTAATCATTACCGCCTTCCGTGTAATGAGGCCCTATAAGTTTAAGAAAAACGCATGGTAAAGCAAATTGTATGCTGACACTAACGATAATAATGTGCTTTATGCGCCTGGTAGCACCAATATCGACAGCCCTAATATTATGGTGGGTAGAAACAATACACCCATTAGAAATGTTTTTACTAATAATTAATATATCCACTACTGAAAGCCCGGTTCAGGTGATCACTTATACCCTACCCCCAATGGAAGAAAAACACAGGGAATGTTTTAGAAATAACACCTTACTTCTGATAATGAACATGACGCATGCAATCCTAAAGAAAACAAACTGCTGGGTATGTGCCCATTTACCACAGCATGCTGGGAAAGGAATAGGGTGGTATATGCAGCCATTACCATTAAGTTCTGCATATAGTGCATCTTTAGTTGCAATGTTCTATGGGAAGTGGAATAAGAGTAATACGGGTCAATTAGACAGAACCAACATGAATGAGTTTGAGGAGATAATAATGAAGCCTGTGGCTTGTTCCATTTTCCATAAAGCACAAGTAATAGCCCCAGAGCCCACGTGGAAAAGTACACGGAAGATAACATTACAAAATAGACGCGATAGATTGTCCCCGCCAGAAAAAACATCGTAAATGACGTTTCGTGTAAGAACAGAAGGGAACAAAGATGCAATCCCCCATCTTACACAGTGAATTATAGCCCAAGAACTGTCCTTTTTTGTCTAAAAAAGAAAGGCTCTTTTTCAGTTGGAACATATACTGGTTGTATGAATACAGTGGTACTAAAATGAGAAATAGAACCAGTATACGTAGGTGATCCAGTTTATTTTATATGTGGAGAGAAAGCATACCCTTGGTTGCCCAGAAACTGGGGAGGTACATGTTACCTAGGGCTACTGTTCCCAGGAGTATTCCTCTTAGAAACAGCAGCCATGGCCAGATTATCCAGAACTAGAGTCAAGAGGACTGACGAAGGTGTTTTAATAGCAACTGATGTAGCAAAATCATTCATTCCATTCTTAGGACAGATAGTGAACTCCTATAATATAAGGGAACTGTCCAGAATCCTAAAGAATACAATAAACACAACAACAGATATATTATTTAACATGACGTTGGAAGAAAGAGGAATCAGATAAATGACGCTGCAAAATAGAATGGCTCTCGATGTAATCCTGGTTGATCGTGGGGGAATTTGCAAAATAGTGGGATCAGCATGTTGCGTTTATGTCGATGACTATTCCCCCACGATCTTTGAAGCAATAAAGAAAATGCACGTTCTAAGCTCTGAACTCCCCACGGGAGAAGGGAGCTGGGGAATAGGATCTTGGTTTTGGGGAATACTACGATCTTGGGGATGGAAGTTGATCTCAATATTAGTAGTGGTGTTCAGAATATTCCTAACGTGCTGTTGTTGTATACATTGTTTACCCATAGTTTGTGCAGAGGTAACTGAGGGATGTACGGAAGGATGCATGCATATGATAACAAAGAAAAAACAACCTCATGATCGAACTAGCCCAGACCCAAATGAGATGAGAGTAGTGAAAGAGTTGATGGCAATAGATGTTGATGAAGACAATGATGTCCACTATAGCATGCGAGACTCAGAAATAAGTACTTCAGATTCATCATCACTAGAGGAGGTTTCAATAAATAGATGAGACGTTTGGCATACGGCCAAAGGAGGGTTTGTCAGTATAGAAATACGGATACCTCTAATTTGAGACCTCAAACGCATTTTGGTGGCCTTGGACCAACCGTCTCATGCACAATATGACAGAATATAGGTTTTCGAGTTTGCCAATGAACGGCCATTTTGATGTAACAAGAATCGCCATTTTGTTTTCTAACCATTGCTCATTGCTTTCTGTTCCTATTGCTTCGCAGTATATTTTCCGCTTACACTGCTCGACTGTGGAACATTGTTGTCTGAATGTGAAAAGGACAAGGCAGCAGGGCCGAGAGGATAACAAGAGTTCGCTGAAACACAAACGTAGGCAGCGCCAGGAAGAATGCCCGGCTCCCTCCTTAATGTAGCCTTGAAGCAGAGCTGCAGGGCATTTAATCATTTCACAGCTGCCAGCCAGTCTGGTTATATGGTAGAATATGTTAGAATAATACTGCTAAAGGCGAGAATTATGCTTTTCTAACGGCCCCCCTTTGCTGAGCGCGGTAAGAGCATGTCGGCTCCTAGAACGCGAATAGCACCTGATAGATAGCAAGGTCCGGAATGCAACTCCCCCCCATATGTAGTTCGCTTCCAAGAACAGAAGCGCTGTGTTCTATTCAATAACTGAAAGATGCCTACGCACTCACAAATTTCAAATTGTTACTAGAATAGATGTTTGAAGGTGTCATAGTGGTCGGAGATGTCCATCATCACACCAAGTTCAAAGAAACCCAATAAAGAGGGGTGTTAAACATGTCATAGCTGATTGTTTGATATGCTTTTTGTATATATGTAACTGATGTACGTAATTCACTCTCTTGCGTCCCTCGAGGTCTAGAGATACACGTCGCGGGGCGTGAGACCGAGTTGGCCAACTGAGACTTTTGCTTTGCAATAAAACCCTAGCTTTGGGAATACAACCTCGTGTCTGGCGTCTCTATCGTGTGTGGTGACCCGCCTTGTTTCCATAGACATCAGGGTCCACTAGGGTCCCCTTCCAAGATGGTGAGATTTTTTTTGTTTTCAACACTTGGGAGAAGTAGCGTTATTAAATCCGCTCAGTGGTCTTTATTTGCCTTTAATGTGTAGTTTGAGATAACGTCTGGTCCGGCCGCCCTGAATTGGCTCAGCCTCTTGATCATTATTAAGATATCCTCACAATCAAATACGATGTTCCAGGGGTTATTGGTTTTCTCAAACTCGACTAATTGCTTCTCGACTGGTTGCAGCGAGGCTTTATTTTCAAAGAGTGCAGTGTAACGATCAACAAATTTTTCCTCGGACACTTCAGTTATACATAATGCTGCTTGGAAATTGTCCCCAGGATTTATGATATCCCAGAGTTTTCTGCTGTTATTTGTCGATATCGCTGCTAGCATTTTTTCGGCATCATAATGGGCACGCTTTGCTTGAGTGGCTTTTCGCCAGTTTTTATATTTTTGTTTCAGTTTGCGCACCAGATATTCTTTATTCAGAGCTTCAGACTTTTTCAGTTTCCTTAGGTTTTTTCTATATTCTTTTCTTTTTAGCACCAATTCAGGGTTGCAGGCATGATTCTTTGTGATAAGGGGTGTCTAATTTACTCCTTTTTTATTACAAATTCATTTAACAGCCATCGATAGTCCACTTCTTCCGGATTCCCGTGGACGAATTGATCTTAGTTCATAAGCAGTTTGGGTAGCACCTTCTGGTGGATTTGTAGTCTATTCGTACCCCAGATTACTTCTACTCTA